>NC_085962.1:23899530-24223578 GCF_910591565.1 Cydia splendana | reverse complement strand
TAAATCTCTTCGGATGTGCGTCTTGTATAATTATGGCCAAACTTCACTTAAGGTAAGTTCGTTTAACCATTAATTATACTACGACGTACATCCTCGAGATTTATATATATACGTTTACAAAGTAGATGTTTAGAGCCAATGTTAAAATAGGTGCAAATAACAAAGTGAACATCCATAATCAATCGTTTATTAGGTAAATTGTTAGTTAATGATTGGTATAAACTAAGCTTGACTAAGACTTACGTCTAAACATGATCATAAGTTGCTTCCGCAAAGACACTATCCTCTACACTAGTCAAGGGGCGATTATAATATTTCGCGAAAATCAATGAATTTCCGGTCCATCCTGCGGTTCGTTTTATAAGGTCTATTGAGATACCTTTCCTATTAGCCGCCGAAGTGGATGCGTGGCGTGTGCTGTGGGCGGAGAAGATATTAGTATTTATTCCGCTTTCCGATAGCACTTGTTTAATCCAACGGGCGATAGTCGCCGGGCTAGCGTTATGTACGGGTTTTTTGATAGTTAATATTAATTTGTCTGACTGAGGATGATTCCTAAGGTGTTTTGTCATCTCTATGTAGGCGGATAATGTCTTTCCCGGACATATTTGTACTTTGTTTGTGAAATAAGGTATAATGAGCCGCGGATTAATGCGTCCTGGAGCAGAAGTTTTGATCAGATCGCTGATCATGATTTCTATACCTGAAGCATTGGTTGTGATACTGGATAGTTGAATAAGTGATAGCGTCTGCACACGTTGTGCAGTTGACAACGCGAGCAGAGCTACCATTTTCTTTGTAAGTTTGTCCAGTGACAAATTTTCGTTGGGATACCAGTTTGACAAATGATCAAGTACTGAATTTGGATCCCAGGTACTGTGATATTTAGGCAAATTTGGTTTGATCCTAAATACCCCTTTTAAGAAACGACTTACTCGTTCGTCTTCACTAAGACATTTACCCAGTATCAGAGCCAATGCTGATCTCAGACTACTCAAAGAAGAGTAACTTGCTCCGTTTTTAAATTGTGCTGTAAAGAACGTAAGTATTACAGGAACATCAATCGTATAAAAGTCATGTTTTACTTCCTCACAAAAACCCCACCATTTTTTGTATGCACAATCATATTGTTTTAAGGATGATTTTGCTAATGATGCGATTAATATATCAATTATTTCTGGACTTAATAATTGTCTTGAGTACGCTTCCCTGATAATAGAGATGACACCAGGGTAAGCTTTTTCCAAAGTGGGTGACTGCTCCTGAAAGGAGATAGAAGCAAGTCATGATCAGGCCCGAAATAAATAGGACTGCCTATCGATAATTTAGTAAACAACGGATACCAGGGTTGGCTTGGCCAATACGGCACTACGACAACTCCGGTTGCTCGGTCGTTAATAATTTTGCGTAGACACTTTAGAATAAGTGAAAAAGGAGGAAACGCATAGAACAAGTAGGCACTCCAGTCTATCGTGAAGGCATCAATATTAAAGGCTTCGGGATCGCGTTTCCACGAAACGTAATTAGGGCATTTAGCATTAATTCTGCTCGCAAAAAGGTCAATTTCTAAACGGCCGAAATTCGTTACAAATCGTGTCAAAGGCGGATTGGGATAGGCTCCATTCGGTGTCTATATTAGATCGCCTAGACTCTTCGTCTGCCTCAAAGTTATCTTTAGATTTAATATATGATGCGAAGACGACAAGTTTTTTAGTTTCGCACCACTGCCAGATTTCGCGAGCTAAATCATTTAAGTGTTTGAATTGAACGCCACCGCACCTATTAATATAGCATATTGCTGTGGTATTATCTATGCGCAATAATATTTCTGTGTTATAAAGGTGATTAGCAAAACATTTAAGGCCATTAAATGCGGCTTTGAGTTCTAACGCATTTATATGACATTTCAATTCATCGTCGTTCCAGAAGCCTCCCGTTCTTTCGGTATTACATGCTACTCCCCAACCGGTAAGAGAGGCATCTGAAAATATTTCTAGTGCATATCGTCCGGTGCGTATACGGTTTTTAGCAGTCATAATATTATCAATCCACCAGGTAAAATCTGACTTAAGATTAGGACATAAGAACATGGATTTGTCAAAGTCGTCCCCGCATTGTTTAAGTGCTAGAAATTTTTCTCGCTCAAAACGCTTGGTATAGACCCACCCATAAGCAGCTGCTGGGCAAGCAGAACATAGCAGGCCAAGAAAACTTGCGAATTCCCTTATGACTATAGAGCGCTGTTTACAAATTGTTTTAGCGCGATCATAGATTTTTTGGCGTTTCCCTAAGGGTAACTTGAGACACATTTCTCTCGAGTCAAGTTCGAAGCCAAGAAAGGTTTGAGTTTGACTAGGAATAAGATGACTTTTGTCGTAGTTTATAACAAACCCTAGCTTAATTAGCAGACTAATTGTTTCTCGGACGCAATTTTGACAATCGGTAAAGGTAGAGCCCATGCAGATTATATCGTCTAGATATATAGCTAAATTAGGCCTTTATTTCTCAGAGAGGTTATAAATGGCTTCATCAGTTTCGTGAACACCATTGGGGCAAGGGACAATCCAAAGGGTAGGCACTGAAACTCATATAAATGACCTTGAAACTGAAACCTTAAAAATTTCCTACTAGACTTGTCTATAGGCACCAGGAAATAGGCATCTTTTAAGTCAATAGTGGCCATAAAACAATTTTTTGACATAAGTTTGTTAACTGTTCGCATATCCTCCATTTTGAAATGTTGTGGAGCAATAAATTTGTTGAGGCTCTTCAAATTTAGTATAAACCTAAAAGTGCCATCTTTTTTAGGGGTAAGAAAAATTTTTGAGAGGAACTGTCCAGGAACGTTTTTATTGCAGGGTACTATTGCGCCCGAATCAAGTAATTTAGAAATTGCTAAATTCAAATGTTTAATTTCAGACATAGTAAAATCGTTGTTCTGGGGAGTTGAGCCTAATTGTACCACTGGTTTATCAAATGGGATAGCAAACCCTTTCACGTATCCTAATATTACGGGGTCATCGGTCAGCTCACGCCAAATATTAAAATAGTAACGTAATCGTCCTGCGTGGGACGTTACCTTAGTTAAGTCGTCTTCGGATTCTTGGGGCTCGGCTTCGGCGCCGCTGGTGGTCGGTCTGCAGCTGGTGGAGGGCGTCTGTATGGCCGTTGGTTGTAATATCGGTTCCTCGGCCCACCCTGTCTGCGAGGTCCTTGCCCCTGTCTTCTGGGTGGGCCTCTCCAGTTTTCCCGATAGGTGTATTTCCTGGTCGCATTTTCATTCCTTCCATCACTTCGTTTAACTTGCAGGCCAGATCTTTCTGCCGTCTTTGATGTTTTTATTTTTTCGCCCAGATTGGCTCCAAAGAGATAAGCATCCCTCTTAACGTCTTTAACAATATTATGGAAATTTTTGTCTAGACATTGGGAGACCAATTTTCTTCTGTGCATGGTGCTTTCGTAGTGTAAATCCGATAGGATTTTACTTACTTGAGAGAGGTTCTGGAGCATCTCAATTTTGTTGACGTCACTTTTTATAACTTTGGACGTGAGGTTTGACAGGGCAGCAATACCTATACCAAGGTGTTGCTGAATTTTTTCTATGCTTTTATCCCTATTTTTAACGGTTTCGCTTAGTATCGGTGCAATTTCAGGGTTGAGCTGCGGAGCCTTCAGTAGAAGAAAATTTTCTGGTATTAGCGCCTTCTCCAATATATCCTGCTTTTGTTCTTTGGTTAGACCGTTCACAATAATTCTACCCCAGCGTTCAGAGATTTCTTCCGATATTTTAGGACCCAACTTTTCGTCCTTGTCTTGGGGGTCGCCGAGCGCCGCAAGGATGTCATCCGGCAAAGGCGCGACGCTGTCGGCTGCAGCCCCATTAGCGGATGGGGCATGGTCATTACCAGTCGAGTTATCACCTGGCAGGACGGCTATATCCAAATTTGGAGCGGAGTTTACAGCGCCCGATTCGTTTCCAGGTGCTGACCCGGGCAAACACACGGTCGACCTTGGGCGTACTATAATCGAATCATCTGACTCATCAGAAAAAGGCGCCTGATAGTATTCATCGGGTGGCGGTGAACCAGGATCATAACGCGCGTATTCGCTTCTAGGGCTTTCTGAAACCGTATCGAGAAGAATGTCTTAATAAATCGTAATTTAAAAAACATTGAGTCATGATCGCAAACATGTTGCGATAGACTAATTGGTTATCAACCATGACCGCGTCACAGAGTATAACCTTAAGAACTCTTAAGTTGAGGATAGACCATAAGAATACCAACCATGACCACATCATGGAGTGTATTTTGCTACTAGGTGCCTAAGGTCGGCGCAGACATTATAACTATCAACCATGACCGCATCATGGAGTATAGTTGTCAAAGCGCTAAGCGTCAAACTCCGATAAAGGTATCAGACAAGCATAGAATGCTAAATAGTTATCAATCATGACCGCATCATGAAGTATAACCAAAAACCCATGATATGTCTAGTTATGTACATAAATGTTGAGCTATTGGGGGTTAACCTTATTATTTATCGTTTTAAACACGATATTTAAAAAGTGATTTAATAAACACTTTGATAATCCTACAAAGAAAAATAGTAGGCACATATTTCTAGAAAGGAAGGGTCACCAGTCTATTGTGCGCGCTAAGCGCGCGAGATAAGGTCGTTTTCCGTTTGATATTTTACTACACGGAAACAAAACTTACCCCCGCTCGAGTCTGTGGAGTTATATCGCAAGCGTTCTTGTAAACGCCGTATTTTTCTTCTTATATGGGAGTCCCTGTCCTTGTGTTTTCGTTTTCCCATTATACCACAAGGCACACAATAATTAAAGATACTAGATTATAAGAAAAAACACGTAATAATTAGGTAGGTAATCAGTAATCACTATTTCGATGTTGCGATGCCCGCACAAAAAAAACGAATGACGATTGCTGGCGATCAGTGGGAGCGCGGCTTGAGGGGCGGGGGAGGGGAGTGTCAGTTAGGGTACTTTTTATTTTATGTTTCTTTGCTTTAAACATATTGTGCGATGCCTAGTACATTGAAAAATGAATACTACTTTGTAAACGTATATATATAAATCTCGAGGATGTACGTCGTAGTATAAATGATCGTATTAGATTCATAATTGTTACATATTTGCCGTAACTTATTTTTAAAATGTGTTTTTCAATTAAAAGACACATCAAGATTGTTTACCTTATTTCTAATGCTAAAAAAACGAACTATAGTCAAGAATCTTTTCTGTGTAAAATCATGCAATTTGATTATTTACATTTTAAAGCCAAACGTTCATCTTCTGGGGGTCGGTTATCTTTTGTGCCACTACCCTAAATCATTTTCTAACTACCTATCTCTGTTTCTCCATTTTTCTGTCTCATCATGCATAGAGTTACGAGTACGACAATATAGTATGGTTACGACAGGTTAGAAGAATTGGAACCGTTGATTGAATACTTAGGTTTTTTGTGTTCTTCAAAGCGTACTCTATAACAAAACTAACCCAAACGGTTAGGAAAATAATAACTTAAAACTCCCCGTGAAAAGTAATGATGTAAAATACTGATAAAAATACTGATAAGTGTGTGGGGAGATTTAAGACTATCATTACCGGACTGGACTAAACGCTGAAGTTTCATTACAAGTCATGTCAGATTAATGATAGTGTCGGGGCCGTATAACATACCCTTAAGACTAAAAAAGAAAATTCTGGACTCATGTCTCCTACCTTGTCTTTCCTACGCAAGCCAAACATGGATATTTAATGCATACACGAAAAGAAAAATTACAACTTGTCAAAGAGCCATGGAGCGGAGCATCATGAACCTAAAACTTATAGACAAACAACGTCATACGGCTATAAGGGAAAAGACTAAAGTCATCGACGCTCTATCACATTGTAAGAAACTAAAATGGAAGTGGGCTGGCCACGTAGCACGAATGAACAACGAAAGATGGACTAAGAGAGTCACTACATGGGCGGGACCTCCCGGTAAAAGAAAGTCAGGCCACCCACTGGGAAGATGGACAGAAGACCTAAAGAAGTTTGCCAGCGACGACTGGGTAACAATAGCCCAAGACAGGGAAATGTGGAGTAAAATGGAGGAGGCCTTTACTCGTCAAGAGATCCTTAATAATAAAAACTAAATTATTGATTAGAATTTTATAATTTAAACTTGCATGACATTAGTTTGATAATATTTAATTTATTTTAATAATGAAATATGTATATTTTTTATTAAGGAATTAAATGGCTTAAATAAATAAAAATAAGGTTAAATAAAGAAGGTTTATTATTGTTTGTTTTTCAGCTTTTTCTGCGGTTTAAGGTTTATTATTTTGTTCAAAAGTTTTTATTTCATTATTTTTTGTGGCTATAATCTACATACCCCTAAAATTAAATCACCCTTATTTTCCCACCCCTATACTCTGTAAAAAGTTATGCGTGGTCATGGTCATTCATTAATATATTACAATCAGTGAGTGAATATCATATTTTTTTCAATCATCCCCTGTTTTCCTACCCTTAGGGTTGGATTTTTTTCTAAATTTATATGGGACATACTTCGAGGTACGGGTATACCTACCCTTTCCAATAAAAAAGGAATTATCAAAATCAGATTACTCTGTAAAAAAATATGCGTGGTTATACATAAAAAAAAAAAATAAACGCGTCGACTTGAGAACCTCCTCCGTATTTGGAAAATTAATGCACTAGATGAACTACATCTGTACGCCACCTCGCAGTATCAGTATGAATTAACGTAACCGCCAAAGGCCCCGTGGGTTTCTCAGGTATTTCTCTCTCTCTCTCGCTGAGCGTATTGCCCATTTTTAGAAGCAGTTTTCATATGTTTAACATTTGTGCAAAAATTTGTCTCAAATTTTTAAGGTGCGTTTTGACCTGTGTTCGTGTTTATTTTTATCGAATGAAAGATGAAAGTCAAGAACTCATGTCTCAAATCGATGAAGTCATGTTCTCATGTTGGCTGGTAGGATCTATTTTTTAAAACCGCTTCTTATTTTTTCTTGTACCTACACATTATAAATGTAACCTGATATGCAAAATTCAACTTTCTAGCTTAGTTTCGGCTCTGCGTTGATGACGTCACTCAGTCATGACGTACGCATTTATATATTATTATATGGATGAGACAACTGGAGTTGACTGTGTGGCATCAAAATAATAATTAACAACTCTCAGATTAAGCGAGCACTGTTCATTTATTATTTTGACAGGGCCCTAAGGCTCGCAGTAAGAGGAGCTGTGGAGAATAGGATATGAAAAACCGTTGGTAGATCGGCAGGATCATCTACTACCGTTGCACTTGTATTTTCATGAAAATTTGAGGGAAGATTTACAAGTAGGCGATAAAATAATAACACGTCGAGATAGCCGATAGTTGGTTTTAATTAACAGTATCGATTACACGTCAAAATAACTTAAGATCACGTCGATTTAAATGGATTATAAAAATCATTTATAAAGAAACGTGGCGATCCCAGAGATGACGTCACGTCATCACCGCTCAGCTCGATCGCCTCAATCATAATGAATCCCAGGCCGGTCATTCCGCCCTCTTTATATAACAACCAACCACCTGTCACTGGCCAGGTGACAGCTCCGCAACGCCATCTCTGATTTCACCTAGGCAACTACCTAACGTTTCTTAGGTCACAAATCGATTAATCGTTAATACAGATTAAGCATAGTCTAATAAAACATGGTCTTCCATTCCCAGAGTGACACGGGCCTACGTCACAACAACATGGCCGCTATATATAGCGCTATCGCATATTATCATATAGCGCTGTCGCATGATGACGTAGGCCCGTGTCAGTTAGGTGACCTAGAAAAGACGGGAATGGAGTACCAGGCGGAGTATATTATTATACCATGAGATTAAGTATTGTTATCACTCCGATAAATCATCACTCCGACATGTATATGTATGCATTATAAGGACCAATATACATAAAAAACAGCTTTAAGTTTTTGTGGTGGTACCTACTGAAAAACTAAGTACATATTGATGTGTCACTCGAAATTAAACAATGAATTATCTGTAGAGATACCACATGTCAGAAAAAGTGTGATACATTTTCGCACGTTCCTTGCAATTACTTACTTACCTATATTCTTACCTACCTCCACAATGTCGGTCTGCGGGGTGTACTTGCAATGACGCGCCGCGCCTGCTTCAGCTGTTATGCACACTACACCAAACATTATGTATACATATATACATGTATACGCATACAAACAAAAATTATCGGTCCAACAGCTACCGGATGAGAACGATACGAGTATGTCTGAAAACTCTGAAATTATCGGAAGAGCCAATCCGATATCGGATGTCGGGATTCTCGGGTGGCCCTAAGCTTCGAGCAACACCGGCTTCCGACACGTCGGAAGGGAGGGGCCCAAGCGATATCTTACCGTACAAATCGTTCTGCCATTTTTCGCGGGGTGGAACGTGCACACAGTCGCACCTCTCACACACTTCCATACAAAATCCAATCTGTAATCACGACACAAATACATAGAAAATGACACCCTACACAGACAAATCTTGCACACCTCGATCTGTTTTTGTGTAAGGACGAGTCACAAGTGTCACAACACGCACACTAACACATTTTCGTCGAAGAATTTTATTGTTTTCTGAGAGATGAGAAGTCGGATTTGTCGCTCGACCGATCCGCAATTTGTACTGGGCGAGCAAAATCGATAAATCCAACAATTACATGAGACTAAAATATAATAATTGTGTTTAAATGTAATTAAACGTATGATATGTAAAAAAATATTACATGTGAAATGTAACACCTTCTTTTTGTAAATTTGATGTCCCCGACCTCTTTTTACAACAGAAAACCGAGCAATTAGGCAATTTTTCTGCTGTTGCGGCAGAGGGGAAATAGTGCGAATGTCGCCTCCCTTCCGTGTTGCTCGAAGCCCCTAAGGGAAAAACAGAAAGAAGTTTGAGAGTGCCCTGTGCCCGCCTTTTTTGGGCTAAGGTTGTTTTTGGCCATGCATATTTTTAAAAGAACAAATAAGTAGGATTTAAATACAAAACAAACCTTATGTTATACATTTTACTTCTGTCCGGTTTTAGACATCGGATCGGACAATGTGAAAACGCTCTTTAGATATCTATCTAATCTAATACCTTTAAACGAGCAATTCTAGTTTATTTATTTATTTATATATGTATATTATATTTCGGGATCTCGGAAATGGCTTTAACGATTTCGATGAAATTTGCTATATGGGGGTTTTCGGGGGCGAAAAATCGATCTAGCTAGACTGGGAAAACGCGCATTTTTGAGTTTTTATATGTTTTCCGAGCAAAGCTCGGTCTCTCAGATATTATCACTTATATCATTATTTGTACAATAAACAATTTATGTCAAAAAGGTAGACACATATTCTTGACATCTGTGAAAGTTTTATATTTCAAGCCTGTCAGTGAGTAAGTAGGCGTTAACAGACATTTTCGCTTTGCAACAATATTTGTGAATTTTTGGTACAACACAGTCGTGTCGCAAACGAATATACGGCATTTATTACAGCCTGCTCTTTATGTAGGTACCTACGAGTGAGCTTTATTAAACTCATAAAATAAAATGATGGCACGCACCTAAGCCTATTCTAGCAGTAACGGCTTGTGCTGTCAGATTTTAATACCTACCGTGATTTACCTATCGTTACCTACCGTTATATATTAGATTCCATTAGAAATGTCATACAGGGTGTAATCGTTAAGTGTAGCGAGGCGATAATTCCGTAAATATAACAGATATCACAAAACATCAATTGATATCGAAAGTGCGTAACCCAATGAGTAAAATTACATAATAACTTTTTTTCTACTCGTGTACTTTTATCTCTCATTTACATAGTCACGAACGAACATATAAGGGCATACATTATTAATACTCCATAAAAGTCTATAGTCTATTGCCCAAAAAAGCACTTGTGTCGTTTTAGAGACATTACGACACGGTAAGCTAGCGCGGAGTAAGTAGCAGGTGCCACATGCCGATACATTGCTACCAACGTGACAAACGATTGAATGCATATGGTTTTTATTAAAAACAATTAAATTTGTACTAAGTTCATTGCTACCAACATAATAAAAAAAACTTTTTTTGGTATCATCACTATTGGAAGTTGGACTTCTAAGGCCCGTAACACACTTATACTCTACAGCACCACGACCAACCACGACCCTGGTGCGGTGCGGTAGTGTGTAACGGCGTTAAAAAAAAACATAACCATAGACATTACTCGTTTGTTTTTACGTTTCCCGCCTTTCTCGGTAATTTCTTGTTCTTTGAGTACTTTGCGTTACTATTTGTTTTGCGTTCATAAAAAGTGTTGAAAATGGACGAAGAGGACAACATTGTTTCTGACACAACACCTGAAGAAATATCCGCTGCAGCACAAGCAGCGACCGAAAATTTGTTGCCTAAGTACTAAATCGCAGCACCTATACGACAAATCTTATGAGAAGTTCATGTCGTGGAGATTAGAGCACAAAACTTCGTCATTCTCTGAAAACGTCTTAATGGCGTATTTTTAAAGACTAATTGGAAGCACCGGATCAGATCTATCTTTTAAGCAAGGTTGGTATATGTTATTAAAATTTTATGATTTTAGAGCTCGTTGAGATAAAAAGTGAGAATGAGTATGTTATATACAACTTTTATTAAATGTTATTTTATTTTTCGACATAGTCACCTTTTAGCATAATACACTTAGTATATCTTTTTTCTAAACTTAAAATTCCATTTCTAAAAAAGGTTTCATCTTGAGTAGGTACTTAAAAAATCTTGTACTGCAGCGACTACCGCGTCGTCGTCTTCAATTGTCTTGCCTCTTAGGTATTCCTTCAATCTCGGAAATAGGTAGAAATCACTAGGGGCGAGGTCTGGTGAATACGGAGGATGCTTAAGGATATCGAACCCAGCATCACGTATTGCAGCCATTGCAACGGCGGACTTGTGTGCCGGTGAATTGTCCTGATGGAACAACACAATTTTCGAGAGTTTACCTCGCTGTTTTTCACGGATCTCATTACGCAATGTTGCTATTTGTTTGGCATATAAAGTGCCCGTAATATTGGCTCCATGCTCGAGATACTCAATCATTACGACCCCTTTACCATCCCAACAAACAGAGCCCATGACCTTACCGGCAGGTGGGCCCACCTTGAATTTCTTCGGAGTTGGAGATGATGGCCTTTTCCATGTGATAGACTGCAGTTTCGTTTCAGGGTCGTAATGATGGAGCCATGTTTCGTCCATTGTTAGAAATCGCGTCAAAAAAAGTTCCCGGTCTTGCTGTATCAGGTCCAAAGCTTCGTGACAAATCTCGACTCTAGTTTGTTTTTGCGTGGCAGTAAGCATTCTGGGTACCCAACGCGCTGATACCTTTTTCATACCTAAGCGTTTATGTAAAATATTATGCACGCTCCCCGTTGAAATCTTTACATTTTCAGCAATAAAACGAACCGTGACACGATGATCCGCCAAAATTAAGTTTTCGATTTTTTTCACAATTTATTCAGTTACTGCTGTAGTAGGGCGTCCGGAGCGGGGGTCTTCCATAGTCGATATTCTTCCACGTCTAAATTCGGCGCACCAACGTGCAACTGTCGAATACGGAGGAGCATTAGACCTTAAAAGTGTCCCGTAAATCTAAATTGACTTGGTCCGTAGAAAAATTTTTCAAACACAAGTATTTGATAACGGCGCGCAGTTCAATTTTTTCCACTTTCGCTAACGTACTCAATAGCACCTAGGGCTTGCAATATCGGATGGTTTCCAATTCCGGAACTGATTTTCGATATTGGATACCAATTCCGGAATTCCGGAACTGGTTCCGGAATTAGGGTTTATCATATTTTCATTCGATTTTTTAGAAAAAAACAACAAAAAATGTGAAATTCTTATACTTTACGTTTATTAAAGTTAGTATTGTTTAAGAGAAATTTAATTTGAAGTAGATACGTTTTTTTACCACCTTATTAAAATGGTTACTTTTATTCACTTCAATGATACGGGGTATTTATTTGGGGAAACTATAGTTGCTAGCAAACCATTCGATGCATAATTTTATAAAATAGTTAAATATAATAGCTTCCTACTCTTCCTAACTTAGTAGGTAGTGGTGTTGTTTAAGAAGTTGAAGGTCTAAGTTTGGCTTTTTTCTTCGTAGTTCCTAATTATGATTCAGAATATCATATATTATGTGCTTCTACAGGATTCGAAATCGTTAATAGAGAAAACCTCTTTTTCTCTGAATTCAAGATAAAAAGTACAAAAATTATTAAATTTCAATTCTACATATTCGCTTATGTAGGATTCAGACTATTCTGACTATTCTAAGCAAGTAAATCGATCTGCTTTATTGTATTTTTATTTTTTTATTATGAGCCCATATTGTCCCACTGCTTTAGCAAACGGAAAAGTAAAATATATCTATACTATAGCTCACTGAATGACTAAGAAGCACTTAATAACGACAATAAATACCCGTACAGTGTAGTTTCTTAACAATTTTTAATAATAAAGGTATTAAAACCTACAAAAAGTACTTAAATCCAATTCCGGAATTTCCGATATTGAGTGGTATCAATTCCGGAATTGTAATATCGGAAAATTTGTCCGAGATTCCGTAATTTCGAAATTCCGGAATTCCGGAATGCAAGCCCTAATAGCACCGCAAAGAAATCGCCGTATTTTTTTTTAAACAAAAAACGGTTAGTTTTTTTTTTCATGGCAATCAGCTAGGTAGATTTGCTTTACCGGCCAGTATTTACTTTCCTAATATTTATAGAGTTTGTATCTCATTCTCATTAAATATTGAACGCCCCTCGTATAGCTGATATACTGTGTACCTACAGTACAACGAGCTATATTTATGTACATTTTATATTTTTGCATTGAAACTGAATATTATTTAGTTCTCCTTTTTCTTGTTACAGGTTGCAGTAATATTTGGTACTAGCTGTGCCCGCGGCTCCGCCCGCGTGTAATTCGGTCTGTGTCAGTAAGCGGCTAATTTCTAATCCTAATTTCTCTCCCTCTCCCCTGGAGGCGGAACTTGAAGTAAAGTTGACATATGTATATGCTAGAGGACTGAAGTCCAGATAAAATATTTTACAATTAGGTAAGTACCACTAAATAAAACTACACTCCAAATCAATAGTTTTATTCGCCCTTATTCAAATTTTACACGTGATTTAAACTTAGAGAATATAACCAAACGGAGTAGTCATTAACAGGCGTTCCCCTCTGTCGAAAATAGGCGGCCAATGGTCAACCGACGTCAGAAAACGTCCGCAAAAAACGCCAGACTATTTTGTACCGAAAATTATAGACATGGCGTCTCCGTTGGTTATATTCTCTAAGGATAGTAGGTGAATATCGGACGATACAGTAAGGTATACGTGCGCGAGCGAAAGCGAAGCGGCCTGCCTGGTTAGAGCGCCACTTACCGTGGTCTTCTTCAGACTCCTGAGGAAGACCACGTGCCCCTTGTAACCTCAATGCGATCAGATTTTTTTCGGGAAGGCATGGTAATGCGTATAAAATGCGAGTCCCAAATCGTTTGACTCTGCAAACGACCAGTCGGCCGGATTAAGATATTTTGATGCCCTAAGTATTTCTAGACCATGGTGCCCCCTCTCCCTAGGGTCATCAAGATTACATTGAATTTTTTTGGTAAATTGAGTGACGTTCATGGCTGCATTTCAGCTGAGAATGGAAATCAGTCACATCATTTTATCACGAAAATTGACAGTGCCGCAGCAGTAACGTTGCAACAGAGTACCTAATGCTACTGCAGGCGCCACCCAAATGTCACCGTTATCAGAAACATCTTAGAATGTTTCGATATAAAAAACGCATTGTGATAGACAGTTGTATATTTTTACTTTTAGTGTGGAAATCAGTCACATCATTTTATCACGAAAATTTACAGTGCTGCAGCAGTAACGTTGCAACAGAGTAATGCTGCTGCAGTCCCCACCCGAATGTCACCTTTATCATATCTTAGAAAGTTATTGAAAACGCGAGCGAAGCGAGCGCGTCAATTTGTCGATATAAAAAAACGCAATTCGATAGACAGTTGTACATTTTTACTTTTAGTATGGAAATCAGTCACATCATTATATCACGAAAATTGAATGTCACCTTTATTATATGTTAGAAAGTTATTGAAAACGCGAGCGATGCGACCGCGAAAATTTTTCGATATAAAAAACGCATTTTGATAGACAGTTGTACATTTTTACTTTTAGTATGGAAATCAGTCACATCATTTTATCACGAAAATTGACAGTGCCGCAGCAGTAACGTTGCAACAGAGTAGGTACCTAATGCTGCTGCCAGCGCCACCCGAATGTCACCTTTATCATGTCTTAGAAAGTTATTGAAATCGCGAATGAAGCGAGCGCGACAATTTTTCGATAAAAAAAACGCAATTTGATAGACAGGTGTATATTTTTACTTTTAGTGTGGAAATCAGTCACATCATTTATCACGAAAATTGACAGTACTGCAGCAGTAACGTTGCAACAGAGTACCTAATGCTGCTGCAGGCGCCACCCGAATGTCACCTTTATCATAAACATCTTAGAATGTAATTGAAAACGCGAGCGAAGCGAGCGCGAAACTTTTTCGATAATTTTTGGTGCCCCCTAGACATGGTGCCCTAAGCAAGTGCTTATTTTGTTTAAAAGGATTAATCCGGCACTGCAAATGACAGAGGTCAATTTTTTTTTCAAAGTACCGACCTTCGTGGCCATTATTAAGTGCTTAAGGAGGCGATACGTATGAATATGGATTTGATATGGATGGGATATAATTACGATTAGGTATAATTAATGACGGAGAAAATAAATAATTTTATGCATTTATACGCGTGTTGCTGTTGATATGTGTGTTTATTTTACCACTACGTAACTATGTCAACCCTTTTTTTAGTTTTCTTGGTTACTTAATGTTTACTCAGCTCCCGAAAAGATGGCACTGTGCAATGAGGGGCAATTAATTTACTGTCGTTTAATTTTGTTGTATTATTAAATCAACACAATTATTCAATTAAATTTGTTGATATCCGTACGATTTATTGAAATTTTAGAAAAGGGGTCTTCTAAACTTAGAGTTAATTTGGCAAAATCCTTCCTCGGTGACTTATTTATGTCACATGTATTAAATTCAGCGCCATCTGTTAGTTTACCAGGGTACTCTATAGTGTTAGCACATATTTGAAAAAAGTTTGCCCCTCCTTCCTAAGTAGCGCCATACGATTTAGGGGCAAACTTAAGTCAATCGAGTGTTGTGGCTACCCCCCCTTTTAGGGGTTGAATTTTTATAGCCTATAACCTGGCCGGGGATTTTTTCGACAGATTAGTAAAGTTTTCATCAAAATCCGTTCAGCCGTTTTCACGTGATGCGCGTTCAAATAAACAGACAAACAGATAAACAGATAAACAGACAAACAGACAAAAATACTAAAAACTGTTGGAACGTGTTCTGTTATCAATTCTAAGTATCCCAACCAACTTTTTTTCAAATATCTTCCATGTACAGACTTTCGACCCTCTTCAGCTTTATTATAAGTATAGAATAGAAGATAGATAGATAGAAGATAGATAGATAGATAGATAGATTATGGGTAAGTATATGGGTGCTTGTCGCAGACAAGAGCTACAAATATATATAGTAATACCTACTATCCAAAATTACATTTACATTTTCACAAATAAAATTTTGTTAATAAATTTTTGTATTTTATTTAATATTGCCTACTCATAGAAAAAGCATTGTATGCAACGTTGTATAAGTAGTCAAAAAATGTTCATGGCGTATTTATTAACAATGTTCGCCTTCGGCTCACATTGTTACCCACGCCACTCACGTTTTTTGACCCCTCTTATAAAACTGTTGCATAAGATACTATTTTATAATAAAAGCAGAAATATCCCAAACATTAACTTTAAACCTTCCCATACATTAAGTAGGCTTACACTAGGGTTGTGTTGAAACATAATAAAATAACCATAAGATATTTTGTACACACAAAGCAATGATTAAATGAATGAATGAATGAATAAATGATTTTTATTCTGTGTCGCTTTTGCGCGCTTTTGGACCATCAAGATACAATGATACAACAACAACAACAACAACAAAATTTACTTTATTCATGTAGGCCTAGCAACAAGCTCTTATGAATCGTAATTAATCTTAATCTAATTATCAGAGCAATTTATTGATGTTAATATTATTCCATAATAAAATTGGATTATTATACATATCAAATTTAACACTAAAAATTTCACAAAAGGATCGTCAAACATTAAAAAGATTGTATAAAAAAATACTAGTCTAGAATTTCTAGAATAAAATCTAAATGTCAAAAAAAAGCATAAGTGACAAAAGAAGTAGATAGTATTACATCGGAATATCCATTTCCTCATCAATAATCAAATATACCTAATAAATAAATAATCATTTCGAATAACAATTAATCCCACGTTGTAATATCATTCATGTAGTCTTGTGTGGTATAATAAGCTTTAGAAATAAGTTTACGCTTTACATAATTCTTAAATTTATTAATAGATAATTCAGTAATATGGTTTGGAAGTTTATTATAAAATCTTACACAATTACCCATGAATGATTTTTTAATTTTATGGAGCCGAGTGAAGGGCACTGCGAGCTTATGTTTATTTCTAGTATTAATATTATGAATTTCACAATTTTTCCTAAAATTTACAATATTTTTATGTACGTACAGAATATTCTCATAAATGTATTGACAGTGCACTGTCATTATGTCAATTTCCTTAAATTTATCTCTAAGTGAGTCTCTATGGTTCATTTTGTATATTGCTCGAATAGCCCTCTTCTGCAGAACAAAAATGGTATTTATCTCTGAAGCACCGCCCCACAGTAAAATACCATATGCCATAATGCTATGGAAGTAACTAAAATATACTAATCGAGCTGTTTTCACATCAGTTAACTGACGGATTTTGCTCACTGCAAAAGCTGCAGAGCTCAGTCTATTCGAAAGAGTAGCACCCCACTGGAGTTTAGAATCTAAAGTTATACCAAGAAAAACTGTACTATCAACTAATTCCAATTCCTCATCCTTCACAATGACACTTGTTTGCACATGCCTTACGTTACTACTAGTGACAAACTTAATACATTTAGTCTTTTTCTCATTTAACAGTAAATTATTAACATTGAACCAATTTACTACTTTTGAAATAGCATTGTTTACATCATTGTAAGCTTGTTGCTGTCGTTTGACTTTGAAAATAAGTGAGGTGTCGTCTGCAAACAATACTATATCATGGTGGGTCTTAATAAGGAATGGCAAGTCATTTATGTAGATAAGGAACAGGAAAGGCCCCAATATTGACCCCTGTGGAACACCCATAGAGACCAATGACCCAGGTGATCGCTGTCCATTCACATCGACCCTTTGTATTCTACCATTTAAGTAGGACTTAAGTAAATTCAGTGCCGATCCTCTAACTCCGTAATAATGAAGTTTCCTGATTAATGTTTCATGACAAACACAGTCGAAGGCCTTAGATAAATCACAGAAGACACCTAAAGCATCTCGTGACTCCTCCCAGGCATCGAAAATATGCTTAATTAGCTCAACACCAGCATCGGTTGTTGAGCGACCCCGTGTAAAACCAAACTGCTTATTATGCATCAAATTATTAACGTTAAAATGTCGTACTAATTGAGAAAGAACTAATTTTTCAAAAATCTTGCTAAATGTTGGTAGCACAGATATCGGTCTAAAGTTAGTGGGGTCAGAGCTGGTACCAGATTTAAATAAAGGAATTACTTTACTATGTTTCATTAGATCAGGAAACTCGCCGCAATCAACACTGTTGTTAAATATAACTACCAAGTCAGGCGCTACAATTTCTACTAAGGATTTGACAGCATGGACAGAGACTCCCCAGAGGTCATTAGTTTTTTTGACATTAATTGATGTAAACGCCTTTATTACATCTGAGGTACAAACATGTTCAAAATGAAGGTCTCCACAACACTCTGGAGCGTTATGTTTTAATAATGTAACAGCAGATGAGGGTGATGAATTTAAATCCTTAGTTGTGGATACTGGTACCTTGATGAAAATTTTTTCAAATTCTGTAGCTACTTCTAAATTGGAATCTATAATTTTGTTATCAATGTTTAGTTTAAGTTCTTTAATTGTATGTTTCAAGCGACCAGTCTCCACATTTATAACTTTCCAGGTTGCTTTAACAATGTCGGAACTACTTTTTATTTTCTGACTTAGATAATTTCGCTTAGCTATATGACAATCTACTTTAAACTTCTTCGAATACTCCTTCACATGTTCCTTAAATTCATCACTCTGATTAAACCGCCGTTCCTCATATAAGGCATACAGTTCACGTCTTCTTTGATGTAGATCCGCAGTAGCCCACTCACTAAAAACTGATGCACCACTAACTACGACCGATTTTGAGGTGAATATCGCATTATAATGATCCATAAAAGTGTGAAAGAATGAATTATACTTAATAATCAAACGAACTTACCTGTGAAGTTTGATTACAATTATACGAGTATCCAAATCCAAGACAACAATATAATTTACTGAGCAGCAGTACATGGAATCATGCCGTCCTTGTCACACATTTTAGAGATATAATATTAAAAAAAAACAAGTTCGCACTGTCCCTCTCACTCGCTACGCTATCATCCCCCGCCATCCCACTCCGACACCGCTCCTCAGATACCCGTCATTATTTCAGAGTGAATCTTTTTGTGTTATGCACGGAGACTATTTTATTTTTATTTTCGGGGTTGGGGGGCGGGACTTTGTTGTCTTGGATTTGGATACTCGTATAATTGTAATCAAACTTCACAGGTAAGTTCGTTTGATTATTAATTATACTTCCTATCCAAATCCAAGACAACAATATAATTTACTGAGCAGATGTTCAGAGCCTTGTATCTAAATTAGACGTGTGCGCCGCGCCGGCGCGCCGCCGCCGCCGGACTTTTTTGCCACGCCGCCGCCGCCGATAAATGATCGGCGTGAAATCGGCGTGACCCTGAGTGTTGTTAATCAGCTATTTTCACTTGATATTTGGATTACAATAGGATTTTTGCATTATATATGTTACAGTTGTCAAATATATATCAATTATTTATTAAATGAAACAGAATAGCCAGTTGCACAAACTATTTGACACACCAATTTAAGTAATCCTTAGTGTTCAGCGTCAAGAAAGTTGACGTCATTATATGAAGTAGGATTTTTTCCTGTAAATTTTGTATTCACATTCAACTATTAAATAATTAGACTTTTTACACCTTCACCTCACATACGAAGTGAGAATGCTATTACATGAAAATACTTACATTGCAATTAACTAGGCAAAGAAAACACAGGGCTCATGTACCATGGAACCTCAATGAGCAACAGAAAAGGAAAACTAACTAGCTAATGTTGCGTTGCGATCATCAATATTATCATCCTTGCTTGTACTATTGTCGACTAGCTTACGGAAATAACAACAAGAAATGCAATGAAATGGCGGCTTTTCGTGAAAATTGAATTTGAAAGTTCTAGAGTGGTCTTAAGATCAACCATTCCAAGACCAAAGTAATGGTTGTAGAAAGTTTGTATATCTTGGTGGTACGAGTTCTCGTCTTTCCTATATTCCATTATGGTGCCGAGATGCTGAGCCTCAAAAAGGGTGACGTGCAAAGGTTGGCGCTTTAGAGATGTAGTGTTGGCGAAGACTGCTGCTGTGCTGCTTATACCTAGGACAGCTAGAAGAACAAACCCCTTAACTGGGGTTTCCACAACATCTTTCTTCGGACATATTATGCGGTTTCCAACGCATGATGTGGCGAAACATAATATGAATTTAGGCCCAATGAATGGCAAACGTGCTCAGAGTGGAACATGTGTGAGATGGTCGATGGCTGGCGGCAGTGCAATGGCTTCTGACAGCACGAAATTGAGACAAATTACATGTGGTCGCAATCGTCAGCAATAAGAAAACGAGAAAGAAGATACTTCTCACTGAGCCTGGTGCTTGTACGGCAAGAAAACCATTAAAGAAAAGCCATAGCAGTCCACTATGTCTAGGATATTGCAAGGATATTTGATGATAAGCCATGTACAGCATGACAAAACGGAGTTACACAGAGATACTAATCTGGTCGACAGTCATTGGGACCAGGTAACCCCTTAATACAAGCCAGTTACTAGCAAAATCAAGTTATTATACCTATCCTATTTATGTTCATTTACAAACCCCATTTTACTCAAAACCTATTCAAAACTATACGTAGATTACGTAGTTCACTTACTAGCAACCTGGATTAATCAAAATTTTCAAGAAAAACGACAGATTAATGATTTTTCTTTAGAAACCTGAAAGTCAAGGTCACGCCGATTTCACGCCGAAAACACGCCGCCGCCGCCGATTTTCCGGCAAACGCCGCCGCCGATCGTTTTTTAATCGGCGCACACGTCTAATCTAAATACAGATGCGAAAATAAAATGAAATATCGATATCAAATCAGTATTTAAGTTACGTATACCGTTACTGATATTACTGATTTCAGCTGAAGAGAACAACGGTGTCTCATAAGAGGTACATATTAATTTATACCAAAAATTTGTAATTATGTATCTACCTACAAATGTAATTTTATGTAGATATATATATCATAATAATATTATATTATAATGGTGGGCGTCATTAACTAACTTAAATTATTATTCTTAAATTACCTGAATCAATATTCCTTTGTGGTGAAAGTAAAAAACAAAAAAGTAGGTATAAAACTTTCTTTGGTTACATTGTAATACCTATTGGTAAGTTGTTTAAATGTAATTTTGCCATTGCTTATGTACTTAAACCATGACGCCATTGAAAGGTGTGTTCAATCTTTAGTTAGCTCTCAATCAATATTGGACCCATTATATTATTGATATTTCAATTTCATTAAAATACGAGTATACAATGTTTTAATTTTTAATATTATAATAACTTCAACGGTTGAGGATGTGTGTTTTCTGTCAGACACTATACTTATAAATAAGCCGTTTTGTATCATTTAGATTTTTCCAACCACTCACTGGATGTAATTATTTTATGCGTTATGATTTAACTATGAATGCGTGTCTTTTTAAGTATTGACACTAAAATATAACTTTGTGACACTTTGCAATGAATATTCAATACAACAATAAATACCCTCTTCTATACACAGCTTATAAATGTGGGTAAAGGAGATTTTTCTTCATTGCAAGGTTGTCATTGAAATCAAGTTTCTATACTTTTAGACTTAAGTCCGGACAACGACTAGTAGAAAATCCTGTAGGTATTGTTTTGAAACTTATCATTTTTCAAATTTTCAATTATAATTCAGCTTTAAAATATAGATTTATATAGTTGGTCAAACCAATTTGTCAGTCAGTAACAACCAGGAAAACTATACTCATCCTTTTCTTTTGGGTACTAGTACTAGTGTAAGACAAAGATAGTATGATTCTCTCTGTCCTTGATTGAAATGAGACAGTCACATTCTCAAACAATATGTAAATAGCTAAATAATATATATAGATAGACTACCTTTATTAATAAATAAGTCGTCTTTCTTTACGTATCTTACGTATCTGACCGATGACGACTACACGTGATACAAGTGGTAAGTAAGTAAACTTTGGTAGATTGTAGTGTAGGTAGGTGTTAAATTATGATATTATATTTGTGAACGAAATATAAGGCATTTACTTGAAATTTAACTTTCAAGGAGTAACTTATAGTAACATTTTTTAACGTTACAATAAGACTGTGCAGCGTGCACAGTATTCTTGTGATACCTACACAACCAACAATAATTAGAAAAACACAGATATAAGTTATTTTTAAACACAAGTTCTATTTAATAAATCAGATAGAAATATAAAAATTAGGTGAGTTGACCGTGACGTCACGATGTAAATGTTTTATGTAAATTCCATATTATTAGCAAACCGTTTTGACAGTTCAAAAAAAGTAGGAAAATACCCTATTATAACTGTACAGCAAGACAATATGACAACCTAGAGCATTTAAATTAATGACAATATTAAATTTTATTATTGTTTAAGGATATCAATCCTTTATTGCGATTGTCAATCTAGCTATTTAGCGAAAGCGATTCATGTAACAGGTTACAGCATTTAACTCTGGTTGCAAGGTTGTACAATTGTGCATATTGGTTTTCAGCTGAGGTTTCCAGCGTTGATTTCGCGTCGTGGGATGTATGCGTCAACCACGGTGCAGCCCTTGTTAGTTGCGGCGACGACGGTCCCCTGAAGTTTAGAGCCGAGATAACCAGTAAGCAAATCGTACTGGATTTGTTACGAGTAGGTAAATTGGGCTCGTTGAGATGGTATATATTTGACTGCAGGTCAAATATTGAATGCAAAATCGTTTAAAGGGTTACATATATCACTTTCCATATATTGTTCACTCGTCATACAGAACCGTTTGTGTACATTTTGTTACCAGGATTTTAGCCTGCATTAATACCAATTAAATTACTTCAACATAACTAAAATCTCCTCTGTATTTCACATACGTAAAGCCACAGTCACATCACTATTAAAGTGGAGTCAACATAAAGATCTGGATACAGACTATGACAAGTACATTACATTGGCATCAACACTGTTACAGTGGAGCAACGTTATATATCTTTGACTCAGTTTACAACGAGCAAAGCATCTGCAGACCAAACATACCGAAGAGCGTAAAGACCGAAGAACGAAGTGACTGAAGAACGAAGTGATCGAAGAGCGAAGCGGCTGAAGAGCGTAGCATCCGAAGAGCGAAGCGACCGAAGAGCGTAGCATCCGAAGAGCGAAGCGACCGAAGAGCGAAGCGACCGATGAGCCAAATGACCGAAGCAATCGAAGAGCGAGTCAATCATTATTATGTAGTTTTAGATATTACGCAATAATCATCATAAATCTTCAACACAATAAATGTGGAGTAAAGATAGCCTCGTCACTATTAATGCGGGGCAAATTTAACCTCGACGCTGTGAAAGCGGAGCTCTCGACACAATTACTGTGGAGTAAATATATTCTCCTCACTATTAAAGTGGGGAAAGTTACCCTCAACGCTGTTTAAGCGGAGTTCTCGACACAATTAATGTGGAGTAAAGATAGCCACGTCACTATTAAAGTGGGGCAAATTTAGCCTCAACGCTGTTAAAGCGGAGCTCTCGACACAATTATTGTGGAGTAATGATGGCCTCTTCACTATTAAAGTGGGGCAAAGTTACCCTCAACGCTGTTAAAGCGGAGTTCTCGACACAATTAATGTGGAGTAAAGATAGCCACTTCACTATTAAAGTGGGGCAAATTTAGCCTCAACGCTGTTAAAGCGGAGCTCTCGACACAATTATTGTGGAGTAATGATGGCCTCTTCACTATTAAAGTGGGGCAAATTTACCCTCAACGCTCTTGAAGCGGAGTTCTCGACACAATTAATGTGGAGTAAAGATAGCCTCTGCACTGTTAAAGTGGGGCAAATATAACCTCAACGCTGTGAAGGCGGAGCTCTCAACACAATGATTGTGGAGTAATGATAGCCTTTTCACTATTAAAGTGGGAGAAATTTTGCTTTTAATCTCGTTTTTAACTAAATATTTATGTGATATGAATTTTAATTTATACGTGTTAATTAATGTGCAATATTATAAACTCTCCTTTTGTCATTGACTTTTATTTGGTAATACGTTTAATACCGAGTACCTACCTGTTTGATGATCATCTTGTTGCATAGTTTACCTAAGCTAGTAAAGTACTCACTCTACTTAAACTACCAAATTCTGAATCCCAGTTGTCATTAGAAGGTTTTACTTATATTTCCGATACGATTTACGCATGGGTTAACGAACCTCGACGCTATTGTACTAGCGCAGTATTATTATTGGACGTAGTCCATAATATTACACTAATCAAGTACCTATACTCTGTCCATGATTTATTTCATTCTAAAATTACATTGAGTTGATAATGTGCAAGTGTCTAAAAAAAAATATGTATGCACATTCATGAGGTTTACACGTACAGAGTAGGTACTATTGTAGAAAGTAACTAATAACTGGCTATGTGATGTTTAGCTTATTATAGCATTGGTACTTAATACTGTCAATCAAGAATGTCTAGTTATCACAAAGCAGGAGATTAACTGATGAGCAAAGGGAGGCGACCACACCGACTGGACCCAAGACTCGACGATACCGCGATGTGCGATTAAAGGAAGTACCTAATCCGTTTTAATCCTTACGATCCATTCACTATGTCGGTATCGGAGCACGCATAGCGCGTGCTGGTTGTATACATCGGTTACTGGCATTAAACACTTTAAACAGTCGGTCAAACTATTCTTCAAGTATCTTGTAGATTGTGTATTTAATGAAATTTTTCATTTTACATATAAATGTAGGTACCTGTAGGTATCTTCATAAGATGGTAATTAAACTTGTTGGTTACAGAATATGTATATTTGCACAAAGACACATTTGCTACCCTTCATAAGCACTTATTACCAATCGGCAAGGATTAATATTGTTACCTATCTTTTTTATTACACGGTAGGGTAGATCGGACATGGTAAGGGCCGTTTTCTTGAAACGATTACGTAGTACGTATAAATACCTGTGACGATTACACAATAAACAGTACGACGCAACTACCCGCTAGCTTCACTCCGTGGAGAAGTGTCATGGCGAGTGGGTAGCTGGCGGAGTGCACAAGTGATAACAGTTGTTTCATTTGATCACCCAGTACACAACGGAGCCTGGACGTCACAGATGGCGACGAGGGTAAAATATTACAAAAAAAATACGGAAAGGGAAGGTAACGGTGGCGGAAAAAAAAAAACAAATCTAAGGTATGGAAATCCTAACCTAATAGCTACCGTATTTGTCCATTTCCTCCCGAGCTGCCGATTGTATTCAGGTAATACAAAATTTTGGGCGAGGTGATATTCTGTGTAACGAGTGACGTACGGTTGTACATAATACGAAAATATTAAAACTGCAATGATTTTGTTAGGCGGTACTTACGTAAGTAGGTTATGAAATTCCAAACTCACGTAAGAGGAGTATTAAAGGAACTAATGCAGAATTTAAATATTACTGTAAAAACGTAGATCTAGTACCTATACCTAATTTTATAGTTTTGTTTACAATCAATGTTAATAAAAACAATTATGTATATGCGCAGTTGAATTTGTCGACTGTTTACATAAGAACAGTGGTAAACTTTACAACTATTATTGAGTAAATAATTGATGGTACGCAGCTCGGGAGGAATGTTTACTAAGCAAAGAAGAAATATACGCGTGCTTATTACACTAACTCTTTGACAATGGCTACTGTGCGTGAGCCTGGTTACCAAATGTAAATCCAAAAGTGTAATCAATGCAAGATAGATCAATAATTGGGGTCACTACAAAAAATAATGTACTCAGGTTACATTATTTCTATGATGTGGCACCGACGTATTAGCCATGAATTTTTCCATGAAATGACAGAAACGAATATGCTGATGGTTTGCGTGTTACAAATACAGATGGTACATGGTTTATTTTCTGACTCAAAATCGTATATTAGAATTCATATGATATAAAGGGTAAATAATCAAACTACCTTCGCGGAAATCATGATTATTATGAGTTGTGTATCTACCGTTCATACTTAAAATATACCGACCTACTTAGTCGTGTAATTAAATACTAAGATATTTTTAAATGAGGGAACGTATAGAGAAACCTGCATATTAAGTCGGTATAGTTGTATACATTTTATGGACCTTATGTCCTAAAAGAAATATTGTTCGGTTAAAATAACCAGTTATAATCAATTGAAATGCTATTTATAGCACGATATGGGTATGAATCGATGTTAACTTGGTGTCGACTTAACATGTATTTATATATACATAGGTATGTGCTGTTTATGATAATAAACAATGCTAGCAAGTAACGGACCAGTTAAATTATCAAGGACCTTTACGATGTCAAGTGAGTCAAGAACTATAGATAGCGTACTTAGACTGATGAATGCCAAGGGCTTTGTTATTGTTTTACTGTAGGAGTAGACACGTAAACTCAGCATCAAATGAATTGAGTAGTAAGTCGGAGTCGGACTAACAAGAAAAATAAATTGCAAGAAGTAAACTGTACATCACATCTATGCTGCAGTTGGTATAAGTAATAATTAGTAGGTTGAAACGTTCAACTGGTACTAGCAAAACAAATAATTAGTAGGTTGAAACTTTCAACTGGTACTAGCTAAACAAATAATTAGTAGGTTGAAACTTTCAACCGGTACTAGCAAAACAAATAATTAGTAGGTTGAAACTTTCAACCGGTACTAGCAAAACAAATAATTAGTAGGTTGAAACGTTCAACTGGTACTAGCAAAACAAATAATTAGTGGGTTGAAACGTTCAACTGGTACTAGCAAAACAAATAATTAGTAGGTTGAAACTTTCAACTGGTACTAGCTAAACAAATAATTAGTAGGTTGAAACTTTCAACCGGTACTAGCAAAACAAATAATTAGTAGGTTGAAACTTTCAACCGGTACTAGCAAAACAAATAATTAGTAGGTTGAAATGTTCAACTGGTACTAGCAAAACAAATAATTAGTAGGTTGAAACATTCAACTGGTACTAGAAAAACAAATAGTTAGTAGGTTGAAACTTTCAACCGGTACTAGCAAAACAAATAATTAGTAGGTTGAAACTTTCAACCGGTACTAGCAAAACAAATAATTAGTAGGTTGAAACGTTCAACTGGTACTAGCAAAACAAATAATTAGTAGGTTGAAACGTTCAACTGGTACTAGCAAAACAAATAATTAGTAGGTTGAAACTTTCAACTGGTACTAGCAAAACAAATAATTAGTAGGTTGAAACTTTCAACCGGTACTAGCAAAACAAATAATTAGTAGGTTGAAACGTTCAACTGGTACTAGCAAAACAAATAATTAGTAGGTTGAAATGTTCAACTGGTACTAGCAAAACAAATAATTAGTAGGTTGAAACATTCAACTGGTACTAGAAAAACAAATAGTTAGTAGGTTGAAACTTTCAACCGGTACTAGCAAAACAAATAATTAGTAGGTTGAAACTTTCAACCGGTACTAGCAAAACAAATAATTAGTAGGTTGAAATGTTCAACCGGTACTAGCAAAACAAATAATTAGTAGGTTGAAATGTTCAACTGGTACTAGCAAAACAAATCATTAGTAGGTTGATTATTCAACTGTTGCTAGCAAAACAAATAATTAGTAGGTTGGAACTTTCAACTGGTACCAGCAAAACAAATAATTAGTAAGTTGAATGTTCAACTGGTACTAACAAACCAAAAGAGTCAAATGTACCTAGTAACTAGTCTAGTAGATGCGATAGTGGTGGTTGGTACTAACGATAGGACCTTTTGTTATAGGTCGTCCAAATTAGTACAACATAGTACTTAAAAGTAAACTGACGCGATATAGTGTTGGTTGGTACTAACGATAGTATCTTGTTGTAGGTCATCCAAAATGTCCTAGATACCACCATTAGACGGATTCTTTAGCCCACCAAAACTTAATAGGGAGGCAAAATAGTCATAAACTGACATTATGTTAGTATAGAGTGACCTCCTATTATGTAATGTATTTATTGAATTCGACATAATATAATAAGCAGTTTAGTGCTTCTGCCTACTGTTCCAGTTAACTTAAGGCGTAGGTATAGATGGATGGCCTCGGGAATAGGCATATCTACTAATGTAGATTCAGAGTAGATTTCAATTATACAAAAAAAAAATACGCCAGTTGGAAAACATTTCCTGTCAATTATTACAATTTAACCTTCTTCTAACCTATACCCGTATCATAAATTTACTGCATTTTGCAGATGTTCGTATGGGTAAGAACTTAATGTATCAGCGTAAATAAAAAACGAACAAAGTATATATAAAAATATATTATACGCCGACTTAGACGGTATTCCGGTTAAAGATTGTTGTAGCAATTCTGTTGGAACAGTTAGAAGACAGGTTAAATTATAGTTTAAGAGAAACAAGCAGGGTACCAGGATAAGAGTAATAATGCATACTGCGTAAGTAGCCGTGGAAATTGTGGAACACAGAGGCATGCCTAAACTTCCCAAATAAAACCTATAAATAGATGAGGATATATAATTCTTCAAAATCGTATATGATCCAGATTTCATATAATAAATCCCAATTCCAATCTATTTTAGAGCCGGAATACATGATCCTATAGAATAATAATCAGGGCAAAGCTCAATTACAAACCCAAGTACAACAGGTACGTAAATAGACGCTGGGCCTACATCATGTCATGTAGTACCTAAAGTCAATGCTGTAAAAACTGAAGTGGCGATGCGGGGAGCCTTACACGGTGAGGAAGCACTGCTTACTTAACTAAACTACGAAACTATACCCAAGGCAACCATGACTAAGGTACTAACAGCAAAAAAAAAAAAACTCTAGTGACCAGCAGTTAACCTAATGTCTTGTAAATAGACATACGACTTTTGTCGGTTAACAGTGTAGATACTGTAGATGACGAAGTCCCTGTTTAACTACCTAGGTAGTAGATACACCTACTCAGATGAAGATGAGTGATGTGTGTGATGTGATGACTAATTATAATTAAGTGTAATTAAAAAGGCACTTTACCGGAAAATATATTTCCTTATTTCAGTCACATGCATAAACTTACAATAATTAAGGATGTCAAAACTCTTAGGTATGCGGTTGAGACAATACATACATTAGAAATTATACATAGTCTCAGAACCGATACATTAAATCAAAACAGAAACAAATAACTAAATACTGTGTGTAGGTACCTACACATTATAAAATAAAAACAATAAGTATTCGAATTAACCGTGATTTTGATCGCTCTCAATGACAGTTTGCCTGATGTTTAATTTGTTGAGGCTAACTAATTAAGTAAAACTAGTAGATCAAAGTTGTAGCTTGAACCACTTCATTGATCTACCCAAGAGTACACATTTATTGTACTAATTGAGCACTAAGACTGAAAATCCAAAAACCTAGGTCTTATCATTTAGAAACGTTAAACGTAACGATAAAATGGTACCTAAACATTCGAACTGTACTCTGGTGTACTCAGTATTTCATGGGATCATGGTTAGAATAATGGAATTCCATTAGTTCGTTGGAAGATGTTTATTGAAGTTAAATGACATACTTACCAATGGCAGGATATAGGAAGCAGACATACAAGGTGTATACCTATGTTTCAGGTTTATAAAATATGTTGCAAGTAATTGAAATAAACCGAAGAAGAAGTGTATAAGTACAAATAATAATATTTATGTGACAGTCTGACAGTAATTATTGTGGAAATAATAATACAATACTTACTGGTCACAATTCAATTGAAAAATCAGCTTTCAATTAGTAAGGTGTTACGTTATTTTCATAACATAAATTGTAATTATGATTCTTCGCATAAGTAAGTTGCTAGAATAATTTTACATTCGATATTATATTTGCTGTGTTACTTTTTGAGCAATAAAATGAATAAAATAAATATTTGGAATAATTGATGTCAAGATTATATCAAGTATTATAATTAAAGAACGATAATTACATATGTATGCAATGCAATTAATAATAATAATGGTCAAATAGGCAGGTAAATCTTAGTAGGTACCTAACAAATTAATAATATATAAATCTATTTGTATAGATTATTGTTTGCTTAACCTATTCACAAGTAAAACTAATCATACTTGACGTGGTACCTCTACAACGAATGTAACATTCCTAGTTTATTTGACCTTGGATTATCTACAAGTATTTTAAATTGCATTATATATATTAACATCATACAAAACAAGTAAAACTGAGTCAATCAGTTATTGCCAATAAGTAACTAATGTCCAAGACGCTTGGCAAGCTTACAATGTTATTGTACCTAAATCATGAAATAGGTATTAATTAGGCAAATATTATATTGTATACTAATGAAAATACCTGGAAATGTGTAAGCATCAAAAGGAAAATGTAGTAATTAAGGCGTTTAAAGTAAATCTTTGAGTTATAAGCAATTGAATAAAAAACTCAAAACTGCAAATAGGAGAAGGAGAGGGACTGACACCTAAAAAGAAATTGTAAAAGTAAAATAATAGTTTTACAGATTTAAAGGCTTGCTAGTGTTGGAAAATATTTATTATTTAACTGTTGTAAAATGAATACATCCACACCTCGCCGAGTTTCTTACGCCGGTTCTTCTCGGGTCTGAGGTTAACCTTTCCGAACCGGTGGTAGTATACCTAGATTGGAAAAATAAATTAACCTAGCGAGTATAAGATAATACGATAAACTGAACTATTGTTGCATGATAAATATATAAAGTAAAATAAATCAATCATTATAAAAAGGGAGAGATGTGACGATTACACAATAAACAGTACGACGCAACTACCCGCTAGCTTCACTCCGTGGAGAAGTGTCATGGCGAGTGGGTAGCTGGCGGAGTGCACGAGTGATAACAGTTGTTTCATTTGATCACCCAGTACACAACGGAGCCTGGACGTCACAATACCCATATAAAGTTTATTCAATTCAGATATGGTTTGTATACTAGTATACAGTATATAAAATCTGTAGGCGAAAGCATGTCAATATAATATAATAATATAGTGTTCGCATTCGTAAACAATTTACTGAGCGAACATTACATAGTAGTAATGTACCATTTTATATTCAAAACATGAAATGTAAGTAATATCTACATATTACTATAACCTTTAGATTTTGGATTAGTCATATAACTGGGTTAAAGGTCATTTTGTGATTTATTTATAGCTCCGTACTTATTTTATTCTAAAAAGAAGGTAGTTGTAACAAGTGATTTCGTACGAACGCAAAGATTACTTACTTAGTTGATTTCGTAGGTAATGAGTTTATTACGCTAAGTGAAAATACGATTACAAATTAAAGTATACCAGCCATGTCAAGAATTGTAAACGAGACTAGACTTGCCGTGCCGAAAAAACATTCATTTTTCGCTCGGGGGTACGGCGGCGGCCGGCATTACAAATAATGTTTTAATTCTATAATTATTATCATTCAGCGCTCAATAGACATATTAAAATTACTCACCCTAACTTCATCAATCGAAACACACACACAGATATTTAGAGGAACACTATTTTGGCGAAAATACGTGTGACTCGGACTAACACAAAAACATGTAATGACGGGTATCTGAGGAGCGGTGTCGGAGTGGGATGGCGGGGGATGATAGCGTAGCGAGTGAGAGGGACAGTGCGAACTTGTTTTTTTTAAATATTATATCTCTAAAATGTGTGACAAGGACGGCATGATTCCATGTACTGCTGCTCAGTAAATTATATTGTTGTCTTGGATTTGGATAGGAAGTATAAATACTATTAGGACTCATATCGGAAGACAAAAAGGGTAGCGCCTGAACTAAACTTAGCTTCATTCTTTCCACGCGGTCCGAGGTTACTGGTAGGTTATTTGTTTTCTCATGGTATTTTTCCTTAATGCCTCAAATGCCATTAATTGACCTAAGTGGTCTGATTCTAAATTGCTGATAACTTTTTTAGCAATAGGAAAAATATCTGTGAAAATATTATCTATACAGGTTGCACTAGTAGCAGTCACTCTAGTGGGCTCCATAAACATGTGGTTGAGATTACAAGATTTAAAAAGATTCAATAATCTACAAGACATTGTTGAATTTTCCATAATATTTACATTAAAGTCGCCGCATATAAGCAATTTCTTACTAGAAGATGATATTTTAAGTAGGGCAGATTCCATTATGTTTTCAAATAATTCAAAATTACTTAATGGCGGCCTATACACACAGAAAACAATAAATTGCTCTAATTCTACTGCACTTAGTTCTATAGTCCGTTCAACAGACATGGATACAATGTCCTTACGTTCCTTAAATTTTAACTGACTATTTAATATAATTAATGACCCACCATGTATGGAACTAAGTCTGGTGAACGAACTTCCTGCCTGGTGATTATTAAATTGGGGCATTAATTCATTATTATTTAACCAATGTTCAGTAAGACATAAAATATCAATATTAAAATCATTCAAAAAAAGTTCTATCTGTAAATTTTTTCCTCTAATACATTGAATATTTTGATGCACCAGGTGGATATACTTTCCATGTTTGCAGTATTTTTCATTATATTTATTTAAAACTAAATTGCCAGAGACAGAATCTTTTGTCTTAACAGCTAGTTTAAATCTATTAAATCATTGGTTATGACTGGAACCAATTCCATGTTCATACTGGGCTGCTCAATAGGAGCAGAATTGTCTGCCAAATTCTTGGCAGAAATGTCAAGTAAATATGATAGCGATAAAGCTATTTGTCTTTTGTAATAATTTGAAAGGCAACACTTGCCTTTAGTCAAAAACACCATAGGCATATGGTATTTACTAACAAAATTGTTAGTGTCAATTATGCTAAACTTACTACTATATGTACAAAGATTATATAGAGATATATTTAACTTATGTCTAGTGGTATTTTCTGCCTCTGACATTTGCTCACAATAGGGGAATGTGAAAAAAATAATTTCATGCACTGCAAGCGAGTTTAACTGTTCAAAGTATTTATTTAAATTATTTTTGTTCACATTACCCCTATTCCCCATAAGAATAAGCAGTGTTGTCTTAGAATTAATATTACTGTCATTTAAAATTTGTTTTAAGATATTTTCAAAGCTACTGTGAGGCAGACAATTGCTGATTGTACTAAGTCCCTTTAGGTAAAAGCTTAAAAATGAGCTCATATTGCTTCCAATTTCATCAGAATACATAATAACATTAGGTTTAGGTGTGCTTTGTTGTGTAGTGTGGAAGGAGCTATTATCATTTACATGCTGTTGTGGTAAACCGTCACACAGGCTTAGGTCGAGTAAACTGGTCGACGAATGTTCAGTCACTTGCTTACAAGCACATGACTGGGCATTGGTCAGTGACTCAAACCGTTCTGAATTAAGCTTAATCTGGGATATTAAATCATCCATGGCCAAAGAATATTCATTAATCACCTTTTTAGAACTCTCATTTATTTTTTCTAAGGATTCTATGGAATCCTCCAAACTCTGAATTTTTAATTTTAAAGTCTGTGTGTCGGTTTCATATTGCAATTGACTATTTTCTAACTGGGCAGAATATAAATCTAACTTATCCACTAAATTAACATTAATTTTACAAAATCTCAATTTTTTTAAAAACAATTTATTTATTTTTGACAAGTTTTGGTTTTTTTTATGAGTCTATTTAATTTAATATATTTCTTTAGTTTGTTCCCGCTGCAATTTACTAACCTTGGTGTGGTAGTATCATAGGCTAAATCTGTAGTGGCCACAAGGTTTTCAATTGGTGCGGTAACCAACTGAGAGTCGGGCCGGACCAGTTCTTCGAACAAGCTCTGAGAGTGTGCCGCTGCTGCATTGTGTTGGGCCTCCTGTAGCTCATAGATTTGTTCGTGGGCGTCGTGCAGTGCTCTCTCCAATGAGTTGATGTCCTTCAGGGCCTGCTCATACGCAGCACTACACTCAGTGAACCTGTCAACCGTCTCCTGAAGCCGGGCCCGCTCTGAATTTACATTATTGTAGTCAGCTTCTAATGAGCAAAGTTCCTTTTTAAGCTTATCATTGTTACTAAGTACTAATAATAGTTCCTTCTCACTGTCTTCCCTTTCTCTGAGCAATTGAGCACAAGATTCCTTGGATATTTTCAACTCCAGCAAGGTAAGTTGGAGTTTATCAGTCTCCTGCTGGCGAGCCGCTGCGGCTGCTCTGCGGGTAAGCATTGTAGACAGTTTTGCAATTGAAATTAAACCCAAAAATAAACAAGGAATCGCTCACTCAAGCTAAGTGATATTTAGGTACGTACTTACGTGAAATAGTGACGATTGACTGTATCTACACTGCGTTCTAACCCTGTACAATGATCAACGCTTTATTATAAACACATTTAGTAAATATTAGTGATAAAAGAAAACCAGAAAGGATTCCAAGGCGAACGCAGGTTTCAAACTTATAACCTGTAACGGCTACAAATCTGAGATATTACAAGACACTAGTAAACGTCACTAAAGCACTTCACTTATTATGTATACATAAAACTTAATGTTAAAACTATTTGATTCACACTTTTAATGCTTAATATTACATGAAATATCATTAAAATTAAAATAATTACAAGGGACCTAGCAAAATCAGCTGCTTATCGTTTGACAGCCGCAGATATTACTTTTTAGTAGCTCTGTGAACTGTAGACCTCGAGATAAGCTTAGGAATTGTAAAAGTTAAAAAAAAACAACGGGTTGCACTCCGGGAGTGCCGACAGAAGTGAAAACTCAATGACTAGTCCAAAATGTCTGCAGCACTATATATAATTGACCCAATCCTCCTTTCTATTGAAAAACTTTAGTTCCGAAATTGCTGGTCAGTCAGTGAGCTTGTTTAAAATTCGAAATTCAAATTTGTAGCGTTAATTGTTTAAAATTCGAATAGAAATTGTAAAGTTACCTCACAGACCTCGCATCTAAATATGTTTGGTCATAATATTTAGAGTTTTATTCACCAGTGTACTAGAGTTCACTTTTATTAGCGATTTCATCAAGATGTAGCTTTATTGAATTATATTTGAGTGCTATAAAGTTAGGATGTAACTGTGAGATCCTCGTATTTCAGCCCGTACAATATTAGAACATTGAGCTTTATTGCTTAATATAAAAGTCCAGTTTTAAATAATTGACCTGATTATGATACGTTATGACTAAAGTTCTTTGGTGAATAAAAACAAAACAGTAGGCTCAGGCATACATTTTCGCCACGCGGTAGAAAGAGAAGGTTACTCGTTACACGTTGTGCTGTCTCGAGTTTATCATTTTTCCCCACCTCAAAAAGTGCTCAGCGCCGCTAAAGAAGTTTTCACTTCAAAAACTTAGTTCATTGAGGCATTATCACATTAAACTCACAATGGTCCTAAACGCTATAATATATGTATACCCTAGTACTGCTTAAGTCATTTATGCCAATTTCCGCAGTTTGAAAAATTTTCAAAATCTGAATCGGCAAATAAGTTATATTTAATCATAATCATATAATCTGGTCACAAAATTTCGCGAGAATCGGTTGAGAATTGCGACCTCAGGAGGAGAATATCCGGACATAGGAAAGCATTTTGCCCTAGTTAAAACGGAGACCTTCACTAACGCTTCGGTCGATCATAGTTTAAAATCGGCTTCTGCGTGACCAGTGGCGGATTTGCAGTCTTTGCCGCCCTAGGCCCCAAGCCCTGTAGCCGCCCCTTTCTCAGCACCCATCATAAATTATTACATTTTGAGTTATTTCTTGTTATTATCAGCGAATTTTTCGTCACAATTTGCCGCCCCCAAAAAACTTGCCGCCCTAGGCCCGGGCCTACTTGGCCTTAGGGTAAATCCGCCACTGTGCGTGCCCGATGGCCTCGGCCTGGCTTGTCTCACATCACGCCTGACAACGGCAAAGCCTAACTTTTCCTGGAACTGTAGTAGAACAACGTCACGCTGTCTAATTTTTGCTCATTAAGTCAAAGTTGGACTTAAGGTGCACAACATTTCCCTACGCAAAATTTTCTTAATAAGATTTTTAGGTTAAACTTTGGCTATTAATGTAAATATATAGATATGTATACAATAGGTAACACTGAAAGTTCTTCGAATGGGCCTCTTAATCCAATGGAGACACCATGTCTAAAATTTTCGGTACAAAATAGTCTGCCGTTTTTTGCGGGGGAGGGGCACATCAAATGTATAGGTACGTCATGTCAGATAAACGTCAGTCCATACATATGGTTGACATGTGGTTGAGCATTGGCCGCCTATTTTCGACAGAGGGGAACGCCTGTTGCTTGCAGATTTGGCAACCTTAACCCTTAAATGCATGATTTTTTCTTATTGCCCGAAATTAATATATGTATCACATATTTAAAAAAAAAGCTTCGATTTTCACTGCGAAATCAGTGTTAGAAGTTGAATTGGCTAAATCATATTTATGTAAATATGTAATTTTCAGTAATAGATATAAGAACTTTTTTACTACTATTAGAAAGGTACACTACACTATTTGTGATACACGGTGTAACATGAGGAAACCGAATAATTTTAACTACGCATTTCTGAGGTCAAAAGAAGTAAAAAATGTAATATGAATTTAGGTCAATTTCGCCAAAAATATTTTTTTTTTGTTTTGTTTTTTCAATTTTTTGAATGTACGTATTTGTACATAAAAAATAAATATTATTGGTAAACTTGTCACTTAAAATTGATTTTTACATTTTTTTTTCGTAGAAACTACTTTTTGCAAAGTGTTACTTGTCACTTTTGGACATCTATCAATAAGGATATTTAGACTACGTCCCATAGCAGCAACATCACCATCAAAAATGCCTTTTACACTATGTAACAATAAAAACTTGTTTTTTTTTTAATTAATAAATCTCTGAAACTAGGCGAATTTCAAAAAAGTTTATAGGACATTTTTGTCTCTAAATATGATCAGGAATACGCTGTTAAAATTATTCGGTTTACTCATGTTACACCGTGTATACATAATTATGATAAAGTTTTTAAATATGAAATAATTACAAACCCCGAAAACACCGTTCAAAATCACATACTAAAAATTATAAACTTCTGGATTTTTCCAAACTTTCCGACTTTTCGTCTTAAAACGAATGTAATTTTTATATATTAAAGATATTGCGTAAATTTAATCCTTAAATCATCACCCTACTACTTGACGTTTGGTATAAAGGTGCGTTCAAGAACGTAAGCCTTTTTGTTTTAATCTGTGAGCTGTCTAATGCTTTGTAGACATTTGTCAACACTATGCATTTAAGGGTTAAGGTATTCATTAACAAACACGTAAAAGTAATCTCGCATTAATATTTATGCTAGGTAAAACTTTGATGTCGATGGATACCTACCTACTCCACAGTTGCCTTACAAAACCACTAAGGGCCCAAAAAACTCCGTATAAAAGCTAAAAGCTTAACGAAAAACTGGCTATGTGCTTTTCAGGTACCTACGTAATTCAAGAGGTAGGTAGGTACATATGTCAAACATCTGTTTTGTGGGAGCACCTTTATAAGTTTATTTTATATGTAGGTCGCGGCTGCTTCTTGTTAGGGTTCCGTACCCAAAGGGTAAAAGCGGGACCCTAATATTACTAAGACTCCGCTGTCCGTCTGTCCGTCCGTCTGTCTGTCACCAGGCTGTAACTCATGAACCGTGATAGAACATGAACTAGACAGTTGAAATTTTCACAGATGATGTATTTCTGTTGCCGCTGTATTCGCTATAACAAATACTAAAAACAAAACGTTTTTTTAGTATTTAAGATTTTTATTATTGTATATTTACTCGTATATATTAGGTTGTAAGGTATGTATCTATTGGCCTTAGTTGCCTGAAAATAAATGCTGCTTTAATTGATTGAAGACATCAAATCATCATTGACCTGTCTATTTAGTTCGCGAGATTCTGGAGGCAATTGTAAGTCCGATCTAAGTACCGTACATAACCAACAATAAATATTTAAGTGCTCCCATCAACAAAAGTGTTTTTTTGCCGACTCGCACTTGGCCGGTTTTTTACGAATGTTTTATGCTGATGTTCAAATAGGATGAGCAAAGCGATCCCACGTCAAACGTCTGTCTCTTAACTCGATCTGATGTTTTATATTTCATTAAATATCTATGTATAGCACGACGACATAGTTTACTTACAAATTCAAGAAGGATTAGGTATCAAACAAGGTCGGGTATGCGAGCAGCTTACATGGTTCACGTACCTAGCAAAGTTATGTTAATAATTTAGTCGAAGCAGTTTAACTTTCCTTGAGTTCCGTTTAAGTAAACAAACGTAAGCCTCCAAAGAAACTTGCATAGAATAGCACTTAGCAATAAATTACAGATTGGACTTTGTTTGCCTGAGCCTGAACCTGAGCGTATGTCGAGTATATGTCGATAAAATGATATCGATAAATAAGATATTGCACTTACTACAGTTACTACCATGTGATAATTGTTTAGGGGTCACAAACGATTTCGATTTATATGAATGTGACGAGAAAAGTGGTGGATTCGATTCTAAGATTGTGACGTTACCAATCAAATCAGGAGGTGCGGATGCGAAATTGACAAATTTCAATGTTAGTATGTAGGTTTGGGGGCAAGTTGTTTATTTCAAGAGCTCGGTTGTCGCCATAAATCTAAAATTGGTCAATTAATTTTGTAAATAAAGTTTTTAATAAATAAATAAATAAATAATAAATGTGGCCGGTAGATGAGATTGATCCATAATTATTAAAATTCTGACCTAATTGTCAATTTAAATGTCCACTTTAGGGACTGGTCTTTACAATCGAAGCAATAGGGATCACCGAGACGATTTAATTTTTGCGTCCACACCACACAAATTCAATGAGAAATTAATCACATTGTACGAAATAGTTCCCCATCTGGGCTGGCCTTATTTGTATTTTCAGCCAAAATCACGGTTTCTATGTTATCACCTAAATTGTTACTCTAGGTGTAAGTTTTCCTAACAAATAAATAAAATAAAATATTTATTTAATTATAATATGATTATCCCAATATCCTTGTCTCTATTACTATAAAATTGCACAATTTTCGAAATACCAATTAATATTTGTAAAATAACTTAACAAAATTACTTAAAGAAACGTTTTAACTGACCGCGCAATAGAAGCGCCCCTAGCGGTGAATTTTCGCGATATTCTCTAATTCAAACTTTTTTGAAAATATCGATATGAACAGCACTGGCCAAACTGTGGTATCATTTGTGCACATTGACCTATCAATTTAGTTCGCGAGATACTGGAGGCAACTTGTAAGTCCGATGTAAGTACCGTACATAACCAACAGCTTAGGTATCGAACATTGAAATTCAATTTCAACAATATATTCCCAAAACTAGTTTTTGGCTTGAGGTCTTTAGGTTTACAGGCTCTTTCTCCTATTCATTTCAACGGATAAGAGCAAACTTTTTTCTAGTGGGCCCTAAAGGTCCCAATAGTCATATTTATATTATTTGTTACCTACTTATAAAACCCCTAACTGCTAACTTGACATTCTACTGAACAAAATACGCCAGGATATCAGTAGTAACGAAGAGGCGCGGGCGATGTTGATGTATTGTGTTTCGAAACTACAACTTAAATGAGATCATTCGAGTTGTCGTTACCTGATTATTCGCGCATAGTGACGTGCTGCTAGCAGTTTCCTCTTCACGGAAATATGCCAAGCAAGGGAACATTGAATTGATATTATACTTTTTCACTGTGATACGCTGGACCTCGTGTCTTAGCTAAGGGCAGTAACCATCGTTACATAAATTAAAAGTTCTATTAGTACCTAGTAGTAGTAGTAGCAGTAGTAGTAGTAGTAGTAGTAGTAGTAGTAGTAGTAGTAGTAGTAATCACTTTATTGTACACAACACGTTTCTAATAGTACTAATGTTTTTTTATGATGTCCATGTTTATTTATGTCACTCTACAGTCACCTGTTTTTTTTTTTTAATTACTGACTTTTTTTTACCGCATATTTTTAACAGAGTTCTGCTAAATCACTATAACTTCACTATGCCTAACTGTTCATATATAGTAGTATAGATTTTTTTATTTTGTTTTTCTTAAAACCCTTTAATGTATGTGTATGTGTTAATACTAACTATTATGACTCCGGGATCAGAAGTATGGAAATGTCAATTTAATAACCACTGAATATCACAATAAAGTTTATTTTTAGAGTTTCACAAATGTTAACACTGAAGGTCAATTATATCAATAACTGTTACAGTAATTTACATATGCGCTTACGCTTTTGGGTACTACCGGGCAGGTCGCAAGTAGGGCTTGCAATTCGAATATTCGAATATTCGAATATGTCGAATATTCGACCTGTTTTGATATTCGAATATTCGGCCGCTCAGGTTTCGAATATTCGAATATTTTTTATTACTAGGTAAAATCTATTTTCATCCGTTATAGTTACAGTTTCTGTGTATTTTGCCGGGTATTAACAGTGAATGAGGAACCGTAGGTACCCAAATACGAAGGAAATAATGTTTTTACTGTATTCCTCTCAATAGGCTTCATGAATACAGTTAAACCTAAGAACCTAACTCAATTTCAAAGGAAACGAAATCAAAAAGTATGTTTTATTACGGTGCGGCTAATGCTTTTTCTAGGTACAAGTAACTTTACGTAAGTTTTAAGATAAAGGGTCATTTTGTTTATTGAGTAAAAGCGTACCTTAAGCGAATATTCGAAGTCTAAACCTTGCCCTTTATCGCAATTCACAAATTTGATCATACCAAACCTACCGAACTAGGTAATCTAACCATGCACCTTTAGCTAACGAATAATCCACCCCGTAGTCAGCCAACTTTTTCCCTTAAATATTCCAATACCAATTATATAACTTATTATATAACAGCCGACCATTAGGAATCAAAACTAAACTTGCCAAGACTAATAAAGTCAATAAAGATTCAAAATACAATGGAATTAAAGGCCATTTTACAGGCTTCTTAACGACAAGAAGTTAATTTAAATCAGAAAATGATTAGTGATTACCTCCTAAAATGTTTTCTCTCTTACATACGTGTTTGGATGGTTAAAGTTATATTAATTCACGCAACGACGCATTTATAATAAAAAGTTTTATCAAGAAATATTGAAAATGTCTAATTTTTGCGTTTTAGGTACTTACTTGCTTTTATAAACGTGGGTATTTCAGAGTAGGATGATAAAATCTAGTCAATAAGTGGATTTCTGCAAAATATCATTAATTTTAGCAATATGTGAAAAAAGCTTTTGAATAAAACGATAATAAACCGATTTTTCGTTCCTTTTCTTATTTTTTTTAAATATTCGAATATTCGAATATCTCGTCAGAAAAAGTCGAATATTCGAATACCTGAAAGTTTCGAATATTTGCAAGCCCTAGTCGCAAGGCGGGGGACAACTGGCGAGGCCCGCGCCTCGCGGCTTGCATCTCGAATGCGTCGTCAGCATTTCTAACTACCTATATGTGTCCCTACATATGTATGTATGCTTTTAACTTTTCAAAACTATTCACTTTGCAGTATCTATAATTGTCAATATGATTGATGATAATAATATATATAGATATAACTATACATAGGTTATACTCATACATAAACAGCACAAAAAATACTTTCATGTTTATTTCATTACCTACGAATGAATCTATTCTGTTTTTCTACATTAATTTTCACTGATCAGTTACAGGAAAAAATCCTGCCTCGGGAAAATTTCGACAACGGCCCATCACTTCGCGTACAGTAATTTTAAGCGCGAGCGTCTAACAGAATTACCCCTAATTTGTTACAAAATCCAGAACAGAGTATGCGTTGGTACAGGGATGGTAATGTCAAAAACCGGACAAGTGCGAGTCGGACTCGCCCACCGAGGGTTCCGTACTTTTTAGTATTTGTTGTTATAGCGCCAACAGAAATACATCATCTGTGAAAATTTCAACTGTCTAGCTATCACGGTTCGTGAGATACAGCCTGGTGACAGACGGACGGACGGACGGACAGCGGAGTCTTAGTAATAAGGTCCCGTATTACCCTTTGGGTACGGAACCCTAAAAATTAACTAAATTCACTTTTTTTTTTTTTCAAATCATTTATTTACATACAATATACCGGGTGTGGCCTGTAATATGAGCAAAAAATTTAACAGTAGGCTGTAACTCCTCATACTGACCAACATTTGTTCAGTGACTTTTAAAAATAGCTTGTGGTTTGATTTTTAATACACTTTAAAGTTTATTCTAAGACGCAATGTATTGCGAATTTTGTTATGTTTAAGGCGTGACAAGCAACGTCAATCACAATGATATGGCGTGGCGATGGCGTCCATTGAAGATAATATTTATTTTGTATGAAAAATAGGGAGTCTAAATACTTCATAATTTTTATTTTATAATTTTTAAAAGTTGTTGAACAAAAGTGTCACCGTTTGAGGAGTACAATCGATGTTTTAATTATTTGCTCGTGTTACAGGCAGGGACAGGAACCGGTTACCTTAACCGGGGTTTTTCATAGGGTTATTTTAGAGGTGTTTATAAAAACCCCTACCATAACGGTAACCGCTTAATAAGGTAACACTTTGATTCGGTAACCGTATCAGATCGAGTTAACCTCTGTTACCGGTAACTGAAATAAAAACCCAGTCTATTCAGTTACCTCATTATGAGGTTTTTGACCAGTTCAAACGATTGTAATCTTTACGCACACTTAAATTCAACTTATTATTGAATAACCGAGGTTGGCATGGGCGGTCTATGAAGCCTCCAGCACAAACAAGTTTTTTTGCCTTTCCTTTGTTTATCTTTATACCTACCTGTGTGGTGTGTTCTTATTATAAATCTCTTTCCCATCACGGAACAATGGTGTTCCGGACCTTTGGGAGGCGTGCGCGGAGCCGAAGCCAACACGTAGAGGCCCTTTTGACACTTTAATGAAATGTAAGGGGTACACTATTATAAATATTATTATATTGTAACTAAAATAAATAATTTTTTTAAATTAAATAAATTAAATAAATTAAATAAATTAAATAAATTAAATAAATTAAATAAATTAAATAAATTAAATAAATTAAATAAATTAAATAAATTAAATAAATTAAATAAATTAAATAAATTAAATAAATTAAATAAATTAAATAAATTAAATAAATTAAATAAATTAAATAAATTAAATAAATTAAATAAATTAAATAAATTAAATAAATTAAATAAATTAAATAAATTAAATAAATTAAATAAATTAAATAAATTAAATAAATTAAATAAATTAAATAAATTAAATAAATTAAATAAATTAAATAAATTAAATAAATTAAATAAATTAAATAAATTAAATAAATTAAATAAATTAAATAAATTAAATAAATTAAATAAATTAAATAAATTAAATAAATTAAATAAATTAAATAAATTAAATAAATTAAATAAATTAAATAAATTAAATAAATTAAATAAATTAAATAAATTAAATAAATTAAATAAATTAAATAAATTAAATACATTAAATACATTAAATAAATTAAATAAATTAAATAAATTAAAAAAATTAAATAAATTAAATAAATTAAATAAATTAAATAAATTAAATAAATTAAATAAATTAAATAAATTAAATAAATTAAATACATTAAATAAATTAAATAAATTAAATAAATTAAATAAATTAAATAAATTAAATAAATTAAATAAATTAAATAAATTAAATAAATTAAATAAATTAAATAAATTAAATAAATTAAATAAATTAAATAAATTAAATAAATTAAATAAATTAAATAAATTAAATAAATTAAATAAATTAAATAAATTAAATAAATTAAATAAATTAAATAAATTAAATAAATTAAATAAATTAAATAAATTAAATAAATTAAATAAATTAAATAAATTAAATAAATTAAATAAATTAAATAAATTAAATAAATTAAATAAATTAAATAAATTAAATAAATTAAATAAATTAAATAAATTAAATAAATTAAATAAATTAAATAAATTAAATAAATTAAATAAATTAAATAAATTAAATAAATTAAATAAATTAAATAAATTAAATAAATTAAATAAATTAAATAAATTAAATAAATTAAATAAATAAATTTAATAAATAAATTTAATAAATAAATTTAATAAATAAATTTAATAAATAAAGTCAATGAAATCAACAAAATATAAATAAATTAAATAAAATAAACATTTTTTTTGTATTTTTTTTTAGTTCTGACAGCACATCACTAAAACTACTTTAATGTAGCAAACCAGTAAGCAACCGATAATAAAGGTTACCATAACTGAATGAAAACCTGTTAAAAACCCTTAACAAAAACCCTATCGCGATGGGGTTTTGAGATTAACTCGGTTAAAGGTTAGGGTTACCGTTTCAATAAGGTTACCATTACAATCAGGTAACAGTATGATAGGGTTACCGAATGATAAGGTAACCGAATCGATTGGGTTACCGAATTGATAGGATTAAGCGTAAAGAGGGGTTTTCCGGTCCTTGGTTACAGGCCACACCGTGTATATACAGTGGTACTACTAAACTAAATTAATAACTAGCTTAAATCTAAAATAGGCCCTTGAGGCATTGTACCAAGGATGCTGGCGGCATTTCCTCGCTGTATTGCAATGCTGATACGTTGTGCGAGGTAGCCGCCAGCTCTTCGGTCACCAGTTACGTCAACCAGACGCTTCGCGATTTCTGCGAACAATTCACTTATTTGAGTATCTTTCGTAGGTATACCTACCTATGTTCGTGATCGAGTCTTGCTATGCGGTTAGGCATTGTAGACGGGTATCTATTCTACGAGTATGTACCTTAATTGCAGTTACGATAAATAAATACGATAAATGCAGGTACGATATATGGTAATTGTCACTCTCTCGTAAAGACCGTCATCAACGGCTACAAAACGCCCGCACACGTTTTTGTTTCTCAATACTCCCACGATCCCTTAATATTACTCCGCATCTCAACATTAACTCTACATTTTACCACGCTATTATTTGGTATTTGCAACAGTAAGAAACATCCATATTTGCATGATAAGATGGTGTTAACGAAGTAGATAATTTATTCAAGGACCAAGATTTACTACGGTGTTCTGCCTTTTCTCCTAAGTTTTATTGTCCGAATTTCACTTGCCAACCAACTTTTCGCAGATGATTTACTTTGGCAACCAACATTCGCCAAATTTTCACGATGACAACGTTTTAAAGATGACTCACGTTAGACCGGGCCGTGGCCGGGCCGGAGCTTCCGGAGCTTCGTTTTCTATGGAAAGCATCACGTGATCACCTGTAATGTCATAGAAAAGTAAGCTCCAGAAGCTCCGGCCCGGACACGGCCCGGTCTAACGTGAGTCATCCTTTACTTGATATAATTATTGTAAGTAGATTATTTATATGTGTACAACGTTTGGAATAAGTACATTTTTTTGGTCAAATCATTGAATTAGCTAAATATTTATTAATACGATAACGTCTAGTCATTTGACAGAGTTCACAGAGTCGTGATAGGTGCGACGACGAGCGAAGCGAGAAGGAGCGTGTTAGGTGAACTGCGACCAAACAGCGAACCGACTCTTTTTTACATCGAACGGCCGACTTTTTTGGCAACAGTTCATTTTCTCGTGGGTCGCAGTTCTAACCTAACCTAACCCACTTTTCTGGTAACGGTTCGTTTTCTTGGAGGCTGTAGCTTTCTTACAAATACATAACTCAAAATAACAGAAAAAATCAAAGTTTGTTTTTTTCTGTTATTTTGAGTTATGTATTTGTACGCGCTACAATCCTCAATAATCATTTAACGATTATTAGCTACTAGAGGATTGTAGCGCGTTTATGAATAAGGGGTAAGAATTTACATTGTTCACGGTAAACAAATATGACTGCGAGACTCCGCTCGACTAGGTATTGTGATAGCATTAATGTTTAAATATATCGCGAAAATTGTAATGCATGCTTGTAACGAAACGCAACTACAGACTGTTTATAATGTAATGACCCAATGCATATGGAAGTAACAGTGACAGCGAGTGGCATTTGTTAAGTACAGACGCTGTTGAAGGAGAATGAACTGGGTAACTTTGTGGTTAGCCATGTAGGCATTCGTAGTATTAGCGACAGCGCAGAGTTGCAAGCTGATATTGATGCTGCTGCCAGGTGGAGTGAGAGGAATCGACTTCCCTTTAACGTAAAAAGGTGTAAGGCGATCACTTTCTCGCGTAAACGTTCTGCTCTTTAAACTGGGTACAGCTTAGCGGGTTCCTCCTTGGAGAAAGTTAGCGAAATTCGAGACCAGGGTTTAATATTAGATAGTAAATTTGACTTCCATTCGCATATCAATAGTATTTGCAAGCAGGCCAGTAAAACCTTAGGATTTGTAATGAGAATATCCAAGCAATTTCACGTTGGAGTGGCTAAGGTTCTCTATAACGCATACGTGCGCAGTAGGAATATGGTGCGATTGTCTGGGATCCATATGAGGACAAGTATTCTCTAATGCTTGAAAAAATACAACCAAAATTTACACGTTGGTTGTATAAAAAAGCCTATGGATATTATCCTTACCTCTACCCTTCCATCTTTGTCTCGGGGATGGTTGGGCTAGACACGCTCGCATTGAGGCGGAAGTTGTTGCTCCTGGTGCACTATCTCTCAATCATTCACCACCAAGTTGATAGCCCAGAGGTGTTAGAGAAGATAGGGTTGTTGGTTCCTAGGAGGATACCGCGGTATGTGGACGGGGCGGTCGCGCCGCGTCGCCGGCCGTGTGTGTTGCTGCGGCCGTCCGCTCGCACATGTTACGCGAGGCACGCACCTACCACGCGTGCTTTATCATTTCTACATATTATGCTCACTCAACACGTTGACGCTGACATGTTCGCCGATCGTTTAGCAAACTTGTGCAAAACTGCTGGACAATTTTTAAATTTTCATACTGCATGACATTGCTGGTAACATGTAGGTATTGTAATCTGTTTTGACATTTAATTTACACTATTTTTATTGTTTTACCCCTATTTCTGATTTTAATTTCTTGTTTTCTTAGAGTGTACGTAAAATTATAATTTTAATTTGTATGACATTTTTATACGCATGTTTTTAATTGTTACTATTTTGACAATGTATCTGTTTTTCTAGCGTGTAAGTGATTTGGTCTGTAACTGTAAGCTTACATTGTGTTCAATAAATAAAATAAAATAAAATAGGACTTACTGATGGATAGATGTTGTTTGAAGACTTTGTAAAAGCTATTTTAAAATTAATTTAATAAAACTCAGTGTCAGCAGCAAGTGGTTTTTATTACTAAACATTACAACAATAGCTTATCCATTTGAGTAAATGAAGATTATTAAAATTTAGATATCACATTCAAACGTGACTGACCTTACTAAACTCGACTAGGTTTTCGTCGTGAATAATATTTGAAAATATGTATGCAAAAAGCTAATCCATTTCAGTGACTACTTTTTACCGAAATAGTATGGATATTGTTAAGTAATATGCATAGACAAAAGCTCACCTATTAGAATCTGAGTCATGACTGAAATAGTATAGCTTTTGTAAATTCGCCGACCGGTCTGGCCTAGTGGGTAGTGACCCTGCCTGCGAAGCCGATGGTCCTGGGTTCGAATCCCGCTAAGGGCATTTATTTGTGTGAAGAACACAGATATTTGTTTCTGAGTCATGCTTGTTTTCTATGTATATAAGTATGTATTTATCTATATACTATATGTTTATATCGTCGCGTCGCCTAATACCCATAGTACAAGCTTGTTTATTTAATTTAGTTTTACACACTTATATTTTATATTTCTTTTTTTTAAATTAACATTCATTTTCTGTCAAAATTGTAAAGAGAAACAAAATACTCATGTTCCATAAAATGATCCTCTACGGAACCACTGGCTGATAATTTGGTATCAGATTGTTCATTTCGTAGTGGCGAATAGTTATGTAAAACCTTTTAATACAACACTTTAGAGAATAATGCCTTTAAAATTATTATATAAGTGAATATGGATTGCTTTAATTCTTGTAAGTACTATATAAAATGCTATATGGTGGTCCGGGTCCGAGTCCGGGTCCAGTTCCGGGTCCAGGACCAGGTCCAAGTCGAGGTCCAGGTCTAGGTCTTGGTCCAGGTCCAAGTCCAGGTCCAAGTCCGGGTCCAGGTCCGGGTTCAGGTCCAGATAAGAGCCCGGATCCGGGTCAGGTCTGGCTCCAGGGCCAGCTCCGCCAAAATCGAAATTCGAAATCGCCAAACGTGTAGTCATTGAAGAGTTCTGTTCTGATCATCATCAGCAGTTCCACTTCATCAAATGCGACAGTTTTTAATGTAAATTCTTGATTTTCTGATGAAAATACACAAATCTCTATACGCATGCCTTTAAGATTTGAGGAGTTCCCTCGATTCCTCATGGATACCATCATCAGACCTCGAGCTTGGCAAAAATGTGGCTTAAAAACTTAACTTGCTTAACAAACGTAACGAAGAGGACAAATCGCCAAACGTGAACTATGCGTCGTTGAAGAGTTCCGTTCTGATCATCATCAGCAGTTCCACTTCATCAAATGCGACAGTTTTTAATGAAAATGTTTGATTTCTTGATAAAAGACATAAATCACTATGTTGTATGCCTTTAAGATTTTAGGAGTTCCCTCGATTCCTCATGGATCCCATCATCAGAACTGGGTATTGACAAAAACGCGACCAATCTGTATGCATATACATACAATCAAAAAAATAATTTTCAAAATAGGTCCAGTAATGACGGAGATATGGAGTAACAAACATAAAAAAAAATCACAATCGAATCTCCTCCTTTTGAGATTTGGAAGTCAGTCAATAAATGAGGGCGCCACTTTCTACGTAGCTGTCACATTTTTGACGTAAAATGCTTACAAATGGCAACAATTTATAGTCTGTCAAGCCATTTCCGTCAGTAGAAAAACGCTGCTAAAAAATGTAGGCGCGAAGGGTTTGCCCCCAAAAAGATTTGAATATCGCGCCTTTTTCTACTGACATACTTGTTTGACCGACTATAGTATGGAAATTATAGAGTTCCATTTTATTTTATATCTACTATGTTATGTCCCACTATAGGCGGCAATGGATCAAAAATCGCGTGAATATATTACAAGCTCTGTGGAGCCCTTAACTGATACTGTATCTGTGGTAAGCCGAAATATTTCCTGTCAAATGTCAAATACCTATATTATGTTTATTTTTATCCTGCTAATTATTTAAAAATGGTAAATTTAAAAACGATATTATAAAAGTGCAAGCCGATCACTTTCATTTGATACCAAACTCGACCATACTTACTTGCAAAAAGATGACCAGAATAGCAAGACCCCTCACAAATAGCTTTTTAGCCTTCTAAGCTCTTCTAGCTCAATAACCCCTTGATCGAGCTTGCTCATAATTTAATGACTAAAATATAATGCCCTCGATTACACGTTTACCCAATTTCATCTAAATTAGAACAAATCTACTTAAGTTCTTGAGTATCAAACTATCCTCTGACAGTTCAGCTTAAAAACATCGAAATGCCGGGACGTGCCGCTAGCCAGCCGCGTGTCCCAAGTCGAATGTAAGAACTTCGTTCGCTTCGCTCGCTCGTTCGATTACTCATGAAAAGTTTAATTCGCTTTCTTTACTTTCCAAAAGGGCCCTAAATTCGTATGTGCCTAAAGGCCCCAGCATAGTTTAAAATAGCCTTGAATGACGCCTGTTTCAGTTAATATAAGGAGCTCAGCTCTTTTCTGGACACACAAACATCTTTATTCCCCATTTCCCCTCCAGGGGATGATTTTCGGGATACAAACTACCTATCCTATTCATATCTGTTAATTTAAGCTAAAAGGTATGCCACATTTCTGTCAAATCTATTAAGCTTTTCTTGCGTGATCGACAAACATGAAATAGTAATATTTTAATATTACAAACATTAATATTTATAGGCAATATAATATGTATTTGTAGGATTTCATAAGGCTTGTTATCTCGCTATGAAGAGTGAAGCCAACATTTAGTTTCCGGAGCGGGTAATAACTCAAAAGATAAATATATATCTCGGTGGGCGTATCAAATTATCCTATCAAGAGCCAGAATGGAGACTGATCGTAGATATTTTGTCATGCTAACCCGTTTTCTGACGCTCTACCCGCTCTACATAACAATAAGTGTGAAACGCTCAGACAGGCTCCTTGGCATCGTTTGAGATGCAGCCAGCCATTATTAACTGGATATACACAAGTATTACATATACAAAACTCTACTCGCTCTATTTTCTTTGTATTAAATTTTTTGGCAACGAAAACTAGTATATCTGACGCAAATGTTCATGTTCTTTAAGCATATCGTTTAAAATTAGAGCGTCATCACTTCGATTGTATGGGAGCGGTTTTTTGGTGGCGGGTTCGTGCGACCCTTAACACTATCTATTTGGCATACAGACTGCAAGCCAGCAGCAGATATGTATTTATGTCCGGGGCGATATGGGGGCGGTAACTCTTAAAGTGGTTATACTTAAAGCCTCATAAAACTTACAGATAAGAAGCTATTTTGAACGAAAAATATCGAGCTGAAGTTCACGAGGGATAACATCTTTAATACTAACCACTATAGTTAGGAGCTGGGAATAAATGACTAACGAAATTAGTGCCTAGCCCCGGTCTAATATAACCTTTAGTGTAGTAAATAAAGGTAGTGGACCCCGCAGTAATTCCTCAGCCTGAAAAAACTTTACAGTATGATAAAGTATCAATAAATAAAAAGTATTGTATAAATTTCCAAAGAATAATAATAATAGAATTAAAGTAAATACCTAAAGTCTTAAATCGTTAATATCTTTTTACGGAAAAATGCTCCGTTCAAACTTTCTTCGCCAGACATATTCATGTAACTTATTGCAACAATATATGAAATATCAAAAAAATATCCCAGCAGAAATACCAGTATTAATAAAATAAATTTTTTTGGCGTGTCTTGGACCGGAAAATTGCTCAGTCTAATTTTTTCACTGGAATGCCATTTTATTGCCGTTTTATACCTACAAAATGAAAATCTAAAAATTTTCCACTCTCAGTTTTTAATAGTTCTATACATACATACATTTCGATACGCATTTTTTTTGGATTTTTTTACCCACTACGCCAAATTATATTCTAAGATCATATAAGAAGAAAAAAATGACAGAGCAATTTTCCCATGAAAATGAGCGTCAAAAAAAGGAAGTATCATAAAAAAATATTCTCATGTTTGACAAAACTTTTAGATTTTTTTCTAGTATCACATACTGATACAAATAACTTATTTTGTAAAATAATTTTGGACTGAGGAATTACTCGGTTCAATATATAATCAGATTTGTGTTTTTACCTAACTTAGGAGTTTTTTTTTTGGATATTTATAATGTTAGTCTCGGCTCATACTATACAATAACCAAGCTAAATTTCATCGACTGAGAAATTAATGCATGGGTCTCCATACAACAACTTGCTTCATTTACTACCCTACTTAGCTGGGTTTAAAGTTTAAAGGTCACATACTCGTGCAATACTTTTGAAGGCTAATCGTATTACCTATAACGTGCCTGAGAACATCCGCCCGCTCTTGCCCGTGCAACGTTTAATAAAAGGAAGCCGTTGAAAGCGGTGCTCCTGGATAACCTGATATATTGCTGCGAGCGACCAAGCTTAAATTGAATGCCTAATGCAATAACCTGCCCACGGTTTAAATAACTAAAACTTGCGATAAAATAAGGAGAAAATACAAGTTCAATATTAGCATTTTATAGACTTTATGATTTCCTATTTAGTTTAGTCGTAGTGACCCTGCCTACGAAGGTCTACGAAGCTGAAGGATGGAAGGCGTTCTAATGCTGGTGAGGATATTTCCTTGTGTGTTTATCATTTATCATACAACAACATGGAAGTTGTGATTTCTGCCATTCGCATTTTTTACCACTTTATTTTCTAACAGCTTCCTCTCCCGAAAACATATCTAACCATTTGCATATTTTCCCATTATGTCTATTTTTAAAAGTAGGTACAAAATATGTACCCTACTCATAGTGTGGTGTTCCTGTCTGTGAGTAAGGTTGCGAGAGCTCAACGAGGGTGCGGAGTGTTAGGGTCGGCAACGCGCATATAACACCGCTGGAGTTGCAGGCGTTCATATGCTACGGAAACTGCTTACCATCAGGCAAATCGTATGCTTCTTTGCCACCGACGTAGTATAAAAAGGTCGTTGCAGTACTCCATCTCCATATACGACCGGACTTGAGTTTTATGTAAGTATAAGCTGAAGAAGCTCTGCCTCTGTGTGAGGTACCTACCGCTTGACCCTTAATCGTTTAGCTGCAGATTTGGCCAGAGATTCAATTGATACGCCCCAAAACTTAGATTTGAGATATTTATACAAATTCAAAGTGGAAAAACTCACTATCTTGGGTGGGACTTGAACCCACGACCACACTGGATCGGTAGCCCAGTGCTCTGCCATCTGGGCGCGTAGCCAACGTGCCAATAATTAACGCGCCGTTTTATCGTAGTCATATATCTCTCTCTATCCCTCTTCCCTACTGGGACAGTGACAGTTGCGTTTCGTTCGCTACGGAGCGTTAACGATTGCACGTTGACTACGCACCCAGAGGAGCTACTAAGACCGTACCCAATACAGCGAATATTTCCACCATAATAGCATCGTTCACAGACGTTTCTGCTTGATACAAAATTAATTGAGATATTCATGCCAAGTATACGACCTTCGGTACAGATACATCCTGGAAAGTCGGAGTCAGGTCGAAAGGGCTTCCTTTTCGGAGAGATCACATAACGCCTGCGTTTTGGTGGCGTTGAATTTGACCAGGTTTGCGTCGCCCCAATAGACACTGCCTCTTTCCAAAGAACTACATGCAATATTTATCGCCGTGTAGTGTAGGTATTTAGAGGTTGATTTGGTTACGTCTGACCTTTGCAAAAAAATACCAACTTGTCGAAAAATAGTGCGCGTTTAACCCCAACATAGGTACCGTTTATTGTATATACATAGTGTTTTATTGGTACTCAAAGTTTAGAGCATTTAACCCGTGGAGCGCCCTACTGTCATACGTGTGCTGGTAATTAGTATAGGAGTTCCATACTACGGTAATTCTGGGGCGCTCCACGGGTTAATAACCGGAGTCGCCTTTAAGAGTATACCCCTCTGCCGAAAACCTTGCACAATTGTGCAAACTTTTGTATGGACTTACATGGCTATATAATACGTTACGTACAAATCATGTAGAAAAATAGTAATACATTTGACGTCCCCTCCCTCGCAAAAATCGGGAGACTGTTTTGTACAGAAAATGACAGCCAAGGCATCTCCAGTTACTATATACTCGAAGTACTCAACGTGTTTATAATAAAATACAAATGTGATTAAAATGCAACTTTCTCATCACATTTTGAAGAATAAAGAGAGCCTTTACGAGATGGTGTGGTGAAAACGTATTATATCTGTTTGTAAGGACCAGGGTATAAATAATAATATACATACATACGTTGTCTCACTTTATTGTTCTTTCAGTGTACACTGTTAATATTTTATTTAAAATAGTGATTTCATTTAGTGCAAAAATAATGTACCTAACAAACGAGTGCTCTCAAAACATTATTTAAAGTAGGTAGGTACTCTACGTTTAGGTAGGTACTTCTTGATTTTTATATATTATGTAAGACAGTAGTAAAGTATATACCTATGTGTAAGTTGGTAAGAGGTGAGTCAGTCGATCTAGTAAGACTCTAGAAAGTTTTGTATTTGAAGTGATAGCCCTGTGTATATATATAGGTAAGTACCTAGTTTTCATAAGTAGCAGAACATGTATTTGTATGTGTTTTGTAGATATTTCAATCTTTGGGAATTATATAGACTCAACTCGTAGCAACTTCGACTATGTTCCAATATTTGTAATTAAATATACAGGAAATATAAAAATAAGACCTTAAATTACTAAGTGAATTTATGTAAGTAGTGTCTTTTATAATACTTTTTTGTGATAATCTATTCGATAGTAAATTTAGCAGTTAATCAGATAAGTACAATAAAGTTATACAATATATTTTGTAAGGATTCTAACATACGCAGTCAATCATCGCAAGGCAACCAGAACAATTAATTTCACATTTATTTTTATTCTACAACCATATATTTAACATACCTACAACAATCACATTAACAAATTATTTTCTTTAACATGTAAATGACATTGCTCTTAATTGCAAAAAAAGCTAATAAATAAATAAATCAACGTCACACTTATTACATAAAACCATTTAAATTGCCTCCATTCTCCAAATCTCTTTTTGATAGCAATAAGTTTGCTGTACTGAGAATATTATTCTCTACTGTGAGACACATAACTAGGAAATATAGAGTCGCTTGTAAGCAATACATGACAACCCAGGATTTGTAACTTTTATCATACACTGCTCTAATGCATAATTGAAAAACAAAAGGGAAAATACAAGGTCAGGCATGAAGAAATGTAATAGTATTTATGTATGTAACTTGAATAATGAACGACTGGTTAAGGTTTGTACTTTAACGCCTGCTGCTAACCTAGCAAGGGATCGAAAGTAGCTATATACCTAGTATAATCCCTTTAATTAAGTATTACCTAATTACTTACGAGCCCTCATAAGTACATAGTTGATACTTAATAAAAGTTCATATACGTACGTATGAGGCATGCCACAGATAACAATGCAAACAGAGGATAAAATTTCATACTATGTTGACATTGATAGATTTTAGAGTTGACTGAAAATATGTATTTAATTTTTTATACAATATATCTTAAACGTTTCTAAACTTACTAGTGATATAAAATCATTTTAGAAAGTGGTTGGTCGGAAGTTGGTAATACAATATAATGTATTCAATTTAGAAGAATTATCATAATTTTAATATACTATACACGAAGGCCGCCAGTAAAGTATAGGTACAAAGATTATAATATGTACTATCTAATAGGAAAGTATCACTAGTAAAGTTGATGCAGGCACGCCACCAGACCTGGTGCTATCATACAGTTTACTTACATTCTACGGCTCGTAGGATGCTACAAAAGTAGGTCGGTTTCGTGTTCATGTTGTATTGAGATTGTTAATGCCGACTCCATGTTCTCTCGAGCACTACGCCAGTCAGTATATATACTTAGGGCATGCTGAAAATTCCTGGACTGACAACTTAGAAAAAATAAGTCGTCTCATATATCAGAATCCAGAAACTTTCAGTATGGCCGATACGTTTTCCGCTCGAAGGACCTTTTAACAGCCACCTACATATTATAATATCTGTCAAAAACATACGACTCGGGATATAACAAGAGACTTGTTGGTACATTTATAAAAGGATATGGTTAGGTACAACTAAGCAATAATGAGACAAGATTAATCAATCATTTTACTGAGCTGATTGAAGGAATCAGCACTGTTCTGTGATATATTGTTTTAAAGCCTAACTCACAGCTAAGTATTGTAGGTACATTAGCCGGTAATAATCTCATTTTTTTCACTCTACAGATAAAACATTTCACAAAGGAGCGTATTTAAGAAAAGTTACATTGTTTTTGCTTAAGATAAAAATGAACTTACTTTTTACATTATGACCAAAATTCTCACAGCTTTGTCTTTCATTGTTCGCTTGTCCGCGAGTAGTACGAGTAAATTCGTTAATTACTAAATTATTAAGTGCGTCTACCTACACTTCGAGGTATTGACAATACACAGTTTTTAGAAAAAAGATATAAGTACTAAAATCTTTGAGTTACATCACATGAAATACCTACTGCGCGCGGTCACGCATCTACATAGCCAATAAACGCTCAATGTCGAAATAATATACATTATTAAAACCTTAATCAAATTTTAACAATTTATCAGACATAACAATATTTTTTATAGCTATAGAAATTGACGTATGATTAATAATCTGATGGCGGACTATATATTGTATGGCCATCATGTCCACTCGGCGCGCCTTTAAGACCAAGCGAGAGGGCTTAGATAGAGGCAAACAAATAAAATATGCAGTATGATACACATCATCAAGTCTGAAATTCGGGTTAGTGATAAATAATAATAAACATGTACAATATTTTAAACGCACAACGATGAGATCACAAATAAGTGTGGTAGGTTACTAATAATTATTGCCAAGTAATATAGACTTGGGCCGGTTGTAGACCTCCGGTGTTTTCGCCGGAAACCGGACCGTGTTACGCGACTACGTCCAGATTTGTATGTGGCTACCGACAGCTACACCCAAGAAAACATGACATCGTCACCGAACCCGGACAATTGTCCGGTGAAAACACCGGACGTCTACATCCGGCCTTTCACTACTACGTATTAAATAAATAGGTTTTTGAACGTGGCTAATAGCGTTATAGGTTGTTTTATAAAGTAAAATATCAAGCTATGTTAACATGTATGTCTAAATGTACTTCATAAGTTGTTACTCTAAACACAGGCACAATACAAGTGCTACTAAACAATTACAGTAAATGTTAATACACATGTTAGGTCGTAGTTCAGGCCTGTTGAATATTTGTAGACATATTTTAACATAATATGTTTCTCGGTTTCAATCCGTTCATATTTCGTAAACACAGAAAATACACATATGTCTTAAGAGTAACTAACATAGATACAAATAGATAAGCTCGGATAGATTTAAGTATCGAGACTATTATTTTATGAACATTTACCTAACATCAAAATAGTGTTTGGATGATTAGACACTCATTTATTGAAGATAGATTAATTATTACGTATTAGACTCAATTTACCTACAAAGTTTGTGGACTAAACCCGTCATCGTCAGACTAAAAGTTAAAACAACAAAGTTTCTTAATAGAAACGTTTCATGTCATAGGAAACGATATTTACCAGTGTAAGGAGCTCCTTACATGACACATGAACATCCATTATCATAATATCTGTAGGTCGGTGTTTGTAATAGGTAACACCTCTGCATTATGCAATGCTCGTAAACTGATGAATAAAATATTAGGTATTACCCGACTTTGGTGTCAGCTCAGATCTATCGGACAGTGGTTTTACTTTTAAGTATAAGTAAATTGTAAGAACTCAGACTGTGATGTCAAATTAAAATTAGCCTATTTATACCCTTTCTAAAAGAAATTAAGACTTATTAGGTACGCTAAAATTAACAAACATTACAACTAATATACAAGTCAACTAGATCGGATACATTAGTGGCAAACGGAGTACCTACCAATAGTTTCATCAACTTGCCGCTTTAACTCCAGACGTGGCCGGGAAGATTAATTGGTAGGTAGTTCTGCCACCGTTGTGTTCCGTAATGGCTTTCAGACTTATCCTATTTAGACGTAATACACGAGTTTGCATTGACCGATTAGTCACCTAAGGTTAAGTTATTTGGCAATTCTTGTTGTTAAAGTGTACCATGAAGTGTCTTAAGTGTAACACTTAATAAAATGATAGATCGTTAACGACAAAATGGCTATTAATAATGAGATATCATGAAATGCACAATTTCACATAAAACCAGATCCTTAATCTATTATTTTAACATAGTCATTCGGATGTTCAAACCAACTTGAATGATAGCTTTAAGCTAGTTAACTCACAATCACATCACACTTTATTAAAGTACTTAATTAATATGAATTAATATCTCGTTCTATGACAAGATTATTATGAAACATTTCATTGTCTTAATTTCCAAAAAAAATACTAAATATCACTTTGGTTTTAAGAGTATAATTTAATAGTATTATGTAAGAGTTTCTCAAAAAAGAATGCAAATTGATATCTACATATCACGCATTATTTCCAATGCGCGTAGCGTTCCGCCGCCGCCCCGCCCCGCCCCCCGCGCGCGCGCCTCCGCCGCGAACTACATTATTTCAAACTGGTGTTTCCAGGTCTCCCGACACTAGTTGAAAGTGCTCCTGACCTGGAATGGAGGAGGCGAATCTGTAATCAATTGCAAAACTTCGGAAGATTTCTATTCGCCTCGAACAGCATAATATCAGTGACGCGAACTATTAAAATATAAATATTAAACTTACTGGGTTTATAGCATACAGTATATAGGGTATAGTAGTATAGGATATAGCAAAACTTTTGTTAAAAAAGCACTGATAATTAATAAGTGTACAAAGATTCGGTAGCATATCATAATTTTTAAATGTATTTCAATAATTTGAAAGAGGTTGCATCTTAAAATCTATAAGATTAGTTAGTATATACTAAGCACAGTAAAAATGTAATTTACTGTAATTGTTTTAATAATATAAGTACAGTTTTATTTTTAACGCACCCGGTTGTGATCACCAGGCGGCGTAGCACGGTCGCGTTTTTATCCCTTGTCACTATGCCTGTCACGTTCTAACAAGTATGTAAGTGCGAAAGGGACGCGCATAGTGATAGTCGATAAAAATGGAACCGTGCTGCGCCCGCAGGAATGTATTTTAGACGAAATAATAGTTAAGTATAATTTAATACTACACATTATATTTTTAGCGAGAAATAAATAAACCTACTTGACTTGAATGATAGATAAAATCTTTATTATCTTTTTTATAATGTTTGTTAGAGCACCACTTCAGTTGGCCCTCTAAACTTCGAGCAACACGGAAGGGAGGCGGCATTCGCACTATTTCCCCTCTGCCGAGGTACAAGATTAGCGCGTCAATCTAATCTAGCGCGGGTAATAAAACTAGTTGCACTTGGATTTTCCACTAGACCGAGTCCAGACGCGCGCGTGAACACTGCTGCACAAAAATGCCTGTTTGCTCGGTTTATTGTTATAAAAAGAGGTCGGGGACATCAAATTTACAAAAAGAAAGTGTTACATTTCACATGTAATTTTTTTTTTAACATATCATACGTTTAATTACATTCAAACACAATTATTATATTTTAGCCTCATGTAATTGTTGGATTTATCGATTTTGCTCGCTCAGTACAAATTGCGGATCGGTCGAGCGACAAATCCGACTTCTCATCTCTCAGAATATAATAACATACTTCAACGAAAATGTGTTAGTGTGCGTGTTGTGACACTTGTCACTCGTCCGTACACAAACAGAGATCGAGGTTTGCAAGATTTGTCTTTGACGTGTGTCATTTTCTATGTATTTGTGTCGTCATTACAGATTGGATTTTGTATGTAAGTGTGTGAGAAGTGCGACTGTGTGCACCTTTCCCCCCGCGAAAAATGGCAGAAAGATTTGTACGGCGAGATATCGCTTGGGCTCCTCCCTTCCGATGTGTCGGAAGCCGGTGTTGCTCGAAGCCTCTAAACCTACTCAGGGAAAATCTTTTTTATTTTATTCGATAGGTATTTTCATCAACAAGTCGGGTATAAGAATTCAAAGAGGTTGGTAAAGTGAAGAGGTATTCAGATTTTGAAATCTAACACGGTTTTGATATTAATATGATGCGATCGCTCGAGCCACAAACCACTCGCTCAGCGTGCACGCTCGACGCTGACGTCACAAGTGTGTGGCGCTCGGCGAGCGTGCACGCTCGTGACGCTCGGAGCGTGCGTATTGTGGTCGCGGCATTATTTGACGCGCAAGATGCACTGCCAGTTGCGTCAACATCGTATCATAACAATATGAAAACCTTAAGAGGAAAGGGGATGACCGCTTCTCCATACAAACGTAGAGTAGTCCCCATTTTCATCCCTGGATATTAACATTATAGAAATATTTTTATGCAATTGAATGAATATTAACCGGGTCTCTATTGGTTCCCATAAATTTTTTGTTCCGATTTTTTCAGTCCATAACGTTTTCCATCATAATTTTTATTAGTCATATTGTCAATAGTCATAAATTTTAACAATATAAATTGCAGTTCCGATTTTTGCAGGTCATTATTATTGTTAGTCATAAAATTTGTTACTAATAATATTCAAAGTCCAGAAGGTATACCATTACATAATGTTGAAGGCAATAAACTTGCTTACAATGATCGTTGTAAGGTCTTTTATCGCAGGTTATAATGATTAGTAGGGGCTCTATTGCATTCCCCAAATTTTAAGTTCCGATTTTTTTAGACCATAACGTTTTCCACCATAATTTGTATTAGTCATATTGTCAATAGTTATAAAAATAAACAATACAAATTGCATGCTTGCCTACCTACCTGGGGATTATTTTTTATTTGGCTTACTGATTTCCCCTCCATTTCTTATTTTTCATGTAGTTTATTAAGCCATTTCGTCCCGCCAACGAGTCGACGGAGCCCCGCTCCGCGGGGCTCCTATTTCCGCTCTGAGGGACACAAGGTAACTAACGAACCTACCTGAGGAAACAGATTTTTTATTGTTTGGCTTACTGATTTCCCCGCCATTTCTTATTTTTCATGTAGCTTGTTAAGCGATTTCGTCCCGCCAACGAGTCGAGTTCGCTGGGCTCCTATTTCCGCTCTGAGGGACACAAGATAACTAACGAACCTACCTGAGGAAACAGATTTCTTATGTTTGGCTTACTGATTTCCCCGTCATTTCTTATTTTTCACGTAGCTTATTAAGCTATTGTGTCCCGCCAACGAGTCGACGGAGCCCCGCTTTGCGGGGCTCCTATTTTCGCTCTGAGGGACACAAGGTAACTAACGAACCTACCTGAGGAAACAGATTTCTTATCTTTGGCTTACTGATTTCCCCGTCATTTCTTATTTTTCACGTAGCTTATTAAGCTATTGTGTCCCGCCAACGAGTCGACGGAGCCCCGCTTTGCGGGGCTCCTATTTCCGCTCTGAGGGACACAAGGTAACTAACAAACCTACCTGAGGAAACAGATTTCTTTTTTCTTTATATGAAGGATGTTGTTGATTTGGTTTCTTAGACGTAATTCACTTTAGTCATTAAAAATGGGGGTCCCTTTGTTTGACATAATTATTGAAAGTCCTAATGTTTAATATTATAGCTCCTAAATATTAGAATATTAGAGGATATCATTTTCTGACTATCGAAATTCGAAACAGTAAGTTTATGGGAAACAAAGGGATGACATTAAAACGATATGATTAACGACCATTAGTCCGATAAAATATATGCCTTAAAATATTTCTGAATAATTATTGATATACCTTTGAATATTATACTCATCAATTTTATAGCTTTTGTGATTATAGCGTTTAATATTATAGATGTTTAACATCAGAACTATGAAACGTTATACTTAACAAAAATTATGACTTATGATGTTCATGTCCATAAATTATATGGATATCAATTTCTGACTATCGAAATTCGAAACAATAAGTTTATGGGAAACAAAGGGATCCCATATTAACCATGTCCCTTCGTTTTTTTCGATTCTTGTGATTATTATAAGAGTTAGGAGCGAAAAATGTGTTCCATACACATTTATAAATGCTTCCTAACTCTTATAATAATTAATAATTCGGAAAAATCAAACGAAGGGGCATTGCTGCGGTTGATATATATCTACATCAAATTGTTAATATCCAGAAAGGAAAATGGGGACTACGTTTGTATGGAAAGATGGTTTCGAGGCGGTCGTCCACTTTCGTCTTAAAAAATTGTAAAAATCTGTAATACCGCTCATTTTGGGGTGTCGGGGCTGCACTCACTCTCCAAGTAGGCGGCGAGGTCGAGGTCCTCGGCGTGCAGCGCCAGGTGGCGCGGCGTGAGCCCGGCGTGGTCGGCGTGCGTCAGGCTGGCGCCGCCCGCCACCAGCATGCAGCACACGGCGCGCCGCTTGTTCGCCGCCGCCTGCAATGCTCATATTACAACTAATGGTTTTTTTATGTTTTTTAATGAATAATGTAATGTGATTTTTTATTAAGTCACATATTATTATTTGGCAATTTTTTTTTCAATGAATTCGGTAATTCGAATTAGGTGGATATTTTAGTAAAAAATATTTTAATAAAAGCAGTATTAGACAATTTACGATATAAAGGTGATGATGAATATGAATAAAATTTACAAGATTAAAAACGGTTATCATTGCAAAAAGTAGTTATTTAACTGTACAACGAATAAAAAACTCAAAACAATATTCGGTTAGGCACATATGAAGTTAAAGTGACGTCACGAAGTTCGTGACACCCTTACCCCATTGTCATAACATTTTCTTAACCCTCTCGCAGTTATGCCATGCAGCACCCTCTAAACGTGTGACGTAAGTGATGAATGGACGACTGTAGGTACCTTGTGGAGCGCCGTCTGTCCGCGCTCGTTATCGGGCATGTTGAGGATGGCGGTGGGCGCGCTCGCGATCAGGTACTTGACGATCTCCTTGTTCCCGCAGCGGGCGGCGACGTGCAACGCGGTCTGTCCGCTGGCGTCGATCGACAGCAGCGAGTAGCCCGCCGCGTGCAGCTCCTTCAACTGTTTACGTTTATTTAAATATTTCATTAACTACCTAACTGGATTAGCTTGGATATAGGCGGCAATATTGTATAAGAAAAAAACTTGAAATTAAAAAAAAATATGACCTATGAATTTTGCGGTCGTTTATTCACATTACATTAATATCAGGGGGGTGTCACTACGCAGCTTAGGTACATTTGGCCGGCGCGCCTCCCAGGCAGGCGTATGGCACATAGTCTAATAAAACATGGTCTTCCATTCCCAGAGTGACACGGGCCTACGTCACAACAACATGGCCGCTATATATAGCGCTATCGCATATTATCATATAGCGCTGTCGCATGATGACGTAGGCCCGTGTCAGTTAGGTGACCTAGAAAAGACGGGAATGGAGTACCAGGCGGAGTATATTATTATACCATGGTATGGAAGTGGGCTGCCGCTCGGCTCGCACGATAGTCGTGTCACGTGGCGCTCGCGCAAAATTGAAAATACACAATGGCTTCGAAACCTAAATCTAAGCCCTTACTTAGTAATAGTTAAAATAAACATCCTTAATTTATTGAATATTGGTTGCCCAGAAACAATATTAGGAACTGACCGACATATTTTCAAAGGAATACGGCTGTGGCATACGTACTTCCGTGAGAATCAGACATACTATCTCCGGATAAAAAAATTGTGTTTACAGAATCAACGTTTGTAATTCCTACATACTTAAACTAAACTAAAACTTGTCAAGTGCTAACCTCGTGCCGACACTCACAGCTCGGTCATAAAACTGCGGCGCGCAAAGAAGATTCACGGTTCGTGCGCGGTTATAAGTTTCAATTTTGTTGCAGACGGCGAGTATAGGTATAATTTTATACCTAAATCTGACTTTTGTGAAGGAGTGAATTTTCTGTACGGTAGTACTATTAGTTATTCTGTGCTAATATCTTGCAATTGGTTATGTTATTAGTACGGTCAGCATCAATAGTAGTGTCAAAAGAAAGAAAAGAGAATGCTGACTGTACCGTACATATGTAATACTTTCTCGACTAAAAGGTTTTGCAGTTTAGACCAACCAAATGGAATAAATTATGTAATAAATGTTTATAATAAATATGAACAAGTACTTTACCATTTTCAAATCTCCAAGTTTTGCGGCCTTCAGGAGAGCCTCTGAAGTTTTCTCCAATAAGTTTCTGCAAATAGTTACACATTTACCAAACGTAACTACGATGATGACATCGAAGGCTTTACAAATGTTACGTTTAAAGCTTGCGTAAAGAAAAAAAAATGCAAGCTACAATGATTAAATTATGAATGGTATAATGGTATAATTATGAATAAGTATTCCACGGCAACGTACCTACCTGTACATAGGTAAACCTATATTTATATAAATAAGGAGTTACCGCATAGAAGCCTAAGCCCATTGTAAAAATATAAAACTAGCTCATAACTCTAATGGAGTCACAGGGCCCAGCCTGTATTATACGTTTGTTTATATGACTGTTGTTCTCACCTATAGCCAAACACTTCCTGATCAAGTCCAAAAAGTTTTTCATGAATGCTGCATGCAATACAAGAAAGAAAAAATAGAGTGCAGATGTCGAACTCAAACGGCTAATGTGCGACGTGCATGTTAATACATAGAACTATCATGATAACATCAGCTATTCACCTATTGCGTAACTAACTGGGGTACACCCAACAGTTAACGTACCCGCATAGCTCTAAAGTCCTCGAAGCGTGCTCTAATAAACTGTAGGCACCGAAACTCCACACTATGATAATGTTTTGATTTGCGCAGCGTGTTATTCATAAGTGCTTGTTGCTCATAATCCTACTAAAATAAAGAAAATTGTGTATCTTGAATCTAACAAACGCATTGCCAATTGACGGCTTCGAATTTTACATTTAGCTATGCCACCGGCTTGTATCTACAAGGTACCGACCGAGGTGTTATTACTTCAAGTTTGATTTGATTTGTTACGATAGCACAATGTCGAAGCGATCAATCGCGGCAAATTATAATACATATTACCCACACATACCTACTTATTCTAAAGTTTGATACACACGTGTTACTTACGTTTTGAATCGGGCGATAGCATCTTTGGATGGAGGGTTGTCCTTGGATAGGGGGCTAGTGCACAGTGGTGGCGAGATAGATTCCTGGGCCGAGGCTGACGCTTTCGATGCCGAGTGTTTAGGGGTAGGAGGTGGTTGAACCTTCGGTGTAGGGGCACGTTTCGGAGGTTGCGGGGCTTTGCTTTTAGGGGTTGAAGGCGCGGGATAAGAGGGCGGGGGCGTTTGAGGAGTCAGCATTTCTTCCGTGCGGCCCGCACTGCCCAGACCAGATTCGCTGTCGTAAAAATTGTACAGATTTTACATGTGTTAAAATACAGATTGTCACTTCCTAAAAACGAATGAAAAACGGGTCTCAAAATTAAGGCTAACTTTTAATTGTGATTTATATTTGTCCAAAGCCATAAGCTCAACATTAGGGACTAGAAAATAAATTAGTACCAAACAAATTAGCTGTCGCAGTAAAAATAATACCTAGCATGAGATTCAGGAACGTCTAAGGACACGCCCGCGCTCGGCGTGTCGACGCTCTGCGAGATGTCGAGCGAGACGGAGAGGCCGGCGGAGGTCTCGAGCGACATGGAGGGCCCGGAGCGATCCAGCGACGTGGTGGTGTCGGGCTGCGGCGTCGAATCCTCGTCGGGCGTCGGCGGCCCCGGGTCCAGGATGAAGATGTTCTCGTTCCCGATGTCCGTCGCGTAATGCAGGTGCTCTTGGGCTTTATCGATTCGGAAGAACCGCTCCGCTGTTACCGCTGTTATAATATTAAAAACGTGAGTCGATATTTTTCTATGTAAGAAAAATCTACATTAACTTACACATTTGAAATTTTTTGAGATGTGATTCAATAAAATATATTATCTAAGCTCAACAAAATATCTCTCATTTTATTAAGAAATCCAAATAATCATTAAAATTGAAACATTTCTATGAAAACACAAATTTTGTATGTACATATATGATGTTCTAAAACATAATTAAGTATTAATCGGCAAACGGCTGAGCGAGGCAACGGGCGACCCCCGCGCGGGCATCAGCTTTCTCGCGCAGAGAATTGCCATCGCAATCCAGCGCGGGAACGCTGCCTACATGTTGGGCACCCTTCCGAGAGCACCAAATTTTGATAGGTATTTTTAATTTTAGTTATTATAATTGTAGTTAGTTTTATATTCCTGTTTATGTGCTTTAATAATTTACCTGTATTAATAAATGTTTTTTATAATTTTCCAAATACTTTTCTTTATTAACTTATGTGCTTCTGTGTGAAGCGCTGGTGGCCTAGCGGTAAGAGCGTGCGACTTTCAATCTGGAGGTCGCGGGTTCGAACCCCGGCTCATACCAATGAGTTTTTCGGAACTTATGTACGAAATATCATTTGATATTTACCAGTCGCTTTTCGGTGAAGGAAAACATCGTGAGGAAACCGGACTAATCCCAATAAGGCCTAGTTTACCCTCTGGGTTGGAAGGTCAGATGGCAGTCGCTTTCGTAAAGACTAGTGCCTACGCCAATTCTTGGGATTAGTTGCCAAGCGGACCCCAGGCTCCCATGAGCCGTGAAAAAATGCCGGGACCACGCGAGGAAGATGATTAACTTCTGTGCTTTAGATTATTCTTAAATGGCAATAGACTCCAAACGATAGAATGCGTCTACCACCATATTTTAAAATAAGGGAACTTCAGCACATTCAGCTTTCATTGCAAAATATTAACAGCCAACTATGCCAACTTTATATGCCAAGAATACCTCTATAATCTCCATTTAGTTGGTGATAAAATGAGAGCACACGTTTTTACAATTTATTGTTTAAGCTTAAATGACATTAAATCTTTTATTTATAACTTCGATCAGCAATGCGGGTATTGGGTATATCAACGTCGATAGGAATCGGACTGAATACCGTAAAACGTGAACAGAAATCGCGGGGTGAATAGATACATTTTGAACTTTTTCTTTCAAGTTGTTATATTTAAAAACGTACATCTCTAAAATTAGATTTTTTGGAATGCGTATAAAGTAGACTATTTATTCTCTACATTGATACCAAAAGAACTTAATCAAACTGCCTAAAAGTTAGATTTTTTTGACTCTAAAGTAAGGTCTCGCCGAGGTAAGAAATGAAGCCTGTCTGAACTTTGTTCTAGCGGTAAATGTTTTGACATTAACTAAGTGAAAGTTAGCTAACCTGGTAATATAGTATCTGTAGTACCTAAATAATATATAATATCACTAATTTTCTCTATAATAAAGCATTTTTTTGCAAAAAACCAATAACAAGCAAATTTACGTGATAAAGGGGTCAGTGGACACGCATATGGGGTGAACAGTTACGCCATAGGGGGTGATTAGATACAACAAAGGGGTGTAAAGACACGCCTTGGGGGTTAAAAGACACGAAAAAATAATTTTGTGTCAAATAGCTGTTTAACAGATATATATACCATTTGCCAATAGAGTATCCACATAATAATGACCAAATTCGATGCCTATGCAGACAGCTAAAACTTAATATTTCTATTCACCCCTTTCTTGTGTCTATCGACCCCGTTTTAAGGATATGGAGAAAACAGGTAGTTTTCTTTGATTTTCTCTGAATTGGGTAGGTAAAAATTTATTTCACAAATGCAAAATTGAAGAACTAACCAAGACTCAAAAAATGATATCAAAATTATTACTTTTATCATTTGGATTATTGGCGAAAATCGTCCTTGAAGTTGAAAATCGTGTCTTTTCACTCCGTTTTACGGTAATAGTCTAATTATACTAGTAGGTAAGTAATTCTGTTATCATTTAAACAATTTTTTAAATAAATTATTATTAGGACCGTGAGTCTTATCAGAAGTTTGATGCTGTTATTTATTTTTAATTGAAGCAAAGATAATGAAAGTTTTTATGTCTATGATTGTAGTAAATGACGTGTTCGTCTTTTTTTAAATCTTGTGCACATTCGAGTGCTTTTTTAGTTGGTTAATGTTTATAACAGTCAAAAGCATTAATTTTTATAACAGTCGCCCTCAGTCAGTCAGTCATCCCTTATTTTTACGGCTCGCAGCGCAGCCTGTCGTATGGCGAGCGGTCAGTCGTAAGAGCGCTCTTTACAATTCACTGGATAGCTTTGATTTGGGTCGGGCTTCAAAGTTTTATAAGAACGTGTGTACCTACACGGAAACTTTTCGAAGAATAAAGATCTATCAAATCTAAATCAACTCAAATTTAGAAAGGAAATATTTAGCTTAGTAAACTCACAGTCGACAAACCACCAGTCGTCAAGGGTCGAGTGCGCTTCGGATTCTTTGATCAAGCTTTGAATGAGTACGCGCATTAGCTCCAAATCCGCGGCAGGGTTTACTTCTAAAACGCCCAGAGTTTCCGCTGAAACATTCAAATAATAAGTTTTTTTGCAAAAATGTAATTTATGATACAAGCTTTTATCGCTGACTGTACTTTTCTTGATAAGCCCAAGAGTGGATTTTTGTAGTTAACTGCTCACCAACCCCCCATCAACTAACCCACCGACATAGACTGCTAAAAGTGGTTAAGATTGACTCCTCTGGTAGCAAGATATCACTCATATCTTAATCTGACACGCTCGAGTAATTACAAAAATCCCCTCTTCGGCTCCGCTACCATAGGGTAAGTCAAATAAAAGCTTGTAAAAAGCGAGCAATGAGGTTCCCTTACCTGTCTGTGCGAGTACTTCCTTTTCATAATGATAACGTTCGTAATCATCCATCGTAATGAGATTCACGGTGAGAGAAAGTTTGTCTAACTTCATTTGACTGAAACAAAAGGAGATGAAAACTTTGTTTAGTATTAATGAGATCCCTTTGACATTTTATGGTATAAAACTTGACTCTGGCTTAAAATGTTTAGAATTACCTTAATTCATTGCCTTCTTTTTTATTTATTTAACAACGTAATATGTATATAGAGTACGACTATGAGCTTCGAATAACAAAAGTGCGATGAATGAAGTACATATCACTATTGCGATAAATCTGTTGGTCGACAGAACGGCACCGCGTCGAACGTTTGTTCGAAAGATCGAAATCGCAATGAACTGTTGATCGACAGGATATGGTTTCGCGATGAACATTTGTTCGAAAGATCGGTATCGCGATAAACTATTAGACTGAGTTTCCACCAGAGATGAGTAAGGATACGTAGCGAGGGATGTGTTTGTTAAGAATCAATAGAATCACTTCATTACCTATCCTCGCTCAGCGCAGCTCTAGTGGACAGTATTCTATTGGTTTTTAATAAACACATCTCTCGCCCAGCTTTGATGAATGAATAATCTCCAAACCTATGTACCTAACTCGACGACGTAATGCATGTACCACACAGCTTTATATTCGACAAATTGAAGGCTCAAATTGTTAAAAACTACTATTTCTATTAAGTAGGTTAGGTACTAGATATCGTCTGTATGTCTTGTATCGACCCAGTAGATATATTTATGTAAGCTATTTAACTATTTATTTACAACGGCCCAGTTAAATTAAGGGTTTCACCTCGGAATGAGAGATAATAAGCTGGAAACTCGTATACACCTTCGTTATGACGTATTAAAGGTTCTCTTGAAAGTCATCGCATATATCGTGTGCGCGTCGGAAGTTATTCCAGGTCAAAGGTCATAAAAATCGGTTTTTCGCGGATATCAAATTTTCTATAGCTCCAATGTTGTTTACATGTAGGTAAGAATTGTAGGGCATAAAATTTGCGACGAGTTAGGTATGAAACATTTTTTCATGCCATTAGCCGTTTTCACGATTTACGGCATAGAAGGCGCAGCGGCACGGAAAAAGCACTATGACGCAAGGCGAGCTGGTAATCTGTGTGAATAATACGTTCTATGAAGTTTTTTAATCGTTAAAATGACACTTATGGATCATACATAGATTTTAAAATAAAAGTGGCTCCTCCTGTGGACATTTTTAGTTAACAGCTTGTGTGTATATAATATATAATGATTTTATGACATATTAGTTTAATACAAAAAGGGTACCGCTTTATTGAGGTTTAATCAGGAAATTAAGCTTTATAACCTTTAACTTAAGGTATTTCTACAGGAAAGAGGTAGATTTTAAGTACTAATAATACAAGAAAATGTTGTCACATGCTTTTATTTAACTCCCGAAATCTTTATCTGCAGTTAAAATAGCGAGTTGATGTAGTTTTCAGTTCATTCTTATTCATTTTTTTTTGTTAGAAAGTACATTGTTTTTGTTCCAAAAATAGATTCCCCATCCTTAATTTATCCGGAAACTAGCTGTGCCCGCGGCTCCGCCCGCGTGTAATTCGGTCTGTGTCAGTAAGCGGCTAATTTCTAATCCTAATTTCTCTCCTTCTCCCCTGGAGGCGGAACTTGAAGTAAAGTTGACAGATGGATATGCTAGAGGACTGAAGTCCAGATAAAATATTTTACAATTAGGTACCACTCAATAAAACTACACTCCAAAATCAATAGTTTTATTCGCCCTTATTCAAATTTTACACGTGATTTAAACTTAGAGAATATAACCAAACGGAGTGGTCATTAACAGGCGTTCCCCTCTGTCGAAAATAGGCGGCCAATGGTCAACCGACGTTTATCTGACATGACTATGTTTACGTTACGTAGGTACACATTTGATGTGCCCCTCCCCCGCAAAAAACTCCAGACTATTTTGTACCGAAAATTATAGACATGGCGTCTCCGTTGGTTATATTCTCTAAGGATTTAAACGACAGAGTAGTAGGTGTATATCGGACGATACAGTAAGGTATACGCGCGCGAGCGAAAACGAAGCGGCCTGCCTGGCTAGAGCGCCACTTACCGTGGTCTTCTTCAGACTCCTGAGGAAGACCACGTGCCCCTTGTAACCTCAATGCGTTGCGAAACTTACGCGAATGATTCGATTTTTTTCGGGAAGGCATGGTAAATGCGTATAAAATGCGAGTCCCAAATCGTTTGACTCCGCAAACGACCAGTGCAGGATTAAGATATTTTGATGCCCTAAGTATTTCTAGACCATGGTGGCCCCTCTCCCTAGGGTCATCAAGGTTACATTGATTTTTTTTGGTAAATTGAGTGACGTTCATTGCTGCATTTCAGCTGAGAATGGAAATCAGTCACATCATTTTATCACGAAAATTGACAGTGCCGCAGCAGTAACGTTGCAACAGAGTATCTAATGCTGCTGCAGTCGCCACCCGAATGTCACCTTTATCATAAACATCTTAGAATGTTAGTGAAAACGCAAGCGAAGCGAGCGCGAAAATTTTTCGATATATAAACGCAATTTGATAGACAGTTGTACATTTTTACTTTTAGTATGGGAATCAGTCACATCATTTTATCACGAAAATTGACAGTGCTGCAGCAGTAAAGTTGCAACAGAGTAATGCTGCTGCAGTCCTCACCCGAATGTCACCTTTATCATATCTTAGAAAGTGATTGAAAACGCGAGCGAAGCGAGCGCGAAAATTTTTCGATATAAAAAAACGCAATTTGATAGACAGTTGTACATTTTTACTTTTAGTACGGAAATCAGTCACATCATTTTATCACGAAAATTGACAGTGCCGCAGCAGTAACGTTGCAGCAGAGTACCTAATGCTGCTGCAGTCGCCACCCCAATGTCACCTTTATCATATCTCAGAAAATGATTGAAAACGCGAGCGAAGCGAGCGCGAAAATTTTTCGATATAAAAACGCAATTTGATAGACAGTTGTTCATTTTTACTTTGAGTATGGAAATCAGTCACATCATTTTATCACGAAAATTGACAGTGCTGCAGCAGTAACGTTGCAACAGAGTAATGCTGCTGCAGATCCGCACCCGAATGTCACCTTTATCATATCTTAGAAAGTTATTCAAAAACGCGAGCGAAGCGAGCGCGACAATTTTTCGATATAAATAAACGCAATTCGATAGACAGTTGTACATTTTTACTTTTAGTATGGAAATCAGTCACATAATTTTATCACGAAAATTGACAGTGCTGCAGCAGTAACGTTGCAACAGAGTAATGCTGCTGCAGATCCGCACCCGAATGTCACCTTTATCATATCTTAGAAAGTTATTCAAAAACGCGAGCGAAGCGAGCGCGAAAATTTTTCGATATAAAAAAATGCAATTTGATAGACAGTTGTACATTTTTACTTTTAGTACGGAAATCAGTCACATCGTTTTATCACGAAAATTGACAGTGCCGCAGCAGTAACGTTGTAACAGAGTAGGTAATGCTGCTGCAGTCGCCACCCGAATGTCACCTCTATCATATCTTAGAAAGTTATTGAAAACGCGAGCGAAGCGAGCGCGACAATTTTTCGATATAAAAAACGCAATTCGATAGACAGTTGTACATTTGTTACTTTTAGTATGGAAATCAGTCACATCATTTTATCACGAAATTTGAATGTCACCTTTATCATATGTTAGAATTTTATTGAAAACGCGAGCGAAGCGAGCGCGAAAATTTTTCGATATAAAAAACGCATTTTGATAGACAGTTGTACATTTTTACTTTTAGTATGGAAATCAGTCACATCATTTTATCACGAAAATTTACAGTGCCGCAGCAGTAACGTTGCAACAGAGTACCTAATGCTGCTGCAGGCACCACCTGAATGTCACCTTTATCATAAGCATCTTAGAATGTTATTGATAACGCGAGCGAAGCGAGCGCGAAAATTTTTCGATAATTTTATTCTGCTTAAAAGGGTTAATCCGGCACTGCAAATGACGGAGGTCAATGTTTTTTCAAAGTACCCACCTTCGTGGCCATTATTAAGTGCTTAAGGAGGCGATGCGTATGAATATGGATTTGATATGGATGCGATATAATTACGATTTGGTATAATTCATGACGGAGAAAATAAATAATTTAATGCAATTATACGCGTGTTGATATGTGTGTTTATTTTACCACTACGTAACTATGTAAACCCATTTTTAGTTTTCTTGGTTACTTAATGTTTACTCAGCTCCCCAAAAGATGGCACTGTGCAATGAGGGGCAATTAATTTACTGTCGTTTAATTTTGTTGTATTATTAAACCAACACAATTATTCAATTAAATTTGTTGATATCCGTACGATTGATTGAAATTTTAGAAGAGGGGTCTTCTAAACTTAGAGTTAATTTGGCAAAATCCTTCCTCGGTGGCTTATTTATGTCACATCGTATTAAATTCAGCGCCATCTGTTAGTTTACCAGGGTACTCTAAAGTGTTAGCACATATTTGAAAAAAGTTTGCCCCTCCTTCCTAAGTAGCGCCATACGATTCAGGGGCAAACTTAAGTCAATCGAGTGTTGTGGCTACCCCCCCGTTTAGGGGTTGAATTTTTATAGCCTATAACCTGGCCGGAGATGTTCTCGACAGATTAGTAAAGTTTTCATCAAAATCCGTTCAGCCGTTTTCACGTGATGCGCGTTCAAATAAACAGACAAACAGATAAACAGATAAACAGACAAACAGACAAAAATTCTAAAAACTGTTGGAACGTGTTCTGTTATCAATTCTAAGTATCCCCAGCCAACTCCCTCCGGTCGACTTTGGCCACTTCCAAATTTGTCTCTTTCCAAACTTGTCCACTTCCTAATTCGTCCACTCCAACATCGTCCTTTTCCTAAGTTGTCACTTTATAGATTCCGAAGTTGACTACTTCCTAAATTATCACTTCCCTATTCGTAATTTCCTAACATGTCCATTTCCAGAATCGCAAACTTCCCAATTTGTTCATTCCTACAACATCCTTTTCCTTGATAGTCAGCTCCCTATAGTGTACAGTGACTGCTTGCCAACAGAAGGACTGTATGCTTATTTGTCACCACCCTGAGGGTACGGGGACTGTTTAACTTCTTACTTAGGGGTCATCCATTAATTACGTCACACGAATTTCTAGGTTTTTTTACCCCTCCCCCCTCCTTGTCACACTTGGTCACATTTGGCAAACCCCTCCCCCCTGGTGTGACGTCACATTTCTTCAACGAAATCGGCAAATATTTATTTAATATTATATCAAAATATTTTTGTCAAAAGAAATATTAGTAACTAGACGGGCCCGCAGCTCCGCTCGCGTAAATGAAATAAAGAGTGTGTCAACCCTGCCAGGGTTCATAACGGTGATAGGGATTTCTTATTTGTACCCGTTATTTGGATAACTTAATACGCAAAATATCTGAAAAAAATTATGTGATTTGATAAAAGGCAAAATTATACTTTTCTAATTCATAAATATGTTTCTGACAACACACTGACATCCATGCAGGACTTAGTTTCAAGTCCCAATGTAAGTTACACGATTTTTAGGAGCCGAAATGGTTAAAATACTCGTAGAACCTTATATATATGTCGCAGTCGGATCGTATAATCCGCCGTATTACATTACGGCTAGCCGTTTTCAAAAACAGGGGCGTTTTGAAATGCGGCGGTTTAACGATTAGCCGGATTGAATGCGGCTGAATGAGAATCCGCCGGAATGTATTCGACGCCATACGTTCTTCAACACGGCTAGCCGTAATGTAATACAGCGAGTCATTAGCCGCCGCTTTGACAGTTTTTAGTTCCCATTTTTAACACTCGTGGCGCTGCCTGACAAACGCTGGGGTGTCCATCAAATCTGAAGTTCGTCGGACTGTTTCTTTACAAAAAACATTTCCTTCGCAACTTAACTAGACGGAGCCCCGCTTCGCGGGGCTCCTATTTCTGAGCGGTTTGCCCTTCGGGCATCTGAAGCTACCTAACGAACCTAACCTACCTACCTATTGATTTAGTGAGACGTCCGTGAAAACATTACACTTTGGGGAAAAAAGCGTAGGTAGGTAAGTAGGTTAGGTTCGTTAGGTAGCTTCAGATGCCCGAGGGGCAAACGGCCCAGAAATAGGAGCCCCGCTTGCGGGGCTCCGTCTATTTAAGTTGTGAAGGAAATGTTTTGGAAAAGAAACACATGTAGTGCGGTGGGACCATGGTAAAAATAAATTAAATTGCAAACATTTGTCAAACTCCGGTTACGTAGGCGACCGAAAGAACTGGTCACTCTACAATCTAAAATAGTAGTACGATGCGGCTAAACGTAGGCCGCCTTATTGAAGAACGTGTCGCAATGACAAGCCGGCTAATCGTCGAACCGCCGCATTTCAAAACGCCCCTGTTTTTGAAAACGGCTAGCCGTAATGTAATACGGCGGATTATACGATCTGACTACGACATATATATCCTTATCGTCATAACCGTCTGTCTGTCTTTCTGTAAGTGACAGTCATTGCACTCGGAAAATATAAAATTTGATAGGCGAATTAGGAAGTGGACAAGTTAGGCAGTGGACAAGTTAGGAACGATTATACAGTGGACAAGTTAGGAAAGAGACTAGTTAGGAAGTGGACAAGTTAGGAAAAAGTCAAGTTTGGAAGTTGACATGTTAAGAAAGAGACAGGTTAGGAAGTGGACAAGTTTGGAAAGAGACAAATTAGGAAGTGGCCAAAGTCGACCGGAGGGAGCCAACTTTTTTCAAATATCTTCCATGTACAGACTTTCGACCCTCTTCAGCTTTATTATATGTATAGATGATGTATCACATGCCCTAATATATATAGCTTTAGAGAAATGATGCTTCAATTGAAGCGCGGCAGCGTCGAACTTCCACCCCTCCCCCCACTAAATGTGCCGTGGCTCTCGATGGCTCCCGATCAGAATCTACTCAAGACCAGCTAAGAATAATCTGTGCCAAGTTTCAGCGCATAGTCACAAAATGCAAGGTGTCGTTCACTATCAAACCAACTAATAGTACGTATGTCTGATCACTGCGCTTTCTGTGGCCTATATCTTGAAAACGGCTAACCTCATGAAAAAATGCTCGATGCCTAACGTGTCACAAATTTTATGCTCTACAACTCTTCCCTACATGTAAACAGCGTTGGAGCTATAGAAATCTTGATATTCGTGAAAAACCTACTTTCATGAACTTTGACCTTGAATAACTTGTGACGATATACACGATGACTTTTAAGAGAACCTTTAAAATGTCATAACAATGGTGTATACGAGTTTCCAGCTTATTGAGATAATAAGCTGGAAACTCGTATTCCGAGGTTGACCCCCTTTTTAGGCTTATGATAACTGGCCCTCTTCTCATTGTCTTATTAACAGGATAACTACTATAATTATGGTATTTTTACTGTTTATTACTCAGTTGGCAATTCAAGTGCGAGTGCATTCGGTGAACAATATTTTTTATTTAGTTATTGTTATTATATATATGTAGTTTATTTAAGTTTTTGCAGCATTTAAATATTTTTTCTCTTAGAAAAAAACTATATCAATAAAAAGCGTTTGCCATGGTACCTTTAGATTAGAATCTCTTAAACCCGTTTTAACTATACCTACTTATTCTACGTTTTTAGTAACTCACAGTGCATTGACGCGTCCGGCTTTTTTCTTGGCGAGCATGATGGCCTGGTTGAACCTTGACACGGTGATGACGGAGGGCGCGAGCCGCGCCGCCTCGCCGTCCACCTGCATCGGGATCACCCGCGTCGTCACGATCCTCGCCGTCCTGCACTGCGTGATGCAGGTCCCGTGCGCGCCCGCTTGCAGCAGAGGCTACGCAACATTTTATACCGTTCAGTTCATATTGTCCAATCTTATACAGGTGTCGTGACCAGATCATAGATGATGATCATTTCATGAAATGCCATTTTAGAATACATCATGATATGGTTACTTGGTTAGGTTAGGTTTGACTTTTTCATGGCGTGGCCAACCGATTTCATGAAATCATTGCCATATAATGAAACGATCAATTCTAAAATCTGTCCACAATACTTATAGGCAAGTCGTTCGCTACCTTCTACCTCTACGTCGGAAAATAAGTAAATGATTATTTCTGTACATTATTTACTTTTCGAGTACCTAGTGTTAACTGTTAACGATTATTGATTATCACATCGGCTTCCATTTCGTTCAGATAAGGGTGCCTAACTTTGGTAAATGTTAATGTAGAGATACATTTGTTTTTATTACCGAAAGCCTAATGTCTCGCAAGCTGGCTGTCACACTCTTATTGACCGGTCCTGGCAGAATATCAGCGATGTGGCTTGCCGCATCATCATGCTGAGCCAGCGCCAATTCTCTGCCACGACACATGGTTATGTCCTTTTTTGTTCATATCGTGTAATTAAATTATAATAGTTTTTCTTTTAATTTAAGCTGCATGTGAATGTTTAATAAATATCTCTTTGTAATTACCATGTATGTTGTGGAAATGAATAAAGTGTTAATCTATCTATCCATCTATCTATTATATAGCGTATATTTTTGATACGACTCATATTCTAAGGGTAGTAAGTATTAATACAGTAATTTTATATATTTCGCGTTTGCGTTAAATCCGGTAGTTCTGTTGTTGTTGCAGACTTATTTATGATGTTGGCTCAATGAATAATAATAAGTTTGTGACTTCGAGTGCCGAACGCAACTTTTTCAAATATCGAAAAACCCGCGAAAATTTCGGTTTTCTTTTAGATTTGGGCGATTATAACCCTAAAGGACGAGTTTTTGATAGTGCCTTCGCCTTCTCAGGACGTTTTTAAAGTGGACTAAATTTGCTACAATACGAGACTAGAATTGTCTCTGTACATCTAGTAGTTTCCGAAATAAAACCTTTCAAAATTTATAATTTTTTGAAATTGTATTCGTAGGGTAAGTAAGTGCAGTGAGTAACTGAGTATGCACTTTTGTCTCAGGCGATGCAGCTTGGCATGATTGTTCCTAAGGTCAAACAAAGCTGATTTGGCCAGGTACCTAGCTTGAGATCGTACCGTGCCTACCCCCCAAAAAGGGAGGCGCGAGGGTCGGATCACCAGGTCCAATCTATTCTATGCTATATTTCTTCCTGCTCTTAGCAACTAGGGCAAGTAATATATCATTTTCATATAATTTAGGGATTCCTTATTCTATAAAGTATCACTTCAAAGCAGGCAGTCATACATTTTTTTTTGAAAAATATGTAGCGGATTGAGTGACGATTTCCATAGAAATGTAATTATGGCCAAAGTCAAAGGTTAAAAATGTAAAAACTAACACTTAACTTGGCGTTTTAAAAGTATGAATATAATGTGCTCGTCCTTAATTTATATGCAATTGATATTATAACTTGCCCTAGTTGCTAAGAGCAGGAAGAAATATAGCATAGATTGCACCTGGGGAGCCGACCATTTTCCCCCCTTTTTTTGGGAGGTAGGCATGGTACGATCTCGTGTCTACCGGCTCAAATCAGCTTTGTTTGACCTTAGAAACAGTTGTGCCAAGCGGCGTCGCCTGAGACAAAAGTGCATGTACTCACTGCACTTACTTAGCCTACGAATACAAGTTCGTAAAAAATTATAAACTTTGAAAGGCTTTATTTCGGAAACTATTAAATGTACAGAGACAATTCTAGTCTCGTACCTACTGTAGCCAATCGACTAAATTTTTAAAACGCCCTGAGAAGGCACTATCAAAAACTAGTCATTTAGGGTTATAATCGCCCAAATCTAACAGAAAACCGAAATTTTCGCGGATTTTTCGATATTTGACATAGTTGCGTTCGGCGCTCGAAGTCACAAACTTGTATTATTCATTGGTCCAAAATCATGTATACGTCTGCAAAAAATCAGAACTACCGGATTTGACGCCAAAGAGCCAGGTTACAAAATTCGACAAAGTTACTGGATTATATAGGCTCTAATGAATTAAGTTTTATATGTTTTAGTAAAAATATAAGTACGGCGTTTTTTTCATTATAAAATAATTCTGCAAGTAACACGCAAGCACAATGACTATTGTACTATTAGTTATTCTGCGATATAACCCTGCATAAGTTTTTATTGTAATAAAATGAGGAAAATTGGAAAATCAGGAAAAGTATAAGATGATTTGTTGATGATTCAGTAGCATTACCAATTGATATGTGGTCAGTCCCACCACCTCGATGTACCCGTCCTCGGTGGAGGGCTCGTGGACTCCCCGAGACTTGGTCCATGGGTGCGTGCCGCCCCCGTAGCTGTGAACAACCACATTGTAAAATCATACCTACACTATGTAAAATCACCATTATAATAGGCCTGATGACAGTAACAAAGAATCATGGAAATAACGGTTTCAAAGAAACATATAGGTATGTTAATACGATTCTAAAAAATGGCCCAATCTCAGTATAAACATTAGGATTATTAATATACCTATTCAATAAAATAAAAGTGCAAAATTCTCCAATCGGCCATTTTTACTGAAACGCCAATCACGCCAATCAGACATGACATTATGACATATTTCTTAGAGCAACATAGACAACCTCATTGACCGTAATCCACTCGGTAATCCATACGTCCTCAGCCTCACCAAAGAGTTTGGAGGTTCAAAAAAATATATTATTTCGCCACTAAACATTTATTACGTCCAAAAAATATTATTACACGATATAAAAGTAAATATCTATTTGTTATTATCTAAATAAAATGCTAAATAATACGATATTTCACCAATAAACTTTTTTAATTATTTGGCTGTAAGGAACTATCATTGCCGTGTTGGCTGTCATAACTAGAAAAAATGAAAAATTAAAAAGTAAAACCGGCGCTCGGTGATTTTCACTCAAAATTTAGAAGAATAATTCATCTTAAATTGCAACCGTGTGAGAGTTTTTGTATAAAATGAGTTATTGTGATAATTTTTTGTAATGTATTTATCATTCTTAATCGTAATATATGGTGCTGAATTAACAATATCATTCGGATTCAAGGGAAATTCGTAACTGTAAACAATGTCTACCACCGTACCACCAACTAATTTATGACGTCACAAATGACGTGCGAGGCGTTTTCGCGCGAGGTTTAAACTAGCTATAATAAAATGCAATTATTTATGTTAAATCTTATGAGTATAGCTGAAATATTGTATTTTTCGGAACCAATACAAGTGTACCGACAATATTAAAAGGGATTTCAAAATGTGTCATCAGGCCTATTATACGTGCAATCGTTAATGATCCGTAGCGAACGAATCGCAACTATCACTGTCGCACTAGTAGGGAAGAGTCATAGAGAGAGATGACTACAGTACACTACGGAGCGTTATACGATTGGTACGTTGGCTACGCGCATTCCATAAATTGTTTAAAATTGTCATATAAATTTCGTATGTAATTTTCGTTTCACGCTCGTCGCTAGTCATGACTGAGGATCGTGGTCATCGGTGTAAACAAACTAAACAAAGCTGTAGATAATGTAATATAATAGATATTCTAACATCACAAGTATCATAACTCGTATTATGTTCAGGGTCACGAAGCCATGTAAACCTTTGAGTGGATATTGCGTTTCGCCAAAAGCGAAATCAGATGAACATTCTGCGTTCTATGTGAATTACATACTAATGTAAATCTGTCGTGGTAGTTTGAAAGGAATTACGCCGAACAAATGAAAGCCTTTCACTCCTAGGTTTCCACTGGTCTCGACCTATAGCAAATTCCCGGCAATCGCTTGCATTGTTACTGTTATTTATTATCAGACGATATAAATAGGTAGATAGGTACTCAAGCGATTGGTAAATATGTTGCGCGGTACTATTAGAAGTATTAGAACAAAGTAAATTATTTTCAGAAAATACATTTTTATCATTTATTTCAGTTTATGTTGCGCGGTAATTATCTATCCTCGTTATTTTTAGAAAAAGGGTAAACAATTTTGAAGAGTCTTTTTATTGACAAACGCTTTAAAAAAAAGTAACCACCAAAAGAATGTAAACGATCATATAGCTATAATTGCTACATATTTGCTGGAACATATCTTTCAAGCGTATTAGGCACCGTGCGTAGCGATGACTCTGCCATCTCGTGACTCGTATCCGAAACTTTTACCTCAAGTGTCAAAAATTCTACTATCAAACCACGGAAAAAATTCTGAATTTTCGTGTTAAATTTTGCCAATTTCAGTTATCAAAATGTATTGTTGTATTTCTGGATGCTGTAATACATCCAAAAACAACTCCAAGGGTGTAAAATTTTACTATTTCCCTACTAATAGTACTCACATGCCATGGCTCAAGGATAAAAGAATTAAATGGATAAATGCAGTTGTAAAACACACGTAAGTATGCATTCAAGTATTTAAAAAGTACTATTTGATTTTATTTATATAAAAACCACCAATTTTGTGGGTAATTATTATTGAAGACAGTTTAATTTTCGATGCTCATTGAACCTAACCTATAACCGTTGTTTCTTTCAGTAGACGTCCAAATAACTGGCTCCCGTCTAAAAATACCACCATCTGCAGCGCCCATTTTATTGGCAACAAAAAATCAGAAAATCCTCTACACCCGTCGTATGTGCCTACAATTTTTCCTGTTAAAGAAAATATAAAAAACTTGGAACAAAAAATTGAAAGATTTGAAAGACACCAACGTCGAATGCAACGAGCAGGATCAGTAAAAGAAGATAAGCCCTGTCAGAAATTAAGACCTGAAAATAGTGTTGAACTTGAACCTCAAAAACCATCCAGTCGAAGTGTCGGATGTCAAAATGATAATATATCATGTGAAAATGAGATTTATACTCCATTCTTTTTATGTAATTTATTTAATTATAATGGTGTTTGCACTGCTGAGGTCCAGTGTAACATTGTATCAAAAATAATGACACATAAAAGTTGTGAAGCAAATATTGTTACAGTTAACAAAGTTATGAAGGATTTTAGTTGTGACCCTATTGACCAACATTCACAAATTCTGCTTTGCCCTGGATTTCATGGGATAAGTTCAATGAAAACTGATGAAAATTTAATTAACACAACAGGGGTTTCATTTTCAGTGTTTAATCTACTCTTGAATTTACTTCCTGATGTCGAAACCAAGTTTATAAATAAAAAAACAAAGTTACTTATTACACTGATGAAACTAAAAACAGGATTACGTTTTTCAGCATTGAGTGTTATATTTCAAATACACAGAACAACCGTACATAGAATATTTGAAACCTACTTGTTTTTGTTACACTCTGTGTTAAAAAAATTCATTATATGGCCCACAAAATTAACTGTTCAAATTAATATGCCAGAGTCATTTAAAATCGATTATCCAAATACTCGTGTCATAATAGACTGTACTGAGATTCACACAGAATGTCCTCCAACAGTTAAACAGAGGGTTCAAATGTACTCAGATTATAAACATAGTTATACAGTAAAATTTTTAGTTGGTTGTACTCCTTGTGGATTCATAAGTTTTGTATCTAAATGTTATGGAGGTCGCTCTAGTGACTGTTTTATAACAAATCATTGCGGAGTGATAGATTTATTGGAGCCTGGTGATACTGTCCTTGCTGATAAAGGGTTTCCTGCTATTAAAACATCAGTTGATAAGAAAAAAGCTGTTGTAGTTATGCCGCCGTTTCTTCATGAACAACAATTTTCACCGGAGGAAGTAGAAGAAACATATAAAATTGCTTCATTGCGAATCCACATAGAAAGAGTCATACAGAGGATTAAGCAATTTCATATTTTCGATAAAATACCAATTAGTCTGTTAAAATATAGAGATCAAATAGTTTATGTTGTTTGTGCGTTAGTAAATGTTGAAAATCCAATTATTAAACAATAAATGTAATATTTTATGTACTGTTTTAAAGCAACATTTTTGTGAAACTCCGCTTATAACGTATTTTTATACTGACTAACACTATGTAAACTAAACATTATAATTGTACTTGAAAAAATCAACTTTTTAAAATTAAGATTGTGTAGCACCGGGTTAGTAATCGAACCCGGCCCAACACAAGTTGATTTGTTCAAGTACAATTTATAAACTCCGCTTTATCTGTTTAGTAATTTGAAAGTTATAAACAGAGGAAATAAAAACATTTTGTTAACTGAACTTCAATTATTTTATTTAACAACCTACTATACATAAAATAAATACAAAATTATTCTTTGTTTTCTTCTAATAAATTGGCATATAACTTTGGTAAATAATAAGTGAAATAAAACTTTTCTAGACGAAGAACTAAGTTAGATAAAAACATATTATCCCTTTTAATAGACACTAGTACACTTCCCTTAGGAGAATATACAAACAAATCACAGACAGGTATATTTGTAACATATATTTGCATCTGAACCTGTGTATAAATTGAGTGATTTTGTTTCAACTTTAAACCATTTTCATCAAATTGTAAATATTTTACATTTGTAACTAAATTATCTCTTTCAATTACAGGTTTATTTGTACATGTTGCAGGACACTTAATGTCTACTAATTTTTTTTCCCATATATTATTGCCACAAATCACAACAGCGTCTGGAGAGCAGCTCAACCATGGCTGGTGGATATTTACCACTAAACCAACCTTCAATACTTCACAATGTGGAAAATATTTATTTTTATATTCTGTTAAAGCCACTTCTTCCATCTTCTTACCGTACTTCATAGCTGATGTTTCAATGTTTTTTGTACTTAATAAATCATTTATTACTCTGTTTACATCAAAACGATCACCCTTTAGCTTATGTGCATTACTTGCTGTTATTCTCAATTTTCTTTCCGTGTACCAACGAGAACTGTTTGCTTGGTCAATGGTTTCAAAACAAATATTTGAACCAGAATCAACATTACAACAAATTTTATCATTATAAAAGTCTTTTAAATGTTTTGGTAGTGATAGTTCAGAGGAGTAATAATAAATAGCAAAGCCCTGCAATGTAAAAATCTCTAGCACTAGCTGGCTAATCTTTTCATTTAATTTAGTTATTTCAGTAATTCTTACTAAGTCGACCAACGTTTCTGCTGCTATAATTTCTTTCTCTTGTTTTTCTTCTAACTCTAAAACTTTATACAAAGGTGTATGAGCTAACGATTCACCTAACGTAGCTGTAGAAATATCCTTTGATTCTAGTTGTTTCATCAAATTATTAAGTTTAATACTTGTTGGTGGGGTTGGAAATAACTCTGCCATTGTCACTCCTTTATCATAACCCAGTAACTTTCGGTACGTTGGTTTGCCCCATTGTTGTGCATGACTGGTTTTCGATTCTGCACTTTCTGCAGAATTTACGTAATGGACTAAGGCACAGACGTGCTTACATTGTCCTGATAGACCTGCCTTGCATTTACAAATTGCACTTTTGATGTTTCTATTGCAATCAAGCTGAAAAGACAGAAATAAAAATTAAAAATAGTAATAATGGTTTTCTAAAGATATTGTAATAACAATTAATTTAGAAAAGGTACTTACTGTTATCTTAACATCATATACATTTGAAATTTTTGTCTGAGCAACAATTTTGCCAGTTAATATTGTTTCTTGTTGGCCAACTGTTTCTGTGACATCAAAAACATGTCCTGACTCGAATAGCTTTTGGCCTTTTGATATATTTTGACCACGCTGGCGATCATTGATTATTGGTAGAAAACCATATTTTATAATTTTATTCATTGTAAAATCAGTAAAATCACATTTACAGACTTGACAGTGACATCCAATGGGTCTGGAAAGTTTCTTTTTTTACTCGCACGGTGTCTCTACTGTCGGGATTATAACGCCATCTATAGTTTCTGCACGGTGCCTATAATATGCAAACGACACTATTATTCAGTGTATACACAGATTAAATTTTGGTGGCAAAAAGCACTGCTTTTGAGGTTATAAAATGTCTAATCTAAAAAAACGGAGTACCTGTAGGCTATATATTGCAAAGGCGTGTCAGAGCTATATTTTGATAAATGGAAGTAGAACTGAGCCCTGAAGGGCTACCGCGAAAACCGAAATTCGCAAATTGCGGGGATCTTTCTCTTTTACTACAATGAAGGCGTAATTAGAGTGACAGAGAAAAATGCCTGCAATTTGCGAACTTCGATATTCGCGGTTATAGCCCTGTCCAGTTAGGGTTGCCATATGGAAGAATTAAAAGTCCTGATAAAAATCCGGACGTCACCCTAAAAATCCGGACATTTCTTGTAGCAGAGATTTGGCGTAACTTGAACGACGCCCCGGCGGCGCGCTGCTCTTTGCGGTGTACTTGTATCGTGGATCTACTTTCCCTTTCCCTTCGCCCGATCCCGTATCCCCCTCCCCGGGCGCGCATTTTATTTTTATAAGGTTATTCCTAAAAATCCGGACACATGCCAAGTCCGGCCGCAATCAAAGCTCGATAAACCCCCTTATCTTTCTTTGGGACAATAGACACGAAGACGAAATATCTCCCTCATTTCACCTCAATAAAGAGGCTTAAATGTTCGAGCAATTAACGAAATGTTTCGATTGAGTGACGATTATTTCTGTTGTCTACATTAAGATGTTTCAGCTTGTCGTCGAGCTGCCGGAATCCAGATATCGTGCTGCGCTTTATCTCAACGTAGTAAGATAACAATGATTCTGGCAAATAATACGACTCTGACCAGCTATTAAACCCTTTTATTACCTATTTATATTCTAATAGAAGATATTTAGGCAAAAGATTCGTAAAACGTCAAATAACGTTGTGCAAATCTAGGGGCCAATTCGAATCGCTTCAATTTTTTTAAGTTTGAATGCTGCGTCTCTGAAATGTTTTGATTAAGTTTTCTGAAAGAACTACGTAACAAGTATTTCTAAGATTGATATTTTTTTTAATGCGTTCGCCAAGTTTCTTGTGGCTGTGGTGTAGGGTTAGAACCGGTTTATAACATTCATAAGTGTATTCTAAGATGCCTAAATTATCTCTCTATCTATCCACTTATCAGGATAAAGGGTTAGCTAGGGTACAAGCATCAGTAGTCAGCCTTATATAGGTAACAAAATGTCTAGGTATGTTAAAGATCGTATAATTTGCACACTTATGGACCAATAGGTAATATCAATGTTTTTTCTGTTCAATAATTTTATAAAGTTTAATATTTGTAAATAATAAAAGTTATTTGAATTTTGCTTTTGGAAATATTTTATTAAATATAATAAAAGGGCCTTTTTGCCAGTAATCAGCCCCCTGTATACCAATACACAGCCTTTAAGTAGGTACCCAGTGCCCAGCCGTCCCATTCTAATGGCTGATTAGTGGGTTCGAGTAGAGCGAGCTTATTGTCCAGTGGTCAGCCACAGACTGACTACTGGATATATAATGCATTTCAATCAAATAAAGTCATAATAATGTAATTTTTTGAATGGCCTTGATTTAACGACTTACACTTCATTTGAAAATAAAAAACAATCTTAAATCCTATGGTCAGCCTCCCCCGGCCCCCGGCTGTCTTCTGGGTTTACGACCTTTTGAAAATTACTGCTTTAAACCTAGTAGTCAGCCAGGGGAGGCTGACTATTGGATTTTATACAAAAACCGGGCAAGTGCGAGTCGGACTCGCGCACGAAGGGTTCCGTACCATAATGCAAAAAAAAAAACAAAAAAAAGCAAAAAAAAAAAACGGTCACCCATCCAAATACTGACCACTCCCGACGTTGCTTAACTTTGGTCAAAAATCACGTTTGTTGTATGGGAGCCCCATTTAAATCTTTATTTTATTCTGTTTTTAGTATTTGTTGTTATAGCGGCAACAGAAATACATCATCTGTGAAAATTTCAACTGTCTAGCTATCACGGTTCGTGAGATACAGCCTGGTGACAGACGGACGGACGGACGGACAGCGAAGTCTTAGTAATAGGGTCCCGTTTTACCCTTTGGGTACGGAACCCTAAAAAAGTAGTCTCCAATAGTCAGCCGCCTTATAAATGATACTTCCATATGGATTTATATTTATTTTTTACGTTTTTCAGATAGTTTAAGTATTAATTAAGTGAAGCAGTCCACATTCTTTTAACAAGAAATCTTACCACGGCTGCTAAAGTCTTACCAAAATACCATGTGATACAAAAAAATGCCACATATCTCATAACCCTTAATGTCAGAAGACACCACTTCTTTGAATTAGTGTTTTAGATTCTGGTAGAGAATTCTTTTAATTTAGGTCAATCAATGGTTCAATGAATAGTTTATCAATCTGTAATATTGCCTATTTTTGACGTGAACATTAGAAAAACTTTATTATTTACAGCTAAAAATAGGCAAGCGAGGGGTTCCGCAAGAATTTAGAACACTATGCTTTAGTCGCCTCGAAAAATTGTACTATGCCGCCACCGCCATTGTAGAGGGTTCCATCAAGTATTTTGCTTTCCAAAAGGTTTCCGTCAAAAAAAAGATTGAGAACCGCTGCATTAGGGTATTTACAACCAGTATACAAAGTATCATAATAATCGGTGTAGCGGTTACGAAGAAATTTACAAATTACAATTTTTTTACGTTGGAGCAACCTGTATGTGTTAGTAGATCCTGAGGTAATAAATAGTGTGAAACCTTCTTCGACCGTTTAGATTATCTTTTTTTATTTATGACGTTAATAAGTGACTTTTGACAAATGTCATCATTGCCGCACATTTTCAAACAAATTGTCAAAAGCACTGCCAATGATTAATACAGTATGTTTTTTTTTGTTGTCGATTATTGGAAATAACTTGTGTTTGATAATTTATTTTTTTATCCTTTGTTCTAATAAAAAAAATATTACCGTTATAGCATTTCTGAGCAGTAAACCTACGTGGGATTTCAGGGTTTGTCCAATGGTTAAGGTCATCCTGTATATAACATTTAGAATGGTGGTAGGCGTTTACTAAAAAACATAACTTGGCGGGAAACAGTTCTCAAAATAGTTAAGTATCATCGGATTAAGAAAAATAGGCACTATAGCAACTTAACTGTTCTTAAGGGATAAGTTAAAAATCAATTGACACCTCATTCAACATGATAATTTGATAAAACATACGTACATTACATACATATGAAATGGCATGGACACACTATGAATTAATTCATATAAGTAAGGCCGTACAATTTTGAAAAGAGAAAGGAAAAACAATCGTAATAACAATCGCAACAAGATAATGAGCAGAACACCTACCTTGGAATGTTTAGAAAAACAATGGCATGCACTCTGAGGTCGCGCAGCTGGGGCGTGATGTCCCTGCCGTCGCACTCCATCTGGATGCAGTCCGCCAGCCCCTTCCACTTGCGCAGCATCAGGTCCTTGCCGCCCGCCGTGCCGTAGAACAGCTTATTCCTTATCCGCGAGTTGAACTTCTCCGGGTGCGCCTCTGTTACAAAAATTAGATTTTGGCAAATCATTTTTGATATACTTAAGATTTTATCGCTGACTGTTCTTTTCTTTCCATGGGCAACTAATAAATACTCATCGAGACTATACTAAAAACCCCAAAAGGTTACTTTGTTTTATCACAGAGTTTCTACGGCCACCACCTGACTCCATCATCAGATCAGCTCGATTATACCATAATATTGAATTGTCATCCGGCTTACATAATTGTAGGTACATATGCAAAATTCCAGCTCAATCGGAAACCGGGAAGTGGGTCAAATTTAACTTGCAAGATTTGATTACAGACGCACAGACAACGGGACGTGTGAAACTATTTAGTTTTAAAAGATTTAAAAGCTTGTAAAATAAGTAAAATAACGCAAGTTCACTGACACACAATAAACACACGTAAATCATTCGGCAAACTGACGGATATTACATTTTGCAGCTTGATTGTTTATCCCACGCAAATCACAAATTGCTTTTTTCGCAATATTTAAAGCTAGGAAATCCATTGACAGTGAAATTGGCTATGTTTTCATTAGTGCATACTTGTTGTTATCGCCGGGTGAGTAATTTTACCTCTCGCTTCATGAAACTCGAGGGCGATATGGGCGTCGACCCCGAAGGAGAAGTAGTTGTTGACGACGTTAAGGGGCAGGTCGAACTTGGCTGTGCTCATGTCCTCGCTGGAACAGCTGGCCGCAGCCACGGGGTTCGGCTCCACCTTCAACTCCCAGCGGTCCAGCAGCACCGTGTCGCTCTCACCGATGTTCTTCAGGATCTTAGAGATTGGCTCGTCTACGTAACCCTGCATGGGAATTATTAAAACGGTAATAACCACTGGTAAATAAATTTAGCGCCACTGAGCATCGCATTCGATAAAATCGTTTCGAGAATCTCGCATCCTCGGTGGCAAGACCCTACGGTATACGGCAAAAAATATGTCTCGAATACGTGATTTACAGTGAGAGTCAGGATCGCGGGTGTACCTAAATAAAAATAAACAAAAAGCATACCATATTTTAGTACCTAATTTGTACTATTTGGTACCTCCTTTAAAAAAATTAGTACCTCACGGTATTAAAAGTTATCACCAAAAAACATTACACCCGCCATTGTGACAGTCAGAATGGCGGGTGTATTTTATTACGCAATGATCCCGCGATTATTGATAAATTCTATAAAAGCCAAATTTTAGTACCTTTTTAGTACTTTCATATTCAATTATAAATTGAGCCATTTTATTTGTGGTTTCCGAGTTTTACTCATTTTACACTTTACATTGCTATTACAATTTTGCAGGCGCTGTAATTTTCCACCGTATCGATTTCGTTTTTAAGAAAAAACGCTACGCTACAACTATTGTTATTACGCCAGGATTTAGTACCTTTTACGTTTAATTTGTTACCTTTTCACGATTAATCTGTTACGTTCAATTAACTATGAAAATTACGTCTTAAAAATGGCCAGGCGCCATGTCATAGAATTCTTCATATGAAAAAATTCTGCTCTTCATTGTGCTTGTAATTGTGTACCTAATACCTACTTTTAAGTATATGGTGATTAATGAAATAAAACCCGCAAATTATGTCTGTTTGTCGGTATATGACTTCTCGTCCCGTTGATGTCCTTTTTAGGGTTCCGTACCAAAAAAGTACAAAAGGAACCCTCATGGTGCGACTCTGTACGTCTGTCCGTCCGTATGTCACATCGCTAAATATATCGAGAACTACGGAAGCTATCGATTTAAAATTTGGAATGATTATTTGTTTATGAATTTTTAATAGACGCCGTTTGAACGATTTTCAAAGTTGCCATACAAATTTTGTTGTTACTACGACATTCGACAAAAATTACGCCGTGTGAACGTAGCCTTACGGTATCAACGAGCTACCATCGACATGAATCTTCTGCAGCTCGTAATTAACTTGACCGCTCACCTTTATGCCTTTATTATTAAACCTGTCCTTTTCCGATGGTATTTTTCCCGATGTATTAAAACAAGCGGTGATAAAATTCATTTATTAAAAGAACTATAAAATTGAACCTAACAACTACCGCCCGATAGCTTTGTTGCTAAAGCGAAGCGAAAGCAATGTGCAAACGTCTGTATCCCTTTTGTGAATAAAAACTTTTTACAAAAAAAATTAAACTGACTTGAAAAAGGATGAAATAAAATATTATCCTTTTTATGTCTATGCGTTACCAACTGATATGTTTGAAGTCGGTGCCAAGCCAAATTTTGAAGCATACCATGACTTTGGTGCGATTCGATAAGGATTTACCTACGTTGGATTGCCTTACACGACGACAATGAACGTACTTTCTGTAGGTACAGTCGACGTTAAAAATATGTTTACACTTTTCGCCTTATTACAAAGGAGTAAGGTGCAAAAGTGTAAACATATCATTGACGTCGACTGGACCTAGGAACACACCTCAGAACACACGATCAAACCTTCTTGGCGCAGTCCGTACCATGTTTGGCGGCACATTAGTGTAAATATAAATGCATTTTTTTGCCGTCGTATTTTTTAAAGAGCATTTCTTACTAATGCTTGAACAGTCTATAGCACGCAAGTGTGGGATTGGGACTGAGTTATTTCCCATCCCTTATCCAGAGGACTACATTTCAAAATATAAAACAATTCAAGGAATCTACCTTCTTGCCAAATTTCACCTAAAGCGGTTCAGTTGTTTAGCCATGAAAAGGCGACAAAGAGGCAGACAGAATTCTTTACACATTTATAATAGTTATTAGTACAGTTCTAATGGGATTTATAGCCATAAAGCTGATTATTTTTGACTGGTATTATTGTTACTACTTGGCACCGACTTCAAACATATCAGTTGGTAACGCATAGACATAAAAAAGGATAATATTTTATTTCATCCTTTTTGAAGTTGGTTTCATTTTTTTGTAAAAAGTTTTTATTTTACCAGTTTTAGTTTTAACGCATTGTTAAGAGCGCGACGCATGAATGAAAAACAAGATCATGTTTAACACTAAATTCGTGTACCTATTACTTTAGTAAATATGTAATCAGGAATTTTCTCGAGTCCGTCTGAGAAATTATAATTCCTGTCAACTAAATGCTTCCGCCCGCCCCGCCACTGACCCAATCCCTCAGCCCCCCGATCACTCAACCTCACAGCACATCAACCCCTGATCCAGGAACCCCTCGATCCTGAACCAGCAACCCTTCAACCGCCATTCCCCGACCCCTTAATCCCTGACCCCTTAACTCCTAACCCTAACCCCCGATCAGTCTTACCAGCTTACCACGAGTTTGACATTCGCTAGCATGTGTGTAACTTACTTCCTATGCATCTCGCTCGTACTAACCTTAGTGTGAGCGAGATGCATAAAAAGTTACATTTAGATGCATAAGACCTTAGCGAATATTATGTCAATGTCAAACTCGTGGTAAGGCTATAGTTGCAGTACCTACATCAAATTGGTGGTTTTCGGAAGCAAATGCTCGAGTTACTTTAGAAAACCCGGAAATCACTTAACACGTGCCTTTAAAAATTGAGGAGTTCCCTCAATTTCTCATGGATTCGATCATCAGACCAGAACCAAAAATAATACGGAAACATCTTGGAGGTACCTTCTTCCAAACAAAAAAAGAATTACTCAAATCGGATCACAGGTGCCGGAGTAATCGCTGAACATACTTACATTTAAAGAAATCATCATCATTATCATCAAAATAATCATCATCATCAGGTCTACTTCATCAAATTGGTGGTTTTCGGGAGAAAATGCTCGAGTTGCTTAAGAAAACGCCCAAGACACCATGCATGTGCCTTTAAAAATTGAGGAGTTCCCTCAATTCCTCATGGATCCCATCATCAGAACAGAACCAAATTAAAATGGGACCAACTCGGAGGTATCTCCTTTCAAACAAAAAAAGAATTACTCAAATCGGTCTACGGATGTCGGAGTAATCGGTTAACGTACATAGAAAAAAAAAACATAGGCACAACCGAATACAGAACCTCCTCCTTCTATGAAATTGAAGTCGGTTAAAAATACAATAGGTGTTACCTACTTGACACACAAAAAGATTTCCGAAATAAACTGTCAACAACGTTAGCATTAATACACAGATATAGAAGTTTTTGTGGCAAAAACGAGTGTTTGAGAAAATGAAACATCGATAAGTCACAGATTAATATTTATAGGATGTAACTTCTACTTGCTGTAGGTAAGTTACCGAGAAATTTCAAGAATGCAAATCAATTACGAAGCAGTACATAATTTATTTATTACAGTATATATTTAGTAAGTACTTAAAAATTTAAACGTAAACTGTAGTATACAGTGCCAAAAGAATAGAAAACTACCAATATATCAAAAGAGAACAAGATGTCGAACGTGTTGTGTATTTCGCGGTAGCTAATATGTTCTTATATTTAAAATGTAATAAATATCTATAACGTAACATCGATAAAAGTCATAAAATACATGTCGTTATTTAATTTTGTCAATCACTTTACTTTGCCACAAAAACTTCTGTCTGCTAATATATTGCTGCTAATACATTAATGATAAAACAAAACGGGTAACTGAATGGGCGGGCCCTATCCGAAAAAAAGAGGAAAATGGAGACCCAAAGACCGCTGGATTGACGAAATTCAAAGAATTGCTGGTAGAGACTGGAAGCTTAAGGACAGAATAAAATGGAAACAAATGGAGGAGGCCTTTACCCAAAGCGGGGCCATGTAAAGAAAAAAAAAATGTCTAAATTTAAGGTGCTTGCACGGAGCGACAAGGGGACAACATCACGTGAGCGGCTCAGGGCGTGGAGAGGTGTGCACCGCTTTCTACCCAGTGGCTGTAAGCAGCCACTGTGCCAACTCGCGTCTTTGGCATGTTTCACTTCCGCCCTGCGAGCATATAGCTCTGACACCCCACTCTGGATGGCCGGTTAAGGCAAGCCAGAGGTGAGAGTCCTGCGGCCCCTGCTCAGTGTTCACTCCAGCCGGCCAATGAAGGCAAGCCGGAGAGAGGGGCCTGACCGACTCTCGGGGGTATGGGACCCAAGGGACGTCACTTCCCATTCAGCTCGCCACAAGCTGCCCTGTTGGCTTATTATTATTACATTAATGTAATGACATTTTAAATACTTGAGATAAAAAAAGAGTAGGTATACCATCTGAATTTCATTTGATATGACAAAAACTTATGAAAAAGTAATTCAACGACCTGTTTATGCAATAAACAATAATATCTACCTAAGTGAATATTTCAAAGAACTAGCAGGTATTGTGGACTTTTCAAAGGAAGGGAGTTAGCCATTGTTGGATGAAAAACCAAAGAGAGTACAAAGAACTTTCCTCTTTTTATTTTTAAGCGAAATTGAAACCCGATGGGGTGCAAGCATACGGAAAATAAATGCTTCACAATGTACACGCAAAGCGAGGTAGCCTCCTATTTAAAACGCTTTTATTTCATTCAGTCTATCCCGGGGATATGGCTGTGCCCGTCATTCTATTATCATACAATTAATATAGTTTATTTTGCACCTGAAATCTGAACATGACCGCTGAAACTTTGTTGAAATGTGCATACATAATTTATTCACCTAAGCCGACTACTTATGATATTATATTGTTAACACGGCCAAAGCGATGTTATATAGCATCGTGTAAATTTATAATATGTACTGGTCTGGCGATGAAATCGGAAACTAGCTATAGTATAAATTAAACAACGCGTCCACTACTACGAACTGAGACGGATAATTTGAATTATATGAAACGATATTCATCTCGATTGGTGATTGCAATCAAAAGTATGAACGATATAAGGTCGTGGCCTAGACGCACGCGACCGGCGCCGGCGGGGCAGCGAGCGGCAAATCAAGGCCGTTCATACATTTGGTAGAGCGCAATGTATGAATGGTCTTGATTTGCCGCTCGCCGCCCCGCCGCCGGTCGCGTGCGTTCAGGCTGCGACCTAAAAGCAATCGATTAAAATTTAAAACCTGTTTCAGCGTAAAAAGCGTAGGTTTTGAAAAGCGATATCAGAATTGTATAATTTGCCGAATACATTTTATGTTCATGTGTGATACATAGTGATATGCTGATTTACACACGTAGTCAAAGTATAATTATTGTCGTAAATAGCTATTAGGGTTCATGTATGTGTTTAATTAGTCTCTACGTTTAGGTTGCTATTTTTACTTTTGTATATCATGTTTTACTTTGTGCTCGTATATTATGTCAAATGAATTGCGTGGAATGTTTTATATCTAGTTATAAGTCTAGGATTCATGCTCCTTTCATACGTGCTTAATATTGTACCTATTTATAAGTCTAGGATTCGTGCTCCTTTCATACGTGCTTATAATTAACGAGATTGGCAAAAATATACATTACTGACTCTGCATGATACACCCACTAGTTGAAGAAGGTACCAAACGGCCTTGTGTTTTACTATATAAGGCAGAGCCGTTTCGTGGCTTATTCAGAGATATCAGAGACATCAAGAGAGCTTCACTCATACCAGCCTGAACACTCTCCAAGTGAATAAATCAAATATATGTGTTTTCATTTCACACAACACATATACCGGTAAATGGAGGTATAGCGGACTTCGAGACAGCACAGCGGCCAGCGCGTTCCAGCGGCGAGTTTCTACGCTTCTCCCAACGAACCCCCATCACGAAAAGCTACAGTCTACACTCCACAGTTTGGTCCTTTTGAAGCCGGATGAAGATAGAAAAACGTACGCGCTGAGTTTCAAGCGACATAGCTTAACTCAGACATCAAGATAGAAAAACGTACGCGCTGAGTTTCAAGCGACATTGCTTAACTCAGACAGCAAGAAAGAAACAAGTACGCGCTGAGTTTTAAGCGAACGTTGCTTGACTCAGACGGCAAGAAAGAATAAAGGACGCGCTGAGCCTAGAAGTTCGCTTCGGTTTAGACCCAAACCCTATACCTTTCCGTAACCCATTTACCGGCTTGCCGGACGGACCGTGCAGCGTCGTAGGACCACCTCCGCTCACGTGTCCTGGCAACTTTCGTTGCAAGTGTCACATGGTTGATACCCACACACTGCTTTCGAACGTTCTAGGCATAGCACTTTGCCATTGCGGGAGATTCAGTGCCACGAGGGATCCACGCTTAGGGCACTGACGTTGCGCACGGCAACGGTCAGTCATAGGCATAGGCAGGTCAAGTTAGGGACCCCCCGCGTGTGTTAAGTGAAGTGGTTCCAGCCAGAAAGATGTCCGAAAAGGAAGCAAGGAGCCTACGATCACGCACCAAGGGCCCACCTGCGCCCGCACCGAACATGGATACCCCTACCCCCTCGTCTGGTAAGACTACGTCCAACGAGACTAATACGTGGAGCAAGGGCACCAGTGGCAACCCGAATGCTACCGGTGGAACCGAGTCGGTACACTCGGAGACGTTAGATGCCACCGTAGTAAATCGTAGTAGGTCAGGTACGCTAGTGAATAAAGACGCCGATGCGCCGCCGTCGCCGCCGCGGGCGCCGTCTAATCGCGATTCACATAGGAGTCGCAAATCGGTTAGGGAACGCGATAATCAATTGGCCGTGCTAATGGCCGAGCTCGAGGTTCATAAAGCCCGTCTAGTCGTTGCTAAGACAGAGTCCGACACTGCACATTTACGGCTGCAGGTTGCGCAACTGAAGGCGCAATCTGTCGGCAGCAGTGACGCGACCGTCGAAGAACGTACTAGAAGTTGGGTAGAACGACAAGCGAGGTTACAGCACGAGATCGCACAGGAAAACGTTAAAATCCCGCCGCCGAAACAGACCGCGCCACCGCCGCCGCGAGCAGTCGTCGACCGGACTAGCAAACCAACCCCGCGCATTTTAGAGGTACCGCACGGTACCTACGCGCCAATGTACCATAAACCGCCGGAATTACCTGCATTCGGCGGAGATATCACCGAGTGGATATCATTTAGGGCAGAGTTCGAAGATACGTCGCCCATGTTTAGTGCCGTCAATAACGTCAGTCGGATTAGGCGCGCACTTAAGGGCGAAGCTCGGACGGCCGTAAAATCAATAATGTACACAGTTCAGGATCCGTACGAGATAATGGAAGCGCTGGAACGGCAGTTCGGCGACCCTGAGGAGATTGTTCTTACGGAAATTCATAATATTAAACGCATGCCGCGTTTATCCGAAGACAATTCGAATATAGCCTCATTCGCCGCGCATGTAGCGAATGCCGTCGCCACCATTAGATCCTTGCGTCAAGAGAAATACTTGCACGCGCCTGAGCTCGTGAATAAAATCGTGGATAAATTAAATCTGATAGTGCGCTATGAATGGGCCAAATACAGGCAGTCTAACGTAGAATCACCCGGGTTAGTAGCAGTTTCCGAGTTTCTGAACGAAATTAGTACTGCGGCCAAGCGCATAAACCGATATAAGCCGTCCAACAAATCACGGAATGCAGTGAACGCGGTTTCCTCTGCGCGCGAACCCAGAAGATCGAGCCAAGCTCTCTCTAGGTCTCGCGACCCCGCGTTCTACCGTGATACGTATGATAGATCGCGAAATGAACGAAACGCGGTTTCCTCTGTGCGCGAGCCCAGTCGATCGAGCCACGCTCTCGCTAGGTCCCGCGCCCCCGCGTCCATTCGCGACTATAGTTCGGATTCGGAGTCAGATTCCCGCGAGTCATACACACGTGATACGGGAAATAGATCGCGTACTTATAAATCGACCGTAGCTCAAGTAAAGCACCGCGATGGCAATTTAAAGAAAAAGCCAGCGTCAACCGGAGCTAAGCCCAAGCGACAGATAGCGTCTGTCTCTGTCTCGCTCGAAGCGTGCGCCATATGTAATAACGGCAAAGAACACGAAGTTAAGGAGTGTTCGAAATTTCTAGCCGCGACCGTACCTGAGCGCTGGGACTTGGCAAAGGGAGCTAAATTGTGCTTTAGATGTCTAGGCGCGAATCACCGTAAATTTTTTGGATGTAAATATGTCGCGTGTGGCATGAATCAGTGCGAAGCCGGACTATTATACGGTTTAAGCGCGGCCGGGTACGCGAACGGTAATAGTGCGCCGGCAGCACGCAAAGCAGTACTCAATGTTAAACTGCCGCAGACGTATCTCAAAATCATGCCAGTAGAGGTGTCGGGACCGTTAGGTACCGTCCAAACCCTCGCGCTACTCGATGAAGGCGCGGCAATGACGTTGATGTTACATGAAACTGCGGATAGAATCGCACCTCGTGTGCGCGGTGAAACATTAGAGATAGAAGGCATAGGCGGTGTAGTACGGGACCCAGATTCGTATGCGTTACGAGTCGCAATACGGGGTTTTTGTAGTCGACATATGGAAATGATGGAGACTTACACGGTTTGCGATATAGGTTTAGGAGCGCAGGGCGTGCCGCGAGACTTGGTAGATAAATGCGATCATTTATCTAAAATCGCGGACGAATTAAGTTACCCCCCCGCAGTACCTACTATCGTGATAGGCCAAGATAACTGGCATCTCATCATTAGTCGGCAAATTATAGACGGTCCGCCTAACCTCCCAGTCGCGAGTTTAACCAGGCTAGGATGGGTTTTGCATGGACCAGACCGTACGCGTCGCGCCGCGGTACAATTTGTTGGGCACGCAAGGCCTAATACCGCGGATGACGAAGCCTTACAATTGATGAAACGACATTTTGACATAGAGTCATTAGGCGTTTCGCAAAAATTACCTCGGGCCGACCCCGACCAACGTGCGCTAGATTTGTTAGAAGCCACCTGCGAAAAGATACCGGGGGAGCAAAGGTATCGCTCGGGCTTACTTTGGCGGTCAGATGACGAGAAACTCCCCGATAACCGAGCGCAAGCATTGAAACGGCTGTACAGTCTAGAACGAAAGCTAGACCGCGATGCGAAACTTAAAGCCGAATATGCAAAGCATATGAACAACTTGCTCGACAAAGGTTACGCGGAGAAAATGAACTCGCGACCGCCCCCCGAGGCACCCCGGACGTGGTACCTAGCCCACTTCCCAACTTTTCATCCGCAACGCGGGAAAATGCGATTAGTTTGGGACGCGGCCGCAACAGCTTATGGACGCTCGCTCAATAGCGCGCTGTTAGCTGGCCCCGACCTGTTAGAATCACTTTTCGGCGTGTTAGTGCGTTTCCGCGAGGGTAAAATCGCGGTAATAGCCGACGTCAAAGAGATGTTTTTACAGATCGAAATAATTGAGCAGGATCGTGATGCGTTACGTTTCGTTTGGAGGGGAGAGGACCGTACCTCCCAACCGCAAGAATATAGGATGAAGCGGCTTATATTTGGTTCGGCAGCGTCGCCGACAACCGCGCTATACGTCAAAAACAAAAACGCAAAATCGCATAGTAAAGAATTTCCGATCGCAGCGGAAAAAACAATAAAGAATACGTACATGGACGACATGTTGATCGCCCTCGATACGTCTGAAGAGGAAGCGAGACGCGTAGTAAACGAAGTTTACGAGCTGAATATGCGCGCGTCATTCGAGCTTCGCGGGTTCGCATCGAACCATCCTGCGGTAATTGCTGACGTAGTTAATAGCAATCAGGAAACGTCGCTGTTAGGCGCGAACGAGAGCGAACGTACCTTAGGTTTGAAATGGAATCACAAACGTGACACCTTAGGTTTCAACGTAAACTTTCGTAATACGCCCGAAGACGTACTTAACGGTCAGAAATTACCTACAAAACGACAGGTAACAAGTAGCGCGATGTCAATATTTGATCCGATCGGTTACGTAAGCCCCATATCCGTCTTAGGCAAGGCGTTAATGCAGGAAATATGGAGGACAGGAATCGATTGGGACTCGCCTATACCCGTCTCACTCGCACCCGTCTGGCGATCGTTCATTGATAACGTACAACAATTACGAGACTTAGAGATTCCGCGACACGTGCCCGCATTTAATAGGGAGGCATATATGCATGTTTTTTGCGACGCGAGCGAAAAAATATATGCCGCGGCCGTGTATTTAGTTAGCATCAACCCCGAGGGGACTAGAACCTCCGCGTTAGTGGCCGCTAAGGCCCGCGTTTCACCTCTCCGGGTAGTTAGCATTCCGAGGATGGAATTGCAGAGCTGCGTACTAGCTACTAGATTAGCGGAAACCATAGTCAAGGAGTCAGATTACGTAATAAAGGACAAGTATTTTTGGTCTGACTCTAAAACGGCGCTCACGTGGATACGTTCGGACCCACGTAGGTATAAAACGTTCGTAGCACATAGGTTAGCAGAAATCGAGAACACTACCACCCCCGCCAACTGGCGCTGGGTGCCTAGTGCAGCTAACGTGGCTGACGACGCGACTCGTGGAGTACCTGCGCAATTCGGAGTGAACCACCGATGGTTCATAGGGCCCGATTTTATACGTAAATCCAAAGAGCATTGGCCGACCGAAAAAGTGCCTACGCCCGTCGCCGATACGGGCGAGGAACGCGTTAATAAACTCGTATGCTCAGTAGGCGTCGCGGAGAATAGGTTTGAGTACCTGCCGGAGGTATGTAGGTTCTCAAAGTTCGTGCGATTAGTTCGCGCCACCGCTAGTACTCTGGTTGCCGCCGAGGTTTTCAAAGCCGCATTGTTCGCTAAGAAAACAGACATAGAGATAAATAAGGGGCATTTAGATTTAGCAGAGATATTACTAATCCGACGGAGTCAACATGCTGCATTTCCGGAGGAAATCAAGCTTCTGGAAACTGGGCGGCCACTCCTGAAGAAATCTCCGCTATACAAAATCGCTGTACAACTTGACAAAAACGGAATCATCGTACTAAATGCTAGAATCGGTAAAAACACGCACATGCCTGTTTTACATGCGAAAGAAGATTTCGTCAAGTTATTAGTACAGCATTTTCATGCACTCTACAATCACGGCAACCACGCGACCGTCATTAACGAGTTGAAACAAAGGTACTACATTATCGGGCTGCGCGGTAGCATTCGCTATATAACGCATAAATGCCAATGCTGCAGAACCTATAGGGGAACGCCAATCAAAGTTCCCATAGGTGACTTGCCGCCAGAAAGGCTAAAAGCGAATCAGCCGCCATTCACCGCTGCAGCCGTAGACCTGTTTGGCCCCATGCACATAACTATAGGCCGCCGCCGCGAGAAAAGGTGGGGTGTATTATACACATGCCTCACAACTCGCGCTGTACATCTGGAGCTTGCCGCCTCACTTTCGGCATCCTCCATGATACTGTCGCTACGCCGAATGATAGCGCGACGCGGCACGCCTACAGTTCTCTATTCCGACAACGCCACCAACTTCCACGGCGCGGAAAGAGAACTGGCAGAGGCCAAAAACACGCTGCCCGACAGTCTCAAGCCCTTCTTGACCGAGCGAGCCATAAAATGGAAGAAAATTCCACCCGGCAACCCCTCCGCTGGCGGTGCCTGGGAACGGCTCGTGGGCAGCGTTAAAACCGCATTAAAAGTAGTACTGAAAGAAAGAGCACCCCACGAAGAAGTTCTACATACTTTACTGCTAGAATCAGAGCACATAGTCAATTCCAGACCGTTGACACCAGTGAATCCAGATTTAGACATCGAAGCCCTGACGCCGAATCACTTCCTTATCGGTCGATCAAGTGCCATGTCGCCACTGGGTGTCTTCACAGACGCAATTATGTCGCTCTCTTGGTGGAAAACAGCGCAAACGCTAGCCGACCAATTTTGGAGGCGCTGGCAGCGGGAATACCGACCCAGCCTCCTCCCCAGGCCCGGTGCTCACCAAAACGTGAGAAAACTGCATGAAGGTGACGTAGTCATCATTGCGGATAGCTCCATGCCATGAGGAACGTGGCCCAGAGGCGTAATGGCCCAGCTATTTCCTGGCCCAGATGGTCATGTGAGAGTGGCCATTGTTCGCACACGCGCAGGTGACGTCCGCCGCCCAGTTTCTAGACTTATCCCCATTTACTCCGCGCATGAAGACGGTGTTGACACACGTGGGGGAGACTGTCGTAAATAGCTATTAGGGTTCATGTATGTGTTTAATTAGTCTCTACGTTTAGGTTGCTATTTTTACTTTTGTATATCATGTTTTACTTTGTGCTCGTATATTATGTCAAATGAATTGCGTGGAATGTTTTATATCTAGTTATAAGTCTAGGATTCATGCTCCTTTCATACGTGCTTAATATTGTACCTATTTATAAGTCTAGGATTCGTGCTCCTTTCATACGTGCTTATAATTAACGAGATTGGCAAAAATATACATTACTGACTCTGCATGATACACCCACTAGTTGAAGAAGGTACCAAACGGCCTTGTGTTTTACTATATAAGGCAGAGCCGTTTCGTGGCTTATTCAGAGATATCAGAGACATCAAGAGAGCTTCACTCATACCAGCCTGAACACTCTCCAAGTGAATAAATCAAATATATGTGTTTTCATTTCACACAACACATATACCGGTAAATGGAGGTATAGCGGACTTCGAGACAGCACAGCGGCCAGCGCGTTCCAGCGGCGAGTTTCTACGCTTCTCCCAACGAACCCCCATCACGAAAAGCTACAGTCTACACTCCACAATTATATAGTAACAAAAAATAACCCAGAGATACCTAGCAAGTATATATGAATCCATCATTGTCATTGTTCCGTCGTTAGGAATTTTGTTTATCGTTTTGTCGAATAATAAAATGTTGATGTTCAAAGTGATATGCCTGGTTTATGTGCTCGTTAATGTTATACGACAGAAAGCTACGGGGGATAATCACAATAGTTGCTTACGTTGTTGATTTAAGACGTAGGCCTGAAACAACACTTGAGAACAAATTGCGTAAATACACATGAGACGTACATATATACTTACAAGGAGGCTTAGAAATAATTAACCATGTTTCTGATATCTTTAATTATATATGTACCTACTTTATCTAGTAACCAATACAGGTCATTGTAATAAGTACTCGTAATTATTGTCGAGAGTATAGGCACCGATGTATTAAATAATTTTGAATGAAAAATAAAAAATAAACGTTTTATGAATTTAGGTACCTAGGTGTCGAAAATAGCAAGTAAATACTCATATCGCTTTAAATTTTTCGTATCGATGTTCGTGTTCCGTATTAGGTAACCCCATACGAAATCCATTCAGCTGTTTATGCGTGATCTTATTTGTGCTTATATTTATATATACGAACATTTACATTTATAATACCTATTACGCTTCCGTGTCAAGGAATTAACGCTGCTGACAAAGTTTACGTAGGTAAAATATTCATACCGATTTTCAATCCCTTAGGTATATTTTACACACGAGTAGGTACACGTTTGTAATCTAATGTTGCAAATGTTTGCAAGTTATGTAATTTAACTTCTAGAGATTGAACTGACAAGAACTGGCAGCAGCAAGAAAGTGAGCGGCATTAGAGGTACATAATACATGTTTATAATATACATATAGTAGAGTAGGTAGGTAGAATAACGAACAGTCTTGTTTACAAAAAAAAACCCACCGCTAAAAAGCCGCTCTCATGCAATCGAAATTTCGCTCTCATTTTAAAACGATAATTATGCATAATGTACAAACAATTTATCATGAAATTTAAACCCTTTTCCAGGCCGCACCAATCTCCAGAGCTTTTAAAAAAAATCCAAATATAATTCCCATTAATCCAGCTTCCATGATTCATTTGAAGACACGTCACATTTCTCTAAAGTCAAATCTAATTTGAACCGTAAATCGGATTGCTAAGGTTGAAATTCGAGAGCGTATGTGGTCAATACCTCGTAGGTAGGTACCAGTAGGTACTATCGCCCCACACTGTTAACTGTACGTCGGTGGACCTCGTCTGTGGTTCTGTCTTATGTAACAAGGTCCACCGATGTACAGTTAGGAGTGTTGTTGTTTGTACTATGCCTGAAAAGGGTAAATTTACTTAACATATCCATGTCTGGTAATAGGTAGATTTAATTGCTAATAATAATAGAATAGAGCGAGTAGAAGTTTTGCATTTAAAATCCGCTCTATTGTCATTGTATTACAATTTCTAGCAACGAAAACGAATACCAAAACATAAAGGTATGATAAGGTCAATGTTGGTAATTCCGTCATAGAGTCTATTCCGTCCACGAGCGTACATTTCTTTGATTTTTAATCTTAGGCAAAAAAAAACATTTGCTTTTGATTGCTGAAACTAAAAGCCATCGGTGCTTTGTCGACGACATTATAAATGTTGTTCATTGTTCGAGAACAACGATAGTGGACGGAATAGTCCCTATGACGAAATTAGCCACATTGACCTTACTTGAATGCTTATGCCAAGTTTCATGTAATTTTAGCAAGAGCTTTACTTTGATTGTATGGCGGCGGCTAGGTTCTTGTACGAACTGTACGACGAAATGTACGAACACCAAAAGTAGAAACCATTTGTTTGCTCCCAAAATATATGTATATTTACGTATTATATTTAATTTATTTAATATCTATTTATGATATATTGATTCAACATATATTTTACCTATAAAAATCTGTTTATCTGTATCTAGTGTACACTGACATACAATCAAAATGAGCTCTCTCTCGTATAAACGGCTATCCCCTCTTGAGTAGGTGAATTAAATACATACAAGGGACGTGTTAGCTCGTGAAATACTGGGAAAATCCAAGATTCCCGGGAGGTCTATTCAGACAGTAAAATCTCGTTACCTATATTATTTCTGGTTGTGATATTCGTCAACCAGAAATGTCACTGTTAGATCATATACATATATGAATGATAATAAGAAATTACGCGACACGGGGTTCTTCAAGAAGCGAGTACTCAGGATTCTCAAGGGTTAGCAATGCTTCTCTAATGTTGGCTATGCCCATTAGTGACGGTAACCACTTCCCAGCAGACGGCTCGTCTGCTCGTCTGCTGACTATCACACCATCTGAATAGACCTTCGGGACCCCTGACAATATTAGGAGGTGTTTTTAGGTTCTTAGTGTTCTTACCCCGCCCCAGCCGAGCGCCCTGGCAAGATCGTTGCCGGTGCCCAGCGGCAGCACGCCCACGGCGGGCCGCGTGCCGATGCGGTCGAGCACGCTCAGCACCCAGCCCACGGTGCCGTCGCCGCCGCACGCCAGAATGCGCAGGTTCGGCACCTTGCGGTACAACTCCAACCTGATATTGAAAACACACATTGAAGGTTTCTGGGTACAAATTTAATAATCGATTGCGTTTATAGAGGCCCGCATGTTTATACTAGCGGTACCATTTAACTGAGGTGGTTGGTAAGAAGTTATTAGGTCAGGTACGGATTGGTAGAAGGCTTAGCTGCAGGAAGCTGATTGGTGTTATTAGTAAATTAAACATGTAAAGTATAAACTAATTTTAGTCTTAAAGGTCAGCCGCCTGTACCGACTAGAAAATGACCGCGCAACTTCTTTACTATACACTTGAGATAATTTGAAGACCTATTATTGTACTGATTTCTGTAGGTAAAAAAATCATTAATTTTAATTCGGTACATACACATTGTTACTCTATTTGTTGCCTCGTAGTTTTCAAGGCGATTTGTAATAACATGCTACGACAATTATCTCTTATAGTACCTACAAAAATGTTGTAAGACTTGTAAGGCTATATTTTATTTTATTACACGAAAGGGTCGACCGCGATATGATTTCATTGTTTTTAGCTTAAATTCCGACGTTCAGACCCGTTAGTGTAATAAAATATGTGTATAAAACGCGAGAGTTTAAGGCTATATTTTGTTACAGAAAGTACAGGCATAGAGCACTAGATAGTAGATTCAAATTAATCTAATTGTGTCCAAACAGTGCCCTATGATACCGAAGATATCCCGGACATCAGTCTGTACGAGATTAGGATGGCCCTGAAGCAGCTTAAGAACAACAAGGCGCCGGGCAAAGACGGAATCACTTCAGAGCTTCTGAGAGCGGGTGGAACACCGGTACTTAAAGTCCTCCAGAAGCTCTTTAATTCCGTCTTGTCCGAGGGCATAACGCCTGAAACATGGAATAGAGGCGAGGTGGTGCTGTTCTTCAAAAAAGGTGATAACAACCTATTGAAGAACTACAGACCCATCACGCTTCTGAGCCATGTCTATAAGCTGTTTTCAAGGGTCATCACGAACCGTCTCGAACACAGACTTGATGACTTCCAGCCTCCCGAACAAGCCGGTTTCCGAAAAGGCTATAGTACCATAGACCACATCCATACGCTGCGGCAAGTTATACAGAAGACCGAAGAGTATAACTTGCCATTATGCTTAGCGTTTGTGGACTATGAGAAAGCCTTCGATTCGGTGGAAACATGGGCGGTGCTTGAGTCTCTTCAGCGATGCCATATTGACTATCGGTACATCGAAGTGTTGAAGTGTTTGTATAGTAACGCCACCATGTCGGTCCGAGTACAGGAGCAGAGCACGAGGGCGATTCCATTGCGAAGAGGCGTAAGGCAGGGAGACGTTATCTCTCCGAAACTGTTTACTGCCGTAATAGAAGACGCCTTCAAGCTCCTGGAATGGGAAGGACTTGGCATCAACATCAACGGCGAATACATCACTCACCTTCGGTTTGCCGACGATATCGTAGTCATGGCGAAGTCGATGGAGGAACTCAGCATGATGCTCGATGACCTCAACCGAGTTTCACAACGGGTGGGCTTGAAAATGAACATGGACAAGACGAAACTTATGTCAAATTCCAATGTTGTGCCCATCCCAGTCTCTGTTGGGAACTCGGTACTCGAAGTTGTTGACTCGTACATCTACCTAGGACAAGTAGTCCAATTAGGTAGGTCCAACTTCGAGAAAGAGGTCAACCGCCGAATCCAACTCGGTTGGGCAGCGTTCGGGAAACTACGTAATGTCTTTTCGTCCGACATACCTCAGTGCCTCAAGACGAAAGTCTTTAATCAGTGTGTGTTACCAGTGATGACTTACGGCTCCGAAACGTGGTCTTTCACTATCGGCCTCATCTCAAAACTCAAAGTCGCTCAACGAGCTATGGAGAGGGCTATGCTCGGAGTTTCTCTACGTGATCGAATCAGAAATGAGGAGATCCGTAGACGAACTAAAGTCACCGACATATTAGCCCACCGGATTAGCAAGCTGAAGTGGCAATGGGCAGGCCACATTGCACGCAGAGAAGATGGCCGATGGGGTCGAAAAGTGCTCGAGTGGAGACCACGGACTAGCAAGCGCAGCGTAGGACGTCCACCCACAAGATGGACAGACGATCTTGTTAAGGTCGCCGGAAGACGCTGGATGCGGGTCGCTTCCAACCGGCACGTATGGAGGTCCAAGGGGGAGGCCTATGTTCAGCAGTGGACGTCTTATGGCTGAGATGATGATGATGAGTGCCCTATGACCTAAAACCTAAGCTTATTTTAACATTGAACAGGTACCTAGGCGTTGAGCATTTTGACATACCAATACCTATGTTGATATGACGATAATATGTTGATTGTACATATGTACCTATAGCAGTAGGTATTGATATGATGAATTTTGAGTAAATTAACCTATCTGTAAAAACAGACCTCCAGTATTTTAAAGGAATCACGAGCATCACTGCACCTATCTTCGCTTCAGCAGTCATTAGGTAACCCTTCTTGACAGGAGGCAGGTCAGGTGCAGGATAACATTGTCTGACAAATTATAGTTGATAGGTTGGAGGCCCATAATAATTCACTTAGCTCTTAGCTTTGAACTCCTTACAAAGCGCAACGATTACCGCGCTTGTAAAAGCAGTCACGTAATAACTATTTAAATCCTTATTGAGTTCATACACATTTCACGCTTGTTTCCTTTGTAAAAGAATGTGCTCAGTGTTTTAGAAAACAGATAATCACTTTATCAAAATTAAATAGTTAAAAAAACCTTCGAATTATTTCCAACGATCTATCCAATAATTTACTAACACTGATGTTTGAACAAGAAACAGCCTTTGATATGTAAATATATTTACCAATAACTACATGGTTTTCAATGTTATATACAAGTATTCATGCTCTGAAGCTCAATAATATTTTTATAACAATATTTAATGTTTATGTTACTTGTATTATGTAATACCATCGCTTGTGTAATATGTATAATATGTAGGTACTGTTGTTCACGGCTGACGAATAAAAGGCTTTCTGAAGATAAAGTTATTCTAAAAAAATTTGAGACAGCTTCTTATATTTAGGTCCGAGCTGTTGCATAGTTGGACGTCATCACGCCAAAAGCTTTCTGCAGATACTTAGCAATAAAGTCCTATCTTTGAAGTAGGTAAATAGGTACGAAGATCAAATATTTACGAACGCTGTGGCGTAGTTTTCCACATTATATGTACCTAACCTTCGATATACTTTGATGTCAGCAATGAAAAAATAGGCATAGGTTTTTACTTACTTACCTAATAAGTATCTTTTTTAAAGTACTACGATTTTTTTTCTTCACTCTTGGATAGTAGGTATAATAAAATTCTATTTACAATCACATCAAGTTTGATTTATTTCAAATATAAATCAGACTTGATGTGATTGTCTGGAAAAATAAGAAATACAAAAAAAGTACATTTAATGTACCATCACTTCACTGGCAATATAAATTCTCATTCTACCAATTATTTACTATTAATTGGAAATATTGGAATCTGTTTTTGTAAATTCAGGCTATTTATTTTACAGAATAGATATAAATATATATTAAAAAAATAGAGTAACGACTCGTCTTTTTTGGTAAGGACGGCTAAGGAATAGAATGCGCTCCCGTCATATTCCCTGAGAAATATGACCTCGGTCTCTTTAAAGCTAGAGTGAATAGGCTATTGAGTACTGAACCGGTGAGCTCCATCTTAGACTCTGTCTTCACTTTCCATCAGGTTGCTAGAGCCACTCGCCGATCAGTTTATTATAAAAAAAAAACTTACGGCGATATAATATATTATATTTATAAAAAATATAAAGTACCTAACTTAAATATACGGCGTAAAAATGTGCTTAATTGATGAATCATAGACGTGGGCCGTAGTAAAATATCAAATAACAAAATTTTAAATTTGTTTGCAAATGTAATTAAATCAAACACAAGTAAAATTATTCGTGTTAATTTCTCCGGCAGTAGGTATTATCGCGCATCGAGTACCTACCTATGGAACTAAGCCAATAATAGTTTTGTAAAATAGTGATATGCACTTACCCCGGGCCCGGCCCTCCCTGCGTGAGGTCAAACACTTGTCGAGGGTTCAGATGCCACTGGAACTTCTGGAGCAGCTTGGCGCCCTGGTTGCCGCCGCTCTTCGGATTGATGAACACCAACACCGGTTTCATGTTTTCAGCAGGTATCGGTTTGATTACAAATGTTTTTTGCTCGTTTTTGGAACTCTTTCCACTCTTTTTAGAGGCGTTTTTCTTCTTCGGAGATTTTCTTAGTGATGATTTAAAGCTGCCTCTTCTTGGTAGTTTGACAATCCACGACGGTGGGACGGTTATATTGCATTGTAAACCTAATAAAATTAAATTTATATCTTAGTACATACCTACTTCACATATTCTTATCAACATTCAGAGCGCTGATAAAGGAGTAGGCAATAGAAATAGTCACTACAAATGCAGCTAGCTCTAGAAATAGAAAATTTGCTTAATCAATACTTTGTCGATATGATTGAAAAAGAACGTACCTAAGGCACGTTTTTCCTATAATGAATTGAGTATAATATACAAACTTTTGCGTGCCAAGATATCTACGTACTCACCGAGCGAACACTGCTCTCCTATTCTTTGCAGATTGAAGCAATTTTCCTTGTTGTGGTAGGCGTCCTTGCACCACGAGCAACTCAGGGCCACGATCTCTTTCGAGCTAAACGACAGTTTCGGTTGCAGTGCCTGGTGACAACAATAAAGTAATTACGACGCCGTGTAAAACCCAATAAAATTCATAATTCGTCAAGATAATAAAAGAGCTAAGGGGTTGTGCACAAATCACGCGAGGTGTTTTCGGCTACTTTTTGACCCCCCCTCCCCCTTGGTGATATTTGGTGAGGTTTTTGGTTACCCCCCTCCCCCCACACAACCTCACGTGTATTTTTTTGAAATTTTTTCATTCGACCTAATTTTAAGATAAATTTGTATATAGAAAATCTTGTTTATTTTTCTATTTTCGTTAAATAGACTCACTATTTTGAAGTGCAGAGTGAAGATTTATGTTTAACGAAACCGAGAAAAAGTATCTACTCATGTTGTAGGTTTTTTTCTTAGTTTCGTTCACTGTAGAAAAATACACGTGAGGTTTCCTTATACCCCCCCTCCCCAACGTGATCTATCGTGATTTTTTCGTGACCCCCCTCCCCCTATCGAACCTCGCGTGATTTGTGCACAGGCCCTAATCAGCGTAGAAGCATCTGTGGACATAGTTTATACGCACAATCTCCGAGTCATGATTTATCTCATTAGCCGTGTCTACAGAGTTCTGCGATTGCGTGCACCCCCAGCAGCAACGGCGCCGCAATGACTGACAACAAAACAACCATACAAAACATACAACATGCGGTCAAACACATAGAACATAAACAAAAAATCTAATAAATGCAAGCAGTTACTGCGAATTCATCGTTACTCGCATGAAAAGCGCGTGAATAAAAGCAATGTGACCTAGAAACCCCGTTTTCTACGCTTGAAATCGTGCTTACTGTGTGGGCGATATGCTAACACGTCATTAAAAATGAAGTTTTAATTTCGCGTTGAGTCGTGGCTTGCCGTGTCGCGTGTGAGGCACATGCAAATGATTGCGACGGACGTGACAGCGACGCGAACTCGCGGCTCACACCGCTCGGGCTGCGGGTTCCTATTTGAACGCTCGCCCTTGTCATTATTCGTAGAAGAAACCCGTGCAAAACCGTATACCGGGGTAAAACCGTAGACTGCCCATATGTCTGTCACTAATTCATATTTTGCCGCGCTTAATGTATATGTTAATGTCGTCCGCCAATAGGAGCAATTCATCAGCAAAAGCTAGAGACTGTATGCACGCGCTGCGTAAAAATATTCAAAATAGTTGTTTTTTGGTGTGTTCAATGTTATTTTTCGATATACTACTGAAGCAGTTTTAGAAGGATAAGACTTGTAATGAGCTGAGTTACTGATTAATTACATTTAACTGTGTGTCTTTTGTTATAGTTACCGATAATTCATAAGAGTAAAAAATCGTTTGCGTGTGTAGTTGTGAGCGACTAGTTTGTACTTGTTACCCTCGGGCCACAAGCGTATGCGGTGAAACCGTATATTATACGATTTTGACCTTAACCTTTTGACAAATAAAATGTATTTTATTGTTTTAAACACTGTCAAAATGCAAAAGAGCAACTAATAGGCAAGAATGGGATGTAGAGGCAACGAAAAAATCAATTAAACCCAAAAAACCATTGACGACAATACATGCCTGTACTGTCTTGAAGAATACGGTACAAGTCGCGTCAATGAAAATTGGGTGCAGTGTACAGTTTGCAAAAAGATGGGCTCATGATGGCTGTACCGGTTACGACTCAGAAGAGTAATGTTAGTTTCATATGTATGGCATGCATTGCTGATAACTAGCTGCCGGGTCAATATCGTATACGGTATACGGTTTTGTACAGGTGTCGGGTCAAAACCGGAAAAGGCAGCGTTTTTGTTTTGTTATGAAAATTTCATTTTTTATTAAAGTTTTCCTAATTTTGTTTGTGGCATGATTTGTTCCAATTAACTAAAGAAACGTGTTTATTTGATTACTTGGTCTCTTTAATTTCTACCCTAGAGCTTCTAATCCTTAGCTATACGGCATTGGCCCGGTCTCCCCTACTTTTAATTTTTCTTGCACCTATTACTGCTTGTTCTCTGTTTGGTCCGCCTTTTGTACAATATTTACTGTGCAATAAGATTTAAAAAATAAAATAAAAAAATATGCTTAGCCTCGCTCTTGGCCCAGTTAAATTAAGGGTTTCACCTCGGAATGAGAGATAATAAGCTGGAAACTCGTATACACCTTCGTTATGACGTATTAAAGGTTCTCTTAAAAGTCATCGCATATACCGTGTGCGCGTCTGCGATCACTTTTAAGAGAACCTTTAATACGTCATAACGAAGGTGTATACGAGTTTCCAGCTTATTACCTATCTCTCATTCCGAGGTTGACCCCCTTTTTAGGCTTAATATGGCTGGCCTATCTGCCCCACAATGAAGCATTGAGCGTTAAACATCATGCAGGCATCGTGGTTTCATGACTGCATAATGAAAGCCCGTGGATTACTACTCAGCACGCCTATTTGGGAATAGTGAAACTGATTTTCAAACAAGCCGCCGTTTTGTTTGCAGCAATAGATTAGTTGATAGATATTTTGATAAAACCCAAAACCTATTCGACAACATAAGCTATGCCATATAGCAGCAGGAAGATCTCATTAAATGACTTATCGACTTCAATTCTGCCTAACAAACTATGTTTATCGTACGTAATCAATAATTAAGGATAATCAGCCTAATAAATGATTCATTATCAAGCTACGTCTGAGGCTGACGTTAAAGGCTTACATAGGCCTCACCGCGGAGCCGCGTATCAGGTCATATCTCCAGTATTCATGAGCACATTAAATTTGCAGTCACGCGGAAGATGTATGTGTAGCCATGCCGGCCGCACGCACGTTACGTCCGCAGCAGGGACCGGAACCGGTTACCTTAACCGGGGTTTTTCATAGGGTTATTTTAAAAGTGGTTATAAAAACCCCTACCATAACGGTAACCGTCTGATAAGGTAACACTTTGATTCGGTAACCGTATCAGATCGAGTTAACCTCGGTTACCGGTAACCGAAATAAAAACCCAGTCGATTCAGTTACCTCATAATAAGGTTTTGAACCAGTTCAAACGATTGTAATCTTTACGCACACTTAAATTGAACTTATTATTGAATAACCGTGGTTGGCATAGGCGGTCTATTAAGTCTCCAGCACAAACATGTTTTTTTGTCGGTAACTTCGCTTATTGTCAATTCAAACAATATTGTACTTTGAGTCCTTAAGCTAAAATTGAAAACATTATTGAGCGATTACAGTATTACTTTGGCGCGACAGCCGCAGCGCGGCCATTCCTTTGTTTATCTTTATACCTGTGTGTTCTTATTGTTTTTGTTCATTTCGGAGCAATTCTAGTTTGGAATTTTTAGAAAAGGGCTTGCTGCAAGTAAACACCATCCTATCCTAGCAATATTTGCTATTATTTAGTTATATTTTTAATGCTACTTAGATATTATTTTTCTATTTTCGGGTTCATACTTGGTATGTACCTACAGAGTAAAGACTGATTTAAGGAAATATTTTAACCTAACTAGTAATTTTACTGGTAGGTATAGTTTATCTTTAGATAGAGTGATTAAAAAAATCACGTTGTGATAAAGATACATGCGTTAGCGGATTGTGGTAGTGTGGTAGATATTTAACCATTATTGACAAATGACATAATAGGTAGTTATTATGGGCTTATTTTATAATAAGCAACTACTTTTAAACGTTTTCAGATGCGGTGAGTTGTGTCAGCTAAAAGTCGTAATTTACCTTGTTTTGCTTAATGCAGCGAGCAGAAATATATATATATTATCTATAGCAGTGATAACCTTATTTTAATACTTCAAATCTTTCATTAATACCAGAATTCATTATATTTATTGAGTATCTGTAACATTGGTACCTAGGTGAAATAATTTTGATTAAATTAAATAGATACAAACTTAGTAAGCAGTGTTGGGCATTCAAGAATAAAATCATTATTTGAATAAGAATTCCTAAGAATAAAATCATGTTGATTTTATTTCCGTCAAAATTATTCCAATAATTTTGATCGGAAATAATAAACGTATGTGAACAAATTTAATAAGAATAATCTCATTCTTAATCAAGTAAATGTAATCATGATTTTATATTCTTAATAATATTCCTGGATTAAAATGCAGTCTGGGTGCCGTATAGATAGAAGTAAATAATAATAGTTTCTTGTCTAATTTATACCTAATATTATTACTTTAATTTACTGCCGCATAGTCTTTGTATTGGTCGATACCCGTATTGCTTTTAATGTGATAACTAAATCATCAGGTACAATTCAGCTGATCTGACCGGATGGTGGATAGCGAAACACTTCAATGGCTCACTGTGCCTAATTTAATGTAAAAAAATAAAATACCGGGCAAGTGCGAGTCGGACTCGCGCAGGAAGGGTTCTGTACCATTGCGCAAAAAACAGCAAAGAAATCACGTTTGTTGTATGGAAGCCCAACTTATATATTTATAATATTCTGTTTTTAGTATTTGTTGTAATAGCGGCAACAGCAATACATAATCTGTGAAAATGTCAACTGCCTAGCTATCACGGTTCATGAGATACAGCCTAGTGACAGACAGACGGACAGCCGAGTCTTAGTAATAGGATCCCGTTTTTACCCTTTGGGTACGGAACCCTAAAAAAGGTGTTTTTAAAGGTATGATAAGGAATAGCTCGATATGGTGTATTCCTATTTCTCTCCGCCGGGCACAGATGGGAATAGGCATTAGTATGTAGTTTCAGTGTCCGAGTTACTACCGAGACTCATTGTGTTTTTAAAAGTTCAGCTGATATTTAAAATTTGCATTCATTATTAGACGGATATCAATAGGTATTAATATCGTTTCACACACCGCCTACCGCACGTGTCTCAAATCACAAATACTGTCAAAAAATTCACCACGCCACGACTAAATCTTATTGTTATTGCCAATGAGTAATAAATGACGGTCTCAAGTGGAAACACGCCAAATAATACAATACAATAATTCATGCTGCGATCTGCGACTTTCTGCAAATCTAGTGATAAGCGTAGGACTCTTTACTTACCTGCTGTAATTTGCTATCTCATTCACTTTCCGTATGTGTGAAAGAGATAGCATACGTAAGACCTCAAGGCTGATAAGAATAATAAACAAAATACATACTTAATTGGCAAAGGAATATACATTGAACCATCATAATTATAATTTCGCAGTTTACTTTTTATGTAGCTTCATTATCAAATTATCATCACCGTTTCGAAAGCTCCTAAAAAAATGTACCTACCTATCTATCACAATCACAACTTTTACGCTAAAAAAATTCAAATCAATCCGACCATTGAAAAGAGGAGTGAAATTTATTTTACAAATTATATACATTGTACTACAAAAGTTAACTTAATTCAGAATAACATTCTAATTGAATATAATGCAGAAAGTTGCAGGTCGCAGTATGAATAACTCTGTCACTGAAACCACATACTAAACAATACATGAAATGAATGAAATGAACGAAATGAACGAAATGAACGAAATAAACACAATAAATACAATAAACAAAATAATCAAAATAAATAAATAATATTAATCATATAAATAACATTAATAAAATGAATATTATTAATAAAATAAATTACATTAATAAAATGAATATCATTGATAAAATAAATAACATTAATAAAATAAATATTATTAATAAAATAAATAACATTAATGAAATAAATGAATTATAGTAAATAAATAAACAAAAAAGTAAAAAAAAAACAAAATTAAGAAAGTTAACAATTAATAAAACAACTATTTTTTTTAGTATTTTACTGACGGCACATCACTAAATACGGATGTTGCAAACGTATAAGCAACCGATAATAAAGGTTACCATAACCGAATAAAAACCTGTTAAAAACCCCTAACAAAAACCCTATCGCGATGGGGTTTTGAGATTAACTCGGTTAAAGGTTAAGGTTACCGTTTCAATAAGCTTACCATTACAATCAGGTAACAGTATGATAGGGTTACCGAATGATACGGTAACCGAATCGATTGGGTTACCGAATGGATAGGATTAAGCGTAAAGAGGGGTTTTCCGGTCCTTGGTCCGCAGACGATGCTTCATAATACATGGTGTCCCATAAGTGACACGTCACAGTGACACTGGAGGTAGACCAGGCCAAGAGGACCGAAACCAACTTAACATGACCCCAGTAAAAGTGGCACGGTTTTCGAGTTATTGCCAAATTAAGGTGTTTCATGAATTTTGACCGTTTTTAACATTGTTAGTACCATTGTGCACTTGGAAAGGTCTCGAAGTTAATTTTTTTTATGTGTACGGCATCATGAATAGTTAATTAAGATAACAGAATTAGTTTTTTATCGATAAACAATGTAAAATGCAAAAAAGTACGAGATGGCTGGGGCTATAATACCCACGCTAGCCCAATGCGGATTGAGGCCTTCACATACACCTTTGAATTTCTTCGCTGATGTATGCAGGTTTCCTCACGATGTTTTCCTTTACCGAAAAGCTAGTGATAAATATCAAATGATATTTTGTACATAAGTTCCGAAAAATTCATTAGTACGACTGGTACGAGCCTGGATTTGAACCCGCGACCTTCGGATTGAAAGTCGGACGTCATATCCACTCGGCCACCAGCACCACCGCTACATGCTTCATAAGACGGATAATCTGAAAGTAATGATAGCTTGGCGCAAAAATGAGAGATGAATAAATAAATGATTTGCTTGATTGTATGAATGGGTAAGAGTTCTTAATTCTTGGGATTAGTCGCCAAGCGGACCCCACGCTCCGGCTCCCATGGGCCGTGGCAAAATGCCGGGACAACGCGAGGTAGATGATGATGAGGTAGTAAGTACCATATGAAACAGTTGTATGTATGCACTAGTTTCGTGGCAGTGTGGCGTCGTAAGTACGGACAGTATGTATATGTACACGTCATAAATGTTATTGATTACCACTACTGGTGTTTTCACATTTATTGATTTTTTCGATAAGGTGCATAATCGTTTGTTGGATTATTACGTAGGTACAGGGCAGGCTGACGCAACTAGGAACAAAAAAAGGTTTTGTATGGACTATAGTGACCTAGCCATAGCCAAAAAAACAAAATAAAACGTCAGTGCTATTAGAGATATCTGTCATGTCAACTGTCAGCCACATTGCTTTGTTGCTTGTCATGGCGGTTCGTAGGTTTTACTTACGCATTTCTTGCAATTTATTTTTTAAAAGCTTTCGTTATATTCCAAAACAGGCAAACGTGATAAGAACATACAGTGACCCCTTTATTCATAAACGTTTACTAAAGTTGACAAGCCGATAATAATCGTTTGTCCCTTTCCGACGTATTGGTATGATGGAAAGGGACAAACGATTATTATCGGCTTGTCAACTTTAGTAAACGTTTATGAATAAGGGGGTGAGTCTATAGATTTTGTTTAAATGCCACCGAAAACTAAGTTGTTTCAGTGCGAAATATGTGGAAATTGATACACTCGCGAAAATCGCAAAAAAGGAAGTTTATGGCGAAATTTCCATTAGATGAAGACCGGTAAGTATTGCTTTAGATACTTTTATTCTTTATTTATTATTCTGGTGTAGCAGGCTATAAACACATCGAAAATTAGATTTTTTATATCCACTTTCATTGTGAACTAGTGATGTACTACAAGTATCGATATCGACTGCAGCCTAATTTTTTATCAATGTAAATAAAATAAAATTAGTGAATTTCCTGGTGGAAAATTATTTATCATCTGTGCATTAATGGAATGGACATTATATTATATATTTTTGGAATCTACTAATAGGGGATATTACTGCAATGTTCTGCCGCCAGGGTGCAGTACTACCGACTCCAGTAAAAATTCATAGACTAACTTATACATACTCTGCCTTAAACTGTTTTTTGGCAAGTTTTCACAGACTATAAATTATGACATTGATGCATCAAGGCGGTTTGTTAACAAGGGCCTACCGGTAAACGCGAAAATCGAAATTTAGTTATCTGCCTCTTTATCGCTCGAATATGCAATAGTGATAGAGAGGCTAGATAACGAAATTTCGATTTTCTTGTTTCGCGGTAGACCCCCAGATTGGGACAGATAGTGGTAGTGGCGCTATCTACGCAGAGTTTTGCGTAATATTCCCTATTATTTAAGATTTTAACCTAAAATATAAGAACATGTATGTGTGTCTGTTTTAATTATTAAATGTTTTCAGATGCAGACAGTGGGTCAAATAAGTTGTAATGGAAGACTTTATTTTGTTATTCAAGAATAAAATATCGTCGTTGAGAATGCCAAATCCGTTATGTGCACGCCGGTCGCCTGCCATGTACATGGCAGGCGGCCGGCCGGCACGCTACCGCGTTGTGCTTTAATTGCGCCCTCACAGCGCAATATCTGCACCTACATTGTGGAGTGGCATTCAAACTGGAAAAATCTCCACTTGCTTTGGCGTGAGTAGAAAACTCAACTATGTGTGTGTAACGAGCCAGATAAACTGCGAATAATGTCAAATCAAATAGAGATTTGAATATCACCCAAGGAAAATAATTGTAATTTTATTAAGGAATGCGGACTCTACTTTTCCCTTGTCGTAAGTGCCCGGGGCGTTCGTTAAGAAGAATTAGGGTATTTGACTGTATTTAAAATAAATTACTTTACACCATGCATGAAATAAAGCATCAGAAGATTAATAGAGAGACGTAGACAGCAGTTATTTTTAGACACGATTTCTATTTTTAAACCTGTTTAAAACTATAAAGAGTAGGTAATTTTATCATGACGTCACATGCCAGTGTTTCATATTATAAATTCCATAGTACCAAAATCGTTTTGACTGTTTGAAAAAAGAGACTGAGTTGACTAGTACATAGTCAATTAATACCCTAATGGTGTCATAAAATCGGAATATGCCATTTGTTTTTATTTTTATTTTATTGTACTTTACTTACACATGCCGTTTGGAGTTGGAGCGTGCGAACATGCAATGCAGAACATGCTCATGACACGATACCCAGCTTTTTTGTGGAGTTTACTTCCAATTACAACCCACGTAGGTAACTTTATACTATTGTGATAGGTAAATACGCAATAAGATACTAGTCTGCCCACGCCATAGCAACCCGTACACGCGTAGGTACAGTAACTACCTGTAGTGTGCAATTTTATAGTAAATTTTTATACTACATAGATTAACTCGAGTAAATAATGTATAGGTAAATTTATGACTAATTACATTTATGTTACAAGTTTTTATCGCTGACTGTACTTTTCTTTCTACAAGCAATTCATATTCATCGATATAATTCTAACAACCCCAAACACAATTAAGTTTGCGTTGCTTTATCACACAGTGTCCGTGGCCGTCTCCTGTCTCCACCATCAGATCAGCTCCATATGTACCTATTCAAAATTTCAGCTCAATCGGAAATCGGAAAGTGGGTCAAATTTAGTTTCCAAGATTTGACCCACACTAATAATAAAAGTTTGGCGTAGGGATGTGACGACCCCATCGCCCGCTGGTTTTACCAGTGCAATCAGTCAACGCAGGGCAGCTTGTGGCGAGCTGTTGGGGATTAGCGACCTCACGTACCCGAGTGCTCCTGGGGAGTTCTGTTACCCGCAAGAAGGGTGGGTGGGACAGGATTCTCTGCCTCTGGCTTGCCTTAGCCGGCCGGCCAGAGTGGAGTCGTTAGAGCTATAAGCTCCAGGGGTGGAAGTGAAATATGCATAAGACGCGAGTTGGCACAGTGGCTGTTAACAGCCACTGGGTAGAAAGCGGCGCACACCTCTCGACACCCCTGAGCCGCTCACACCGGTGTTGCCCTTGAGCCATCCTAGATGTCGCTTTTTGTGGGGGCCCATCTTGTGAGGGCGAGTCACCGTCTGCCGGAAATAAAATTGCATACCGTTTTATTAGGCAGGCGTCCGGTTTTTTTACCCCATAGCTCAGTACTTAGTCCATCGCTTTCACCCAATAACCTAGTTCATTTTAGATTCCATCAACTCTCAATAGCCCTTACACCCTGGCGGGTGCTGCCTCTGCGTGCGTGCCATGACACGGGCAAGGGCAGCATCCGCTCGGTGTACCCCTTACATTTCATTAAAGTGTCAAAAGGGCCTCTACGTGTTGGCTTCGGCTCCGCGCATGCCTCCCAAAGGTCCGGAACACCATTGTTCCGTGATGGGAAAGACATACAAATAATATTAAAGTTTGAATATGTTCTACATGACATTAAAGCTCTCCAAGGGGCCTCTACGTGTTGGATCCCCACGAAAGCCTATCAAAAGACCGGGATTTATCTTAGTTTTATCTTATCGTACTCATGTTTAGGAAAAGTCAAGGTAATATTTTTCGCCTTAGTGGTAGACGCCATGCATGCAGCCATTGCACATGCACTGTTGGTCCTAATAGCCAGACGTGAATTAAGCACGTAGGTATTTCAGACGGTAATAGGAATTAATGTAACGTTTTCAGACAAAAATTGACAATTGGCAGCCTAATATCAGGATTATTACTTTTAATTTAACTAAATGGAGTACAAATAACTGTGAATGAAAATAAGTGTAGGTATTATTTTGCTGTGATTAAAGTGACTAATTAAGTTTCTGTGTAATCAGTCCTATTTAAATTTCCACTTTAGCGTCATTTTGGATAGGTAGCTGGCTTTCAAAAGTTTCAAAAGTTTAAAATTGGATAGGGCGAACGCACTTCAAATTATATGAAAACTAGCTTTTGCCCGCGACTTCGTCTACGTGGAATTCGTGACAGCAGCTAAAGTAGGTATAGCGCCTGGATAATGCTAATAGCAATCATTCAATTCGCGCATTGCTTACTTCAATTATTAGGCAATGCATTAACTCTTTCAATTCCAACCCCCTTTGCACTCTCTTCAGGGATGATTTCCGACATAAAAACTATCCTATGTCCTTCCCCGGGACTCAAACTATCTCTATACCAAATTTCAACTAAATCGGTTCAGCGGCTTAAGCGTGAAGAGGTAACAGACAGACAGACAGACACACTATCGCCTTTATAATATTAGTATGGATTTACCCATCAAGTTATTAAAAACTTATTTTAAATTAAGTAGATCATAACGTTACTCGTAAGCGCCAGCATAGACAATTAAGTATGTACCTAAAGATTTCTCTTGGAACAATCATTTGTATGAGAGGTATGGTTAAACTAATGAGTTTTAAACTTGTTTAAAAATTAATAAGTATTAATTAAGCTTGAATTTTATCACAAATACATTTTCGCTAAGCTTGCCTTAAATGGGTTTTTATCCATGTTATGTATTAAGTGAACAGCGATAGCAAAATGGGCTAAGGGTACTCTATTCTTACGAATAACAAAATTTGAAATATCCAAAAACCGCTCCTATATATATTTATTAAAAATGGAGTGTTTTAGTAATAGTTGTTATGTTATGAGTAGATAGCGAATGACTCAACCTATCTGCCGTTTGAATTTGGCAAACGATGTACCAAACACCCTGTATATTAGCATGTGGAGGGTTGTTGAATAAAATAATAAACCAGTGTTAAATCAGTGCTAAACACGGCGCGCTCGCTACGGTAGGATATACCTCCTACTCGTATACTGTACCTTCCTAATTAACCTAATAAAAAGTTGGTCTTAGGGCATGGTTTTACCTTATCTACTACATGTATGGGGTACCTATTTAATATTAACAGCTTAGTATTTGATAAATAGTCGTGTTGCTGATTTTGTTTCATACAAAAGCAAAAATATATTCAGCGCAGAATTTTTAGTAAGTACCTGTAGAAAAACCAGCCAAGTGTGAGTGGGACTCGCGTTTCTAGGGTTCCGTACATAAGTCCGACTCACGCTTGACTGCATATTTCTAATAGGTTTTCCTGTCATCTATAGGTAAAGAACTATTTTGTGTATTTTTTTCAAGATTTTAGACCCAGTAGTTTCGGAGATAAAGGGGGACCATTCCGGTCATTTTTTGGCTATTTTCTCAAATAACTTCAAACCTACGTTGTTTTAAAATTATAAAATTTAATGCCCATCTTTGGGTCACTAATTTACATATGTGTACCAAATTTCAAGTTAATTGGTCCAGTAGTTTCCGAGAAAATAGGCTGTGACAGACGGACGACGGTTCCGTTTTTTCATTTTGAGGTACGGAACCCTAAAAATGTTAATTACTTTTTTGGCGCAAATAAAGCGAGATGAATGAATATGCCGATACTTTGACGTAAAGCTTCGTGTATGTATAAAAAGCTGGTTGCATTTGGGCAGCGTTTTAATTAACTGTGCGACTACTCATATTACTCATATATACAGTGGGTGAAAATGACGGAAGGCGGGGCGGGGCGGGGCGGTGGCGGGGCCGGAAGCCTGCATGCCTCGCAGTGAGCGCGAGTGGGCCGGTCATGACCTCGCCGCTCATTATTACTAGAGATGCACCGGATATTCGGTTACTATTCGGTATCCCGCGTATCCGGCCATTATTTTAACAACGGCCGGATACCGGATAGTGGCCTACTATCCGGCCGGATACCGGATAGTAACATTGCTTGGTTTCGGAGTTAACAAAATTGGAATAAGAAACTCGTTTATTATTTTATAACAATTTAAACATTCCACTCGCTTGCACGCGCACTCATTTCGTTTCGAACCTATACTAGAAATGACTCCGCACGAACGTTCACTACGAAACAGGTCAAAACCTGCACAATGCACAACTGAAAAACCGAAATGTAGGTATAGTTCCGCCGGCCGAATATTCGGCGGCCGGATACCGAATATTCGGCCGATGGACAGGCCGAATATCCGGTATCCGGCCAAACACCTACAGCCGTATTCGAACAATGAGATACGTCAAATACTAGATATTGAAACGATATGGATTGGATATGTCAGTGTCAAACAAGTGTCAGAATTGACGTTTCTTCAAACAATAACGTCACTTTTGACACTTGTTTGACACTGACATATCCAATCCATATCGTTTCAATATCTAGTATTTGACGTATCTCATTGTTCGAATACAGCTGCTATCCGTTGCATCTCTAATTATTACTTCATTAGCATCGACACACTACTTAAACCGCGTAGAATTTGTTAGGCTTAGAACGCAATGCGATTAATTTCTTGCGGTTTCAGTCTAATTTCTTGCGGTTTCAGTCTAATTTCTTGCGGTTTTAGTCTAATTTCTTGCGGTTTCAGTCTTGCAAGTGCCCGCACTTGCAAGACTGAAACCGCAAGAAATTATGAACCTTGCCGTACGTTACACTTTTTGCGGTTCTGAAACCGCAATAAATTAATCGCAGTGCGTTCTAAACCTTTGGCTCTATCTTCCTATGACCTGCGGGCTCAGCACGGTTCCATTTTTATCGACTATCACTATGCGCGTCCCTTTCGCACTTACATACTTGTTAGAACGTGACAGGCATGGCGACAAGGGATAAAAACGCGACCGTGCTACGCCGCCTGGAAGCATTTGTTTTGTTTTTTAATTTGGAACCTCGATAAAAGTTCAAAATTTGATTGTGGACTACGTCCAAAAGTTCTCTAGGGATACAGGAGAGAGGGGCTCCTACCACTCCACTTTATCCCTCATTTGACTTATTTAGGGGATGATTCCCATTGTAATTAAAAATCCAGTACTTAATCCAGTTTATTAATTTATCTGTATGGAATGCATTAGATTTCCATTTTATAGGTACAATACATGTACACGAGTCTCTGTGAAAAATTCTTTGTGTAAAAGAGCATTTGCATTTGCATTGCACTTTTTCAGTTAAAAATGTGCTCTGATATATGTAAATAAATATAAATTACTTTTCTGAATCAGCCGTCACTGTTTGAATACGGCCCCATAAAATATAAATGATGTAATATCCAGTTTCAATTATTCTGAAATTACACGGAACTTCCACTCGCCCGCGGGCCGCGGGCCCGAAGGTCCGTCCACCTGCCGCCTGCCGTTAGATACCTACCTTAATTTATTAACGACCTAATAAAGCCGAATTTGTCCGAGGACCCTCCTTCTAACTCATTAACGGACAACTGGAGCTTCCTGAATTTCAGGGACCTTTTACAGTAACCATGATTGTCTTAATAATTATTACGTGTGTGTTAAGAGACTGTCGAATCGATGTTTGAGGTAAGTAAGTATTTAAATTTAATTTCGCTTTTGCACCTCAATTCTAAACGTAAGACGCGATACTTACTGTATTGATCGCTTCGTAATCGCAAAATTCGTACTCCAATACTAAAGCTTTCACCACTCTTTCTATTTTCTTAGGAAACTGATTTCTCAAATAAAAAAATATCTCCTAGTCCAATGTCTCCTATTATAATATAATGAATATTTGATTGAATTAAATTGGTAATAGCTAGCGTACTTACTCGTAGATAGATCAATTAACGAAGGCTTAACATTGAATACCGGCATCGAGTTCAGTGCCCTGTTTATCAAAACCTTGTAACTTGTAATACAAGTGGAAGTCCCTGTTTGACAGCTTTTATTAGAAAGGGACTTCCACTTGTATTACAAGTTATAAGCTTTTGATAAACAGGGCACAGGTTGCATTTGAGCCATCTTACAATTTTTGTGGGGCTCCATCTTGTGGAGGCGACTCACATAATGGCAGAAATAACATTGCATACAATTTTATCAAGCAGGCGTCCGAATTTACATCCCAATAGCCCACAATTTAGTCTATTGCTTTCACTCAATATGTACTAGGCCATTTTAAATTCCATAAATTCTCAATAGCCCTTACACAGCCATGACACGGCTATTTATACATGTATTTCATTAAAGTGTCAATAGGGACTTTATGTGGTGGTTCGGCTCTGCGCCCGCCTCCCAAAAGCCCGGAACACCATTAATTGTTTTGCTATGGGTAAGACGGTGTTCTGCCTTTTCGCAGAACTATTTTTGGCGGAATTTCACTTTGACAACTAACGATTAGCAAATTTTTGTATGACAACGTTTCAATTGGTAGAATTATTGTAAAGCAGATTATTATAACGCCTCTAAACTTTTGGAAGACTTATCATTTGTCAAATCTTTCACTTGGTCGAACAACTCTTGGACGAATAACGTTTCGTTGAAGCTACAGTTCGCTTTTCATATATTAGGCAAGTTACAAATACCTAAGAATAAGATACATACCAAAAAATCAAAAATGGCCGAGTTGTTGGACTTTTTATAATGTATATTTTAATATTTGAAGCCAGTGGCAGCGAGTGAGCGAAGCGAGCGAGCAAGACCTTCCTGGGCAGAGCCGACTTGGATATGGTTAGGTTAGAAGACTAAGGCGGGAGCTTTGCTCTCGCCTTAGTCTTCAAGGTTATTTTTTTTTTCAACAACCCAAAAAACGTAATTACACAGCAACTTTCGTGTCAATTATCTCGGCCATTTTTGATTTTGGAGAAAAGTTATTCCTACAAAACATGCTTATTTTAGCATATTGTCTACGATTACTTAAAAAATAGATGTTATAATGACACAACATCCATCGTAAATTTGACCAAGTCAAACTTTCGGGTCAAATATCTCGGCCATTTTTAATTTTAGAGGGAAGTTTACTAAGAAAGAAGTGATTATTTCATCGAAATCATGTAAATTATTTTAAGTGTTTTGAAACCCCTATGTTTTTTCATTTTTTCAAAAAAAATTCTAAGTCCCTGAAACGGCCCCCCTTTGGTACAGTCTGACCAACTAAAACAATTGGTAAACAATAAACAACTAAGTGTATATTATGCCAACTAAAACATTCTACGACATGAAAGTTGGCATTTTGAAAATTTACATTATAAAACACAGACCAAACGTTTAGTTGGTAACTGTGCGGTAGGGCTTCCAATACCGGGATCCCGGGATCCCGAAATACCGGGATCCCGTCTGTTTAAACGCATTTTTCAATACCGGTATTTTTTAATGCAATACCGGGATCCCGGTATTTTCAAAACAAGGAAAATATGCCGATTATAACGTTTAAAATCCATTAAAATGATCAAATTCGGCTGTATCAAGAAGATTACTTGCCCATTTAATTAAAGAAGATCATTTAATTGAAACAAGATCTGTGCATAGGTATGTGTTAGATAAATATTTGGTGATGAATTCTGATGTTCAGGATATGATATAAGCATAATTCGTTCTTGAAATTTTATCAAAAAGTAGAAAGAAATTAATTGCACACGAATTTTAGGTGCCAAATTTGAATATTTATTGGCTGGTTTATTAGGTTGAACTAAAAATGTGACTGGTGAATTCAACAAGGCGGATAAAATGATTGCCAACCTGGAGGGTGAAATGATAATTATTGCAGATGGCGATTATTGTTTAATATCCGAAGCCAGGCGTGGCTCACTCCGCGATTTCATCGCTTTGCAACAGGTAGCTACAAGTACATCCGTTCCACACCAATTTTGGTGGCTAGCCATAAGCCGCGCGTGGCGCTGTCGCCACCTAGCGGCCATATCTGTCCTGATCGTAACAGACGCATTTTGTTAGAGAATGAGTCTTCTGTACCTAGTACTATTATTTAGAATAGAATAGAATAGAATAGAAAATATTTATTTGCTTGAATACGTAACAATCAGATCTTATAATAAAAATAGGTAGACACAGTATTCAGTCGACTCAACATCAACATGCAAAATATTTACAAAATCGTACATTAAGGTACTAATTTACTAATTATTAACATGCATTCATTAAAACAATATAGTAATAAAACAATGTCAATGAAATTAAAATTTTAAAAATAAAAGTATTATGATTATGATAGATTTAGTGAAAAAGTTAATTACATATATCAAATACAAATCGGCAATTGTCATTTTATACATTACGTTTTAAATTTTAAATAATCCTTAACACTATAAAAACAATGTTCATGTAGCCATTCAGTCAATTTTACTTTAAATACTTTCCCATTCAACATTCTGAGCTCTTTGGGGAGGTTATTGAATATTACAACACACATATTAAAAGCATTTCTCCTACATATATCCGAAGTACAGGCTGGCTGGTATAGTAGATGTTGGTACTGAGCCCGGAGTTGCCTTGCAAACATTTCCTCGCGCTTTATAAAGTACTCCGGGTGGTTTATTGTAAAAAGACATACTTTTAAAATATACATACAGGCTAGGAGGAGTATGTGAAACTTTTGGAAAAGAGGTCTGCACGTGTCATCAAATTTAACGCCACCCAATGCTCGTATACAATATTTTTGGATAATAAATGCCCTCTGGACGTCAACAGAATTACCCCACAGTAGCAGGCCGTAATTAAGGGTAGATGACACATATCCATGGTAAGCTGCTAACGCAGCTTGAGTGGAAATTGTATTTTTAAGATTTCTTAGAGCAAAAACAAATCGCACTAGTTTAGAACATACTGCATCAATATGACCTTTCCAGTTTAAATGTTCATCAATAATCAAACCTAAGAATTTGGCACTATGAGATTCTACGATTGGAGTATTATTAAGATTAATAGTAAGATTCACAGTTAAATTTGAATTATGATGATGAAATTGTGTAAACATAGTTTTATTAACATTAATATTGAGGTCATTACATTCTGTCCATGTATTAACATCTGCTAATGCTTTATTTATGTCCGATTCATAAGTATTCACGTCAGTTCCCTTTACCATTAAGGTAGTATCATCTGCAAAAATTATACACCTTTGCGATGTTGATTGTGGAAGGTCATTTATATACAATAAGAATAACAAAGGGCCCAAATTACTCCCTTGTGGCACCCCTGTCCCATTGACACGACCATGAGATCTAAACTTTATCTTTAAAAGATTGTTCCCTTCTGTGATCATTCTCGCAATTTCCGTGCACTGTGTTCGGTTGCTCAGGTAACTTTTCATCCAATCTAGAACATATCCTCTGATACCAAGGCATTCAAGCTTGGAAAGGAGTTTCGAGTGATTTACACAGTCGAAAGCTTTGCTCATGTCAAGAAATATACATGTGACTGGTAATTTGTCATTTGTAGCCTCTGATATGTCCTTGATAAATTCGAAGCAAGCCAGTTCAGTTGACCGCTCTTTACGAAAACCAAATTGGTCTGGTGATAGAATGTTATACATAGTTAAGTAATCAGTTAGTCTCACAAACATAGCCTTCTCCATAACCTTTGAAATAACAGGGACCAAAGTAATAGGCCTATAATTATTTGGGTCTTTTCGGTCGCCTTTCTTAAATAGCGGCTTAACAATTGACAACTTTAATTGTTCAGGAAAAAGACCTTGAATAAATGAGAGGTTAATTAAGTGCGCCATGGGACGGCATAAATATAAAGCATTACTTTTAAGTAAGATGGTTGATATGTCGTCATAGCCACAAGACTTACTGTTTTTCAACGACATAATCAGTTTAAACACTTCTTGGTCATCAACAGGCCGTAGAAACATAGAGTTAGCATGATTGTTATTGCAATTAATTTTATAATGAGGTCCATTAAATGAAACATGTTTTTTTACTATATCTATGAAGAAGTCGTTAAAAATATTACAGATGTCCTGGGGATTATTGTATGTCATATTATTATAAGTCAAAGAATTAATATCATTGTCATGGTCACTACAAGAGCTACTATTATTAATCAACTTCCAAGTCGCTTTGCACTTATTTTTGTTCGATTGTATGTACTGATTACTGCGCAGCTGCTGAGATTTATGTATACATTTTTTCAAAGTTCGGCTATACCGCATAAAATGAGTTTTATTATATTTATTATCATTATTTTTGTGCCTACAGATAATATATAACTTACGTTTTACATTACACGATTTCTTTATTCCTTTAGTAAGCCAATTTAATTTCTTACGCCGGTTGCTCACCCGTACTTTTATTAATGGGAAGCAAAGATTAAAGAAGAGGCACACCAAATCGTAAAATATTGTAAAAGAGTCCTGTGCGTCATCACCATTTAATACATCCGAAAATGATAGAGCCGCAAGGCTCTCCCTAAACTTACGTACATTGTCACTGCTATAATCTCTTTTGTATTCAAACCAGGTAATAAACGACTTAGTTTTTTTTACATTAAAAGTCAGAAATTGGGCAGTGTCATGGTCGGATAAATAGAGACTGCGAGTAAAGGCTTCTACTTGTTTAATGTTTGAAGCTATCTGATCGAGACATGCATTCAGTCTAGTCGGTGTGTTTATATGAAGTTCAAAGCCATTACTTAATAGGGTGTCCATAAGATCTTTTGCAAACGATGTTTCCTTTAAAATATCAATATTCCAGTCACCACATAATATTATTTTTTTCTTTTTAAATTTAGTAGTTAATTGAAAAAGCAGTTTGTTAAGTTTGTGGAAGAATAATCCTATGTGGGCTTTGGTGTTCTCTGGTATCCTATAAATAACTATAACTATAAGGTCTAATCCTAGGATTTCTGTTCCGCAGCATTCAAAAAAGTGGGCTGAGGCTAATTCAGACAAAAATGCGATCGGTTTAACCTCCAGCGATTTTCTAACAAGAATAGCAGTACCACCTCTACCTTTCTCTCTACAATAAGATGACGCTAGTTTTAAGTTGTCGAATTTAATATTATCTCCACAGTCAACTTTCACAAAAGTCTCACTGAAGCACAAAACATCAATATCGTTATTAGACAACTCCTCTAACGTTAGTTGTACTAGATCGAGCTTACTTAACAACCCTCCAATATTTTGATGCATAATTTTAAATTTGTGTGTTTCCGGGTGATATCTAATTTTCTTATGCACGAAAAAACTCTGATGACCTATGAGGAGAGTTTTTGCCTGCATATGGGCTTGAAGAATGAAGCGATCTGTTATTATCCGTCTGAATTATCGTTATGAGATCAGAAATATCATGAAAAACCTCCCTCATGCCACGGCTATTAACCCTACCTGAACTGTACTTAAACATACTATAGTCATAATTAAGATTGCGGTTGCTGTCAAGCAGGTATGCATATTCATGTTCATAGTTATCAGTATACAATAAATGGTTAAATGTTTCCAGTCTCATGTTATACACCCTGCAGTAATTATTAAGTTTAAATGTTGGAGAACAAACAATTATATTTGTATGTTGCAGGCTCTCCAAACTTTTCCTTATGTTAAGAATTAAATCAACATAATTTTTTGTTTCTTTAAAATCTTCCTCGCCTATGAAAATTATACAGTAATCTTGCTTTGTGAAGTTCATCAGTTTAGTTCCTAAGTTTTGTAGCAAGTAACATATGCCAGCGGCCGGGTACAGGTAGTGGCACAGATCATATTCTGCACCTAATTTGTAATAAGCGAGATTAGTAATTCGGTTATATATATTATTACTTAATATACAATTTTTTTTTTTTGGAGCTGTTACCTCTGGATTGTGACCAGTAGCGTCATCTAGCGAAGAACGTGGAGAGTTAACTTCGTTCAGCGGTTCCGTGGAGGTTCCAACAGTCACTGGTTGCGACTTCGGCGATACAGTAGTGAGGGTGGGGATAGGGGCAGTCTCCATAGTTGGCGCTTGTGGTGGCAGTCGATCATCGTTTTTTACATAGTCATTCTTATTATTCAAATTGAAGTTGGTTTTTGTGTGATCTTGATCAACATCGCTATCATTTAGAGTAAGATTTAGTTTTGACTTTACTAAGCTCTTTTTACGCTTTTTGCTAGACGATGTTTTTCCATTAGATTGACATATGTGTGTCAATTTGTTTATCTTATTAGAATATTCATCAATAGTGGATTTTAAAGATGAATTTTCCAACAAAAGATTTTCAATTTCTTGTTCAGCGCTCTTTAGTTTATCTTCTAGTTGTCATTTTCAACTTCATATTTTTTATCTTCTCACGATCACTTCCAAGCATGTCGGGGCAACTTTTATTTAGGTTTGCTTGACTCTGGGACAAATTGTCCAGAGAAGATGACGAGGTATCGTGGTCCTCAAGGTCTGACAACGATTCGAAGGAGTTGTGTGTTGATATATTTACAATAGTTTCTTGCCGAGGCATTACTTCAAGTTCTTCAGGTTTGTCGGATTTACTTTCGGATGTTACTCTGTTATGTTTTGGCCTTAATTTAATGTTTCTTGCGACCGCACTTTGTACTAATCCTGCACTTTTTTTTCCCGGTGATTGATTTGAAGATTCAGGTGACGAGCAGGACGCTGGCGGCAATATCGGCCGACGACGATGCGTGACATTGTTATGATCATTTAGGAAGCATACACTGTTTGTATTTCCAACACCTATCTCAGATGCGGAGCATGGTGCTACTGGTGGCGGATATGCTGCATTATCTAAACGTTGAGCGTCGATGCTTGGAGAGGCTGGTGGCGGACTTTCTGCATTTTGTAAGCCTAATTTAGGGTTTTTCGGCGACGCTAGTGGCAGACTTATCGCATCTTCAGATCCTTGAGCGTGGACGCTTTGAGATGATGGTGGCGGACTTGATGCATTTTTTAGGTCTAATTGAGGGCTGCCATTTGACGACGATGGTCTCGGACTTGCCGCATCTTCTGATCCTTGATAATTGACTCTGGGTGAGGCTTGTGAGTTTGGTGGCAGACTTACCGTATCTTCTGAGCCTTGACAGATGACTTTGGGTGAGTCTTGTGAGTCTGATGTTGGACTTGCTTCATATTCTATGCTTTGATCGTTGACGCAGGGTGAGTCTAACGGCGGACCTGCTGGGTTTCCAGAGTCCAGCCGAGGATCGGTACAGGGCAACGTTTGCAATGGATTTGTGGATGTTTGTTCCCCAGTTGGGTTTGTGTTACTTACGAAGTCTGTTTCACCGAGAGGAAAGTGGGACATAGGTGTAGTGGGGGTCACTGGACTACTTGTTGAGTTTGCACTGCATTTTTTCTTCCTGTTAGTAATATTCTGTGCATCTATTTTAGTTATTTGTTGTGTAGATTTTTTTGCCACTTCTTTAGGTGAGTTTATCTTATTATGACCAGCTTTTGTTGTATTTGGAACGCATTTAAAACATATCCAGTTTTTCTTACTTTCACTTGACATTAAATAAACTTGGCTCTGTTAGCGCACTCTGTGTCATAAACTTTTTTGCACTTTGAGCATTTCAGAATGTCTTTATTTTGAAGACTTCTTTGGCATTTGGTACATACTGGTGCCATTTTGTTTATATTTGCCAATTTATTTATCGACTCAAACACAATCGATTTTCGAATAATCGATTATTGCAATATAATCGGATTTCTGAACGCGTCTTATAATGTGGCAACACCCAGATCTGTCATTTGTGACACTGTCAGTGGCGACCAATCAGCTGTTCACAGAATCGTTAGTAGGTTACGACTTCGTTAATATTCGTGGTGAATAACGGTGTTATTTTGTGTTTTCGAATGTAAACAGAAGTGTAACGGCTACAATAAGTATCTTACTGGCCTCGTATTTCATTGAATTCCACTTTAAATGTGTAGTTTTTTCACAATTCGTATGAGACGTAAGTACTTTCGTCTAATGCTGCTTACACAGCCACCACAAAAACATCTTTCTCACTATTTGGCAATTTAAAATTAGGAGCTCTCAATAACAATGTTTATCTGGCTAGGGTTGCCATATCATATCTTATTCTGTGCCTAAGCTAAGGACATACATATCTGGTGTTGTGGTGTTACAGTGAGCCTTTTTTTAATAAAACTCAAAAAAATTAAGCGATTCATAGTCAATACCGGGATCCCGGGATCCCGGTATTGATGAAGACAGTTTCGGTATTAATACCGGTATTGAAAGAAGTCCGGTATTTGGAAGCCCTACTGTGCGGTTGGCAAATAATAAAAAAACATTTGATAAGTTGGGAAATGAAAATTCGGCGAAATAAAATTCCGCCAAACGTGAGTTGGGAAGTGATAATCGGCCATACCATTTTCGGCGATAAATAAGAGAACCAACCTAGTCGTACTTATTACAATGATAACACTTTGTTAAAACAAATTCTCCCGCCGCACGGTGAAAACGGATTGTCATGCGGTTTTCACCTATCAATAGAGTGATTATTGAGGAAGGTTTAGGAATATAATTTGTTAAGGTTTTGTGTAACACGTGGGAAGCCGGGGCGGATGAGAGACATACATATAATACGACTGGTTCTCAAATTATATACCTAAACCTTCGTCAGTAATCACTCTATTGAAAGGTGAAAACCGCATGATAATCCGTTTTCACCGTGCGGCGGGGGACTTTGTTTTAACAAAGTGTTATCATTATAATAAGTACGACTAGGTTATATACTTACCTAATAAAAGCTCCGATAGTAACTAATAGTAGAAATAACAAATTCGAGCAGTAAAGTAAAAAATATTTATTAATAATAAACTAAAAAGTAAAAATAATGAGTAAGTCCGTAAAAGTATGGCTGGGGTATGCTATTTAATTAAGATATGAGGAAGCATGTATGGTAGTATTGATATTGGTTGTTGATGGTGGTCCCACACCGGTGGTAGTATTGATATTGTTTTATTACCTATATTGTTCCTGTCACACAATGTTATTATAATAAAAGCCAGTGTGGGAGCATCATTATGTATGTTTGTAATATAATCTAGAATTAATTTTACCTCCATAAAACAAAAGAAAATCACACAGTAGCAATTAAAAAGTACCGAGCAATGAATTCGTGCAAACTTGTATAAAAATGATATAAATAGGTATATTACAAAAGCAACACATTATATAGCATGCTTAACTCGTTCGCGTCTTTCCTGTAGACATCGCAAAGTTAAGATAATCAAAAGCCAATTTTTGCGCTGCATCCTTACAGGCGGGATACATTTTTTCAGTACCTACTTGAGACTCAAATTAGAAAAACGTGATATACCCGGGCCGTCAACTTTTATTGCATTGTCCACAGAAGAGACCTTTTTCTGAAATAAGTTTGCACACAAACTACACAGACACGGTATAATGAAGCGTTTAAAATTGTTCGAGGTCACCCCACAATTTTACTTTTCTACAACATTTTAATTTTACTTGTAAAATGCGACGATTTGAGCAGCACAACTGAGTTGTAGGTACCATCGCCCACACTGTTAACTAACAGTTCGTAAACCTTATTACAAAACCCACCGATGTCCACCGATGGACAGTTAAGAGTGTAACTACTACACTATGTTGTATTAGGTATAATAGCCCAGGCACACCACTAAACCTTAATATTTATATTTTTTTTAAATTACGCGAGTACCGGTCGTAAATAATGTAAGTAGCCGCAACTGAAATGAGCGGTCGCGCTCCCATACTAAATTAGAAATCGGAAGTGCTGATGATGTGCGGTGATCTCGGTTGTGTTATGTGCTCCGTCTAGTCTAGTAGTGTGTTTATGTAGTACTGACCTTGCCGCAAGCCTTGCACTTGCCCTTCTCGTTGCGGCGGTGCACCCAGTGGTGGTGGGTGACGGTCTGCTCGCGGTACTGCCGCACGCCCACGTCGCGGAAGGTCGGCTTGCACGCGAACGGGTGCCGGTCCAGCAGGATGTCGATGCACCCTTGGTGCGCGATGATACGGCACGCTGAACATCTCATACGGGTACCGAGTTTCTGTTCAAATTATACATGTATTAGGGATTGTCTTTCGTTAAAAATCTAGACATAATAGTGACTCGGTAGCTAGTAGCTACTTGTTCGAATATCCTAACTTTTAAGCTCTTAATGAGTTTTAAATACATTGCCACAGTTTGGTTCCCGGATAATTAAAATTAATTCGACTCAAAATAATTATGTACCCTAGATAAGTTAAAAATGTTTCATTCGAAAAATAATAATATGTGTATCCCATTAGCTGTAAACTGTTGACATGTAAAATACTTATATTTTATCAATAACAGATTGATTGATAATTTCTTAAATTGCCTAACTACTAGTACTAGGTACATTACTCTTGCAATGAATACAAACTGAGAAAAACTGTTATTTTATTTTAGTTACCTACCGACTTTTAAAAGACTATAATTTTTAAAATATTCCACGAGAGACGACGGCGCGTCAGAACGCGAAGTTATTTAATGATGCGATTAGTCGGTGATTGGCTGCATGGCTGTACGAGCTCAAATTCTTTTGTCGCGGCGACAGTGGTGGCCCCCCGACCGCCGCGATAATGGGGGAACCGGCTCATTAATCTTACATTCAACTAGGACGCGGCGCTTACGATCGACCAACAGATGTCACACAATAGGCAGGAAACTTGCTAATGGCGCCAACAATATTACCTACAAATTCTTAGAGCCGTTACACAGTGTCGACTAGTCGCCGGCGACTTGGCGGCGACCAAAACATGGGAAACTAGGGCCAGGACACCACGTCGAGCGCAAGCATCACTAAAACATGTTGTGTTCTTCTCAACTATTTTCGAGAGAGAAACGGATAAAATTTGTCGTCTCGACAGTTGCTCGCAGTGTCGACGCTTCCATTTGAACTCGTGTTGCTAGTGGTCGCCGGCGACCAGCAGTCGCTTGTGCGTCGCCATTACTCAGCGAGTCGCTGAGTCGTCTGGGCGACAAGTCGACAGTGTGTAACGGCTCTTATAGCTCTTACTTTCGGCGTCGACCCATATTAACTCTTAATAAACGAAACATTAATGCGTCGGGCCGGTTTTCTTTATTTATCGGGTGAGCCTTGGGAGCAAATACGTATTGTGACAGGATTTATAGCTTACAAAGGTAGCAGAAATAAAGCAAATAAATAAAGGATAGGAAGGGTTTGTACTTTGTATGTATACTCGAAGGACATGCAGGATTAACCTTTTTCGCAGGAAAAGTAGATTAGTGTCATGAAAAATATCAAAGAAAATATACAGCACAAAGCATGTCTGGTGGAGTTAGATCAAGAAAAGTCTGTAACAATTTTGATAGCATATACGCAGTGCAAGTGTTATTTTACGTCAAGCTATGATATAGAAGTTTGACGTTTAAAATAACACTCGTGCTATCAAAATCGCTGCAGACTTATTTTGGTCTAACTCTACTAGTTTTCGTTGCTAGAAATTGTAATGCAAAGAAATTAGAGCGAGTAGAATGTTTACATACAGTAGGTACTTATATATATGTTACGTACCTAAATGTTTGCTTCATCTTTTTGTGCATCACCAATAAATATTAAAAGTAGGTACGAGTATATACATAAATTTTTATTGCCAGTGAGCTAGCAAAGAGGTTTACGGTGCGGGAATATTGCCTATCACGGATAATTTTTCGTTCACACGTTTATGACACATTTCACGTTCAGATTTATGTGATGTTGATGACGGTAAATTTACTGTCTGCGTAATCGCTGTAGCAGCCAGGGATAGTCATTTGACATCTGTCAAATAGTATTACATGTTAGGGTGTGACATTCTTCAAATTTCTAACCGATTTCAAGATTGTCAATTAGTCGGGATCCTTGTTTTTAGGATTTCGTATCAAAATGGTAAAAAAGGAACACACATGGTAAGCTATTTTTTATCATTTTACCAGAGGAACTCAACTCAGACGGTGGAGGCCATCCACAGGTGTTCCCTGCTCACGCCCAAGTAACACAAAAGTAGCTGAATATTGTTTGAATAATAGAGCATTCCGTACTGTATGCTGAATAAGGTAGCTGTATAACGTCTGTATAAGCGCTTATACAGACGTTACACAGAAGGTTTGGGCGCAAAGTGGGCTAGCCCACGCCACTTATTACTGAATAACAGTAATGTAATAGCTGTATAAGTGTGTGCCCACACATTGAATCGCTGAATAACACTTGTATAGAGGCTCTCAAAAGCTTCTATACCGCTTTTAAACCAAAGTTATCCAGCTTTGTATAGAATGACTCAGTTAGTCACACGTTATGCAGCTTTTGGTTCAAAAGTGCATTGTTACAGAAAATATATTCAGCTATTTGTGTATGATTTGTCTTCCATTTTAATTTCTGAACTCGTGTCAAAGTGTAGTGTCTGAAGTGAATACAAAATAAGGAGGACATTACCCATATATTGATTTGATGTTTACATAACATCAATTTCATTGCGCATGCGACTTTACTGTAAATATATATATACATTTTATTTAAAATTTTAAAGCGCCGCGTAAATAATGCACAGTTTAGAAAGTAAATATAGAAAATGTAGTACTCCACTTTTAAATTTGTAATTTTTTTGCGGTGTTTAGATGTTTTAGTGATAGAAAATGTACTTTAACAAGTTATGCTACGATAAAACTAGTTTTATAAATGAATATAAATGGGTTTTACAGTTCATTTTAAATTCCTATTTAATTTTAGAGGTTAGAATATGAGCAACCGTAATGGCGTCCGACTGTGCTGAATATAAGCTGCTGCCACAGCTATTATGTGCTAAATTTCTGAATAGGCATTCACATTATTCGCGTTACTAAGCTACATGTTAGATAATAATGGTTTTAGAACAACAAGTTTTGAATAACATCAGTAAAATAGTAATTGTTTTCTCAATCTTAAAGCCTATTAGGGTTCTGTACACAAATAATAAAAACCACATAGATCCTCACTAGTTTGATGAGAAACATTATAGGTATGTAACACGGGCAATATTCAATCCTACTTCCTACTAATATTATAAACGCGATATAATATTTAAGTTATATGATAAATCTGGGGGCACGGCAGACTACACAGTTATTTTTTCCGTTATCAGTTCCGACAAATATGTAGTAGGTAAAGGTATACCCAAAGATGTACGAAGTGAGTACGAAGATGTGTATAGTATGAGTATGGTGTGGTTACGAGTATGGTATGAATATGAATATGGTATAGGTGCGAAGGTGCGGGTATATTAGTAGCGGGTATCACGGGTATGAGTACAAGTATAGTTTGGTATGGGCAGTATTGTTTAGGTATGAATACGAGTATAGTGTGGGATGGGTATGAGTAGACCCACTTGAAACCTAAAAACAGTCTGTTCAAAATCGATTGATCGATTGTGGAGAATCGATTTCGCTATATTTTAATGGGGGTGATTATTTAATTTTTCTCATACCCAGTCCAGTCTACAAGTTTTTAATGCAACAATATCAATAACTAGTATTTGTCACCTTGTTTGCCAACTAGCAACAACCTTAAATGGCCATTGGTAAACTTTATCTCGTTGGAGTAAGGTATGCAAATGGTCAGTTAACAGTGTTTACGATGGTAGCTAGCAATTGTTTTACGTCATTAAAACGACAATGCATCTTGTGTAAAATAACCAATCGAAGAGAATTGTTAAGAAAACTAAACCTCGATTTTTTAAATAATGGTTGGATTAAAGAATAAATACGCAAGATGCGTTCAAAATAAAATAAAAACAAGCTCAAGCTCAAAGCAAACAGGCTCAAGTAGCACTGTTGACCGTGTATAAACTTATAAAGCTACGGAACCCTCTCCACCGCGCATTTGTTGATACTAAGCAGTAGTTTGAATAGCGCTGCTCATTGCGTTCATTTTGCAGCTTTTAGCAAGAAAAGATAGTATATGTGTACTAAAATCGCTATAACTTAAGTATAAGTGTTGTTTTAGTATTCAGACGTTATGTCTATAAAAGCCATAACTAACCCATATATGCAGCTACTGAATAACAAATAATATGTGGATTTCATTACAGCTTCCAGTAATAGCGTCCACCTTTATTCAAAAATTAGCATTAAAACAGAAACTGCAACCGCTTTTATACAGTTGAAAGTCTCCACCGACGCTTCTTTTCAGCATTTAGTAGCCACTATCACATTTTTCTTAATATTGTCTGCTTAAATCTCACGACACAAAATATATACAGCTAATTGCTGCTAATGCTGCTATTATGCAGCTTTTAGTAACCACAAATGCTTTAAGCTGAATAATGTCTGACTAACTGTGTAAGAAATAAGTATTATTCAGCTTTAATATGCAAAACCGATACTATGCAAAATTTATTCAGCATTTATTGGTACATAGGCCCCACTAGGCCCACATATTTTCTTATTCCGAATTTAGTAATTTCCACCGCTTATACACAAAATTTATGCAATCTTAATTTGAATAAGATGATAATTTTACTCTATTATCCTGCTTGTGTGTTACTTGGGCGACGCTAGGGCTTCCAATACCGGGATCCCGTCTGTTTAAACGCATTTTTCAATACCGGTATTTTTTAATGCAATACCGGGATCCCGGTATTTTCAAAACAAGGAAAATATGCCGATTATAACGTTTAAAATCCATTAAAATGATCAAATTCGGCTGTATCAAGAAGATTACTTGCCCATTTAATTAAAGAAGATCATTTAATTGAAACAAGATCTGTGCATAGGTATGTGTTAGATAAATATTTGGTGATGAATTCTGATGTTCAGGATATGATATTAGCATAAGTCGTTCTTGAAATTTTATCAAAAAGTAGAAAGAAATTAATTGCACACGAATTTTAGGTGCCAAATTTGAATATTTATTGGCTGGTTTATTAGGTTGAACTAAAAATGTGACTGGTGAATTCAACAAGGCGGATAAAATGATTGCCAACCTGGAGGGTGAAATGATAATTATTGCAGATGGCGATTATTGTTTAATATCCGAAGCCAGGCGTGGCTCACTCCGCGATTTCGTCGCTTTGCAACAGGTAGCTACAAGTACATCCGTTCCACACCAATTTTGGTGGCTAGCCATAAGCCGCGCGTGGCGCTGTCGCCACCTAGCGGCCATATCTGTCCTGATCGTAACAGACGCATTTTGTTAGAGAATGAGTCTTCTGTACCTAGTACTATTATTTAGAATAGAATAGAATAGAATAGAAAATATTTATTTGCTTGAATACGTAACAATCAGATCTTATAATAAAAATAGGTAGACACAGTATTCAGTCGACTCAACATCAACATGCAAAATATTTACAAAATCGTACATTAAGGTACTAATTTACTAATTATTAACATGCATTCATTAAAACAATATAGTAATAAAACAATGTCAATGAAATTAAAATTTTAAAAATAAAAGTATTATGATTATGATAGATTTAGTGAAAAAGTTAATTACATATATCAAATACAAATCGGCAATTGTCATTTTATACATTACGTTTTAAATTTTAAATAATCCTTAACACTATAAAAACAATGTTCATGTAGCCATTCAGTCAATTTTACTTTAAATACTTTCCCATTCAACATTCTGAGCTCTTTGGGGAGGTTATTGAATATTACAACACACATATTAAAAGCATTTCTCCTACATATATCCGAAGTACAGGCTGGCTGGTATAGTAGATGTTGGTACTGAGCCCGGAGTTGCCTTGCAAACATTTCCTCGCGCTTTATAAAGTACTCCGGGTGGTTTATTGTAAAAAGACATACTTTTAAAATATACATACAGGCTAGGAGGAGTATGTGAAACTTTTGGAAAAGAGGTCTGCACGTGTCATCAAATTTAACGCCACCCAATGCTCGTATACAATATTTTTGGATAATAAATGCCCTCTGGACGTCAACAGAATTACCCCACAGTAGCAGGCCGTAATTAAGGGTAGATGACACATATCCATGGTAAGCTGCTAACGCAGCTTGAGTGGAAATTGTATTTTTAAGATTTCTTAGAGCAAAAACAAATCGCACTATTTTAGAACATACTGCATCAATATGACCTTTCCAGTTTAAATGTTCATCAATAATCAAACCTAAGAATTTGGCACTATGAGATTCTACGATTGGAGTATTATTAAGATTAATAGTAAGATTCACAGTTAAATTTGAATTATGATGATGAAATTGTGTAAACATAGTTTTATTAACATTAATATTGAGGTCATTACATTCTGTCCATGTATTAACATCTGCTAATGCTTTATTTATGTCCGATTCATAAGTATTCACGTCAGTTCCCTTTACCATTAAGGTAGTATCATCTGCAAAAATTATACACCTTTGCGATGTTGATTGTGGAAGGTCATTTATATACAATAAGAATAACAAAGGGCCCAAATTACTCCCTTGTGGCACCCCTGTCCCATTGACACGACCATGAGATCTAAACTTTATCTTTAAAAGATTGTTCCCTTCTGTGATCATTCTCGCAATTTCCGTGCACTGTGTTCGGTTGCTCAGGTAACTTTTCATCCAATCTAGAACATTACCTCTGATACCAAGGCATTCAAGCTTGGAAAGGAGTTTCGAGTGATTTACACAGTCGAAAGCTTTGCTCATGTCAAGAAATATACATGTGACTGGTAATTTGTCATTTGTAGCCTCTGATATGTCCTTGATAAATTCGAAGCAAGCCAGTTCAGTTGACCGCTCTTTACGAAAACCAAATTGGTCTGGTGATAGAATGTTATACATAGTTAAGTAATCAGTTAGTCTCACAAACATAGCCTTCTCCATAACCTTTGAAATAACAGGGACCAAAGTAATAGGCCTATAATTATTTGGGTATTTTCGGTCGCCTTTCTTAAATAGCGGCTTAACAATTGACAACTTTAATTGTTCAGGAAAAAGACCTTGAATAAATGAGAGGTTAATTAAGTGCGCCATGGGACGGCATAAATATAAAGCATTACTTTTAAGTAAGATGGTTGATATGTCGTCATAGCCACAAGACTTACTGTTTTTCAACGACATAATCAGTTTAAACACTTCTTGGTCATCAACAGGCCGTAGAAACATAGAGTTAGCATGATTGTTATTGCAATTAATTTTATAATGAGGTCCATTAAATGAAACATGTTTTTTTACTATATCTATGAAGAAGTCGTTAAAAATATTACAGATGTCCTGGGGATTATTGTATGTCATATTATTATAAGTCAAAGAATTAATATCATTGTCATGGTCACTACAAGAGCTACTATTATTAATCAACTTCCAAGTCGCTTTGCACTTATTTTTGTTCGATTGTATGTACTGATTACTGCGCAGCTGCTGAGATTTATGTATACATTTTTTCAAAGTTCGGCTATACCGCATAAAATGAGTTTTATTATATTTATTATCATTATTTTTGTGCCTACAGATAATATATAACTTACGTTTTACATTACACGATTTCTTTATTCCTTTAGTAAGCCAATTTAATTTCTTACGCCGGTTGCTCACCCGTACTTTTATTAACGGGAAGCAAAGATTAAAGAAGAGGCACACCAAATCGTAAAATATTGTAAAAGAGTCCTGTGCGTCATCACCATTTAATACATCCGAAAATGATAGAGCCGCAAGGCTCTCCCTAAACTTACGTACATTGTCACTGCTATAATCTCTTTTGTATTCAAACCAGGTAATAAACGACTTAGTTTTTTTTACATTAAAAGTCAGAAATTGGGCAGTGTCATGGTCGGATAAATAGAGACTGCGAGTAAAGGCTTCTACTTGTTTAATGTTTGAAGCTATCTGATCGAGACATGCATTCAGTCTAGTCGGTGTGTTTATATGAAGTTCAAAGCCATTACTTAATAGGGTGTCCATAAGATCTTTTGCAAACGATGTTTCCTTTAAAATATCAATATTCCAGTCACCACATAATATTATTTTTTTCTTTTTAAATTTAGTAGTTAATTGAAAAAGCAGTTTGTTAAGTTTGTGGAAGAATAATCCTATGTGGGCTTTGGTGTTCTCTGGTATCCTATAAATAACTATAACTATAAGGTCTAATCCTAGGATTTCTGTTCCGCAGCATTCAAAAAAGTGGGCTGAGGCTAATTCAGACAAAAATGCGATCGGTTTAACCTCCAGCGATTTTCTAACAAGAATAGCAGTACCACCTCTACCTTTCTCTCTACAATAAGATGACGCTAGTTTTAAGTTGTCGAATTTAATATTATCTCCACAGTCAACTTTCACAAAAGTCTCACTGAAGCACAAAACATCAATATCTCCTTCGTTATTAGACAACTCCTCTAACGTTAGTTGTACTAGATCGAGCTTACTTAACAACCCTCCAATATTTTGATGCATAATTTTAAATTTGTGTGTTTCCGGGTGATATCTAATTTTCTTATGCACGAAAAAACTCTGATGACCTATGAGGAGAGTTTTTGCCTGCATATGGGCTTGAAGAATGAAGCGATCTGTTATTATCCGTCTGAATTATCGTTATGAGATCAGAAATATCATGAAAAACCTCCCTCATGCCACGGCTATTAACCCTACCCGAACTGTACTTAAACATACTATAGTCATAATTAAGATTGCGGTTGCTGTCAAGCAGGTATGCATATTCATGTTCATAGTTATCAGTATACAATAAATGGTTAAATGTTTCCAGTCTCATGTTATACACCCTGCAGTAATTATTAAGTTTAAATGTTGGAGAACAAACAATTATATTTGTATGTTGCAGGCTCTCCAAACTTTTCCTTATGTTAAGAATTAAATCAACATAATTTTTTGTTTCTTTAAAATCTTCCTCGCCTATGAAAATTATACAGTAATCTTGCTTTGTGAAGTTCATCAGTTTAGTTCCTAAGTTTTGTAGCAAGTAACATATGCCAGCGGCCGGGTACAGGTAGTGGCACAGATCATATTCTGCACCTAATTTGTAATCAGCGAGATTAGTAATTCGGTTATATATATTATTACTTAATATACAATTTTTTTTTTTTTTGGAGCTGTTACCTCTGGATTGTGACCAGTAGCGTCATCTAGCGAAGAACGTGGAGAGTTAACTTCGTTCAGCGGTTCCGTGGAGGTTCCAACAGTCACTGGTTGCGACTTCGGCGATACAGTAGTGAGGGTGGGGATAGGGGCAGTCTCCATAGTTGGCGCTTGTGGTGGCAGTCGATCATCGTTTTTTACATAGTCATTCTTATTATTCAAATTGAAGTTGGTTTTTGTGTGATCTTGATCAACATCGCTATCATTTAGAGTAAGATTTAGTTTTGACTTTACTAAGCTCTTTTTACGCTTTTTGCTAGACGATGTTTTTCCATTAGATTGACATATGTGTGTCAATTTGTTTATCTTATTAGAATATTCATCAATAGTGGATTTTAAAGATGAATTTTCCAACAAAAGATTTTCAATTTCTTGTTCAGCGCTCTTTAGTTTATCTTCTAGTTCTGTCATTTTCAACTTCATATTTTTTATCTTCTCACGATCACTTCCAAGCATGTCGGGGCAACTTTTATTTAGGTTTGCTTGACTCTGGGACAAATTGTCCAGAGAAGATGACGAGGTATCGTGGTCCTCAAGGTCTGACAACGATTCGAAGGAGTTGTGTGTTGATATATTTACAATAGTTTCTTGCCGAGGCATTACTTCAAGTTCTTCAGGTTTGTCGGATTTACTTTCGGATGTTACTCTGTTATGTTTTGGCCTTAATTTAATGTTTCTTGCGACCGCACTTTGTACTAATCCTGCACTTTTTTTTCCCGGTGATTGATTTGAAGATTCAGGTGACGAGCAGGACGCTGGCGGCAATATCGGCCGACGACGATGCGTGACATTGTTATGATCATTTAGGAAGCATACACTGTTTGTATTTCTAACACCTATCTCAGATGCGGAGCATGGTGCTACTGGTGGCGGATATGCTGCATTATCTAAACGTTGAGCGTCGATGCTTGGAGAGGCTGGTGGCGGACTTTCTGCATTTTGTAAGCCTAATTTAGGGTTTTTCGGCGACGCTAGTGGCAGACTTACCGCATCTTCAGATCCTTGAGCGTGGACGCTTTGAGATGATGGTGGCGGACTTGATGCATTTTTTAGGTCTAATTGAGGGCTGCCATTTGACGACGATGGTCTCGGACTTGCCGCATCTTCTGATCCTTGATAATTGACTCTGGGTGAGGCTTGTGAGTTTGGTGGCAGACTTACCGTATCTTCTGAGCCTTGACAGATGACTTTGGGTGAGTCTTGTGAGTCTGATGTTGGACTTGCTTCATATTCTATGCTTTGATCGTTGACGCAGGGTGAGTCTAACGGCGGACCTGCTGGGTTTCCAGAGTCCAGCCGAGGATCGGTACAGGGCAACGTTTGCAATGGATTTGTGGATGTTTGTTCCCCAGTTGGGTTTGTGTTACTTACGAAGTCTGTTTCACCGAGAGGAAAGTGGTACATAGGTGTAGTGGGGGTCACTGGACTACTTGTTGAGTTTGCACTGCATTTTTTCTTCCTGTTAGTAATATTCTGTGCATCTATTTTAGTTATTTGTTGTGTAGATTTTTTTGCCACTTCTTTAGGTGAGTTTATCTTATTATGACCAGCTTTTGTTGTATTTGGAACGCATTTAAAACATATCCAGTTTTTCTTACTTTCACTTGACATTAAATAGTATAACTTGGCTCTGTTAGCGCACTCTGTGTCATAAACTTTTTTGCACTTTGAGCATTTCAGAATGTCTTTATTTTGAAGACTTCTTTGGCATTTGGTACATACTGGTGCCATTTTGTTTATATTTGGCAATTTATTTATCGACTCAAACACAATCGATTTTCGAATAATCGATTATTGCAATATAATCGGATTTCTGAACGCGTCTTATAATGTGGCAACACCCAGATCTGTCATTTGTGACACTGTCAGTGGCGACCAATCACCTGTTCACAGAATCGTTAGTAGGTTACGACTTCGTTAATATTCGTGGTGAATAACGGTGTTATTTTGTGTTTTCGAATGTAAACAGAAGTGTAACGGCTACAATAAGTATCTTACTGGCCTCGTATTTCATTGAATTCCACTTTAAATGTGTAGTTTTTTCACAATTCGTATGAGACGTAAGTACTTTCGTCTAATGCTGCTTACACAGCCACCACAAAAACATCTTTCTCACTATTTTGCAATTTAAAATTAGGAGCTCTCAATAACAATGTTTATCTGGCTAGGGTTGCCATATCATATCTTATTCTGTGCCTAAGCTAAGGACATACATATCTGGTGTTGTGGTGTTACAGTGAGCCTTTTTTTAATAAAACTCAAAAAAATTAAGCGATTCATAGTCAATACCGGGATCCCGGGATCCCGGTATTGATGAAGACAGTTTCGGTATTAATACCGGTATTGAAAGAAGTCCGGTATTTGGAAGCCCTAGGCGGCGCCCTTGCCCCAGTCCAGCGTCGAGCGCTACTGGCGCTTAGGAAGTGTGTCTCACCTGGCATTCCGCTTCGCCGAGGTAGCAGCTTTCCCCTGAGACGGTGGAGGCCATCCACAGGTGTTCCCCGCTCACGGCGCCCTCGCCCTAGTCCGGCGTCGAGCGCTACTGGCGCTTAGGAAGTGTGCCTCACCTGGCATTCCGCTTAGCCGAGGTAGCAGCTGTCCCCTGAGACGGAGGAGGCCATCCACAGGTATTCCCCGCTCACGGCGCCCTCGCCCCAGTCCAGCGTCGAGCGCTACTGGCGCTTAGAAAGTGTGCCTCACCTGGCATTCCACTTCGCCGAGGTAGCAGCTTTCCCCTGAGACGGTGGAGGCCATCCACAGGTGTTCCCTGCTCACGGCGCCCTCGCCCCAGTCCAGCGTCGAGCACTACTAGCGCTTAGAAAGTGTGCCTCACCTGGTATTCCGCTTCGCCGAGGTAGCAGCTTTCCCCTGAGACGGTGGAGGCCATCCACAGGTGTTCCCCGCTCACGGCGCCCTCGCCCCAGTCCGGCGTCGAGCGCTACTGGCGCTTAGGAAGTGTGCCTCACCTGGAATTCCGCTTCGCCGAGGTAGCAGCTTTCCCCTGAGACGGTGGAGGCCATCCACAGGTGTTCCCCGCTCACGGCGCCCTCGCCCCAGTCCAGCGTCGAGCGCTACTGGCGCTTAGAAAGTGTGCCTCACCTGGCATTCCGCTTCGCCGAGGTAGCAGCTTTCCACTGAGACGGTGGAGGCCATCCACAGGTGTTCCCCGCTCACGGCGCCCTCGCCCCAGTCCAGCGTCGAGCGCTACTGGCGCTTAGAAAGTGTGCCTCACCTGGCATTCCGCTTCGCCGAGGTAGCAGCTTTCCCCTGAGACGGTGGAGGCCATCCACAGGTGTTCCCCGCTCACGGCGCCCTCGCCCCAGTCCAGCGTCGAGCGCTACTGGCGCTTAGAAAGTGTGCCTCACCTGGCATTCCGCTTCGCCGAGGTAGCAGCTTTCCCCTGAGACGGTGGAGGCCATCCACAGGTGTTCCCTGCTTACGGCGCCCTCGCCCCAGTCCAGCGTCAAGCGCTACTAGCGCTTAGAAAGTGTGCCTCACCTGGCATTTCGCTTCGCCGAGGTAGCAGCTTTCCCCTGAGACGGTGGAGGCCATCCACAGGTGTTCCCCGCTCACGGCGCCCTCGCCCCAGTCCAGCGTCGAGCGCTACTGGCGCTTAGGAAGTGTGCCTCACCTGGCATTCCGCTTCGCCGAGGTAGCAGCTTTCCCCTGAAATGGTGGAGGCCATCCACAGGTGTTCCCCGCTCACGGCGCCCTCGCCCCAGTCCGGCGTCGAGCGCTACTGGCGCTTAGGAAGTGTGCCTCACTTGGCATTCCGCTTCGCCGAGGTAGCAGCTTTCCCCTGAGACGGTGGAGGCCATCCATAGGTGTTCCCCGCTCACGGCGCCCTCGCCCCAGTCCAGCGTCGAGCGCTGCTAGCGCTTAGGAAATGTGCCTCACCTGGCATTCCGCTTCGCCGAGGTAGCAGCTTTCCCCTGACACGGTGGAGGCCATCCACAGGTGTTCCCCGCTCACGGCGCTCTCGCCCCAGTCCAGCGTCGAGCGCTACTAGCGCTTAGGAAGTGTGCCTCATCTGGCATTCCGCTTCGCCGAGGTAGCAGCTTTCCCCTGAGACGGTGGAGGCCATCCACAGGTGTTCCCCGCTCACGGCGCCCTCGCCCCAGTCCAGCGTCGAGCGCTACTAGCGCTTAGGAAGTGTGCCTCACCTGGCATTCCGCTTCGCCGAGGAAGCAGCTTTCCCCTGAGACGGTGGAGGCCATCCACAGGTGTTCCCCGCTCACGGCGCCCTCGCCCCAGTCCAGCGTCGAGCGCTACTGGCGCTTAGGAAGTGTGTCTCACCTGGCATTCCGCTTCGCCGAGGTAGCACCTTTCGTCTGAGACCCCTGTGGCCATCCACAGGTGTTCCCCGCTCACGGCGCCCTCGCTGCCGTCAGGCGTCGAGCGCTACTTGTGCGTTCTTAGAAAGTGTGCCTCACCTGGCATTCCGCTTCGCCGAGGTAGCAGCTTTCCCCTGAGACGGTGGAGGCCATCCATAGGTGTTCCCCGCTCACGGCGCCCTCGCCCCAGTCCAGCGTCGAGCGCTGCTGGCGCTTAGGAAGTGTGCCTCACCTGGCATTCCGCTTCGCCGAGGTAGCAGCTTTCCCCTGAGACGGTGGAGGCCATCCACAGGTGTTCCCCGCTCACGGCGCTCTCGCCCCAGTCCAGCGTCGAGCGCTACTAGCGCTTAGGAAGTGTGCCTCACCTGGCATTCCGCTTCGCCGAGGAAGCAGCTTTCCCCTGAGACGGTGGAGGCCATCCACAGGTGTTCCCCGCTCACGGCGCCCTCGCCCCAGTCCAGCGTCGAGCGCTACTGGCGCTTAGGAAGTGTGTCTCACCTGGCATTCCGCTTCGCCGAGGTAGCACCTTTCGTCTGAGACCCCTGTGGCCATCCACAGGTGTTCCCCGCTCACGGCGCCCTCGCTGCCGTCAGGCGTCGAGCGCTACTTGTGCGTTCTTAGAAAGTGTGCCTCACCTGGCATTCCGCTTCGCCGAGGTAGCAGCTTTCCCCTGAGACGGTGGAGGCCATCCATAGGTGTTCCCCGCTCACGGCGCCCTCGCCCCAGTCCAGCGTCGAGCGCTGCTGGCGCTTAGGAAGTGTGCCTCACCTGGCATTCCGCTTCGCCGAGGTAGCAGCTTTCCCCTGAGACGGTGGAGGCCATCCACAGGTGTTCCCCGCTCACGGCGCCCTCGCCCCAGTCCAGCGTCGAGCGCTGCTGGCGCTTAGGAAGTGTGCCTCACCTGGCATTCCGCTTCGCCGAGGTAGCAGCTTTCCCCTGAGACGGTGGAGGCCATCCACAGGTGTTCCCCGCTCACGGCGCTCTCGCCCCAGTCCAGCGTCGAGCGCTACTAGCGCTTAGGAAGTGTGCCTCACCTGGCATTCCGCTTCGCCGAGGAAGCAGCTTTCCCCTGAGACGGTGGAGGCCATCCACAGGTGTTCCCCGCTCACGGCGCCCTCGCCCCAGTCCAGCGTCGAGCGCTACTGGCGCTTAGGAAGTGTGTCTCACCTGGCATTCCGCTTCGCCGAGGTAGCACCTTTCGTCTGAGACCCCTGTGGCCATCCACAGGTGTTCCCCGCTTTACGGCGCCCTCGCTGCCGTCAGGCGTCGAGCGCTACTTGTGCGTTCTTAGAAAGTGTGCCTCACCTGGCATTCCGCTTCGCCGAGGTAGCAGCTTTCCCTGAGACGGTGGAGGCCATCCACAGGTGTTTCCCGCTCACGGCGCCCTCGCCCCAGTCCAGCGTCGAGCGCTACTGGCGCTTAGGAAGTGTGTCTCACCTGGCATTCCGCTTCGCCGAGGTAGCAGCTTTCCCCTGAGACGGTGGAGGCCATCCACAGGTGTTCCCCGCTCACGGCGCCCTCGCTGCCGTCAGGCGTCGAGTGCTACTTGTGCGTTCTTAGAAAGTGTGCCTCACCTGGCATTCCGCTTCGCCGAGGTAGCAGCTTTTCCCTGAGACGGTGGAGGCCATCCACAGGTATTCCCCGCTCACGGCGCCCTCGCCCCAGTCCAGCGTCGAGCGCTACTGGCGCTTAGGAAGTGTGTCTCACCTGGCATTCCGCTTCGCCGAGGTAGCACCTTTCGTCTGAGACCCCTGTGGCCATCCACAGGTGTTCCCCGCTCACGGCGCCCTCGCTGCCGTCAGGCGTCGAGCGCTACTTGTGCGTTCTTAGAAAGTGTGCCTCACCTGGCATTCCGCTTCGCCGAGGTAGCAGCTTTCCCCTGAGACGGTGGAGGCCATCCACAAGTGTTCCCCGCTCACGGCGTCCTCGTCCCAGTCCAGCGTCGAGCGCTACTGGCGCTTAGGAAGTGAGTCTCACCTGGCATTCCGCTTCGCCGAGGTAGCACCTTTCGTCTGAGACCCCTGTGGCCATCCACAGGTGTTCCCCGCTCACGGCGCCCTCGCTGCCGTCAGGCGTCGAGCGCTACTTGTGCGTTCTTAGAAAGTGTGCCTCACCTGGCATTCCGCTTCGCCGAGGTAGCAGCTTTCCCCTGAGACGGTGGAGGCCATCCACAGGTGTTCCCCGCTCACGGCGCCCTCGCCCCAGTCGGGCGTCGTGCGCAGCACTCGCGCTCCGCCGGCTTCTTCGCCCGTGCGTCTGTGGACAATTATAGTACATACATTATCAATGTTACTTTAGGTAGGTATTTTAACATTTTTAACAATAAATATTATATAGACATTATTATACAAGCTCAATATTAAGGCTTGTGTCGTTGGATATATCCTCCTCCTTGCGTCGTATTCCTCAATATCCGCCGGACGGTATCGGCCTGTCAGTTGTTCGGAACTGTCAAAATTTTGTTCTAACTGACAGGCCGATACCGTCCGGCGCACTGTTAATCAGTGGGCCCCTTTATGATCTTTCCTTTGGGTATATAGACAACGATAATATATACATAATATATATATATATATATATATATATAAATATATATATATATATATATATATATATATATATACATATATATATATATATATATATATATATATATATATATATATGTATATATGTTAGCGGCTTTCCAAAAATAAGAGTAATAATACCGCATTCTTATTTACTTGTGTTCATTTATAAAAAGTAAGGTGATTGAACTTCCCAATTTTACTTTAGTTAAAATAATTAAACAATTGTGACGTCACTACCGGTCAGCCCACCTCACCTGACGAACAGGTGGAAGTGGTCGAGATTGGAGGGGCGATGGTCTAATGAAAGGCCTTGCACCTCATTAAAGCGACCATTATTATCTGAGCAACCTTAGGAGTAAGACCTTAACAGCCTATGCTGACAAAAAGTGTCCTAAAAGTGTATTATTGTCATTTATTGTACGATGGTGCTACTAATATTACTGTAAATAGCTACAGTGCTGATAGTTTAAAAAGTGTGCTGTGTAAAGTTATAAATAAACGATAAATATGAGTATTTTACAACGAAGTTTCTTTTCTACAACGAAGACCTCAGCCTTCCTACTACGAGTTACCACGATTAGCGCTCAAAAGGAAGCCGAGCCCTAACATATATATGTAATTATATATATTTATATTTAGATAATTGTTTATTTATTCGACATTTATAAGCATAACAGTTATAGCGGATGGTGCTGGGCCTAAAATACGGCGTTGCGTGAACAAGAGATTTCCTTTGGCAGGATTGGTCCTTAGGACCTAAGGATGGATTTAAGAAGTGGAGCCACCGAGATTTTTGATGTAAATTTTTAGGGGGGGGGCTCTCAACTGGATCTTGATATCTATATCATTTAAGCTACTAGGCCAAGTTTGGTATCGTTTTCGTATAAATCGGGGATGCCGAATTCATTTCTGATATCATAATGACACCATTCCGAAGTAAAAACACATAAAATATGAAAATAATACTTTTTTTTAATTCCTCTTCACGCTTAAACCGCTAAACCAATTTAGTTAAAATTTGGTACAGAGATAGTTTGAGTTCCAGAGAATAACATAGCCTACTTTAAATCTCAAAAATCATCCTTTAAGGGTGTGAAAAGGGAGGTGGAAATTTGTATGGGGATTCAATAACCGCTGAACCGATTTGGATAAAATTTGGTATTTGTAGAGATATTTTGAGTCCCGGGGAAGAACATAGGATAGTTTTTATTCAAAAAAAATCTCTTAAAAGTGAAAAGGAAGGTGTAAGATTGTATGGGGAATCAATAACGGCTGAACCGATTTAGATGAAATCTATGTCCTACATCTTTGATTTACTTGAAAATGATACTAAACTTGACATAGAACCTAAACTCAAACAATTATTAACATCAGACGTCGCCGACGCTTTAAACACCCCCCCCCCCCCCTGCATCAAAAATCCGGGTGGCTCCACTTCTTAAATCGATCCTTGGGTCCTAAGGACCAATCCTGCCAAAGGAAATCTCTTGTTCATGCAACGCCGCGGTTGACCTTTTTATGCTCTGAGCACACTCAACTATTACACCAAAATGCTTACAAACTAGCAATACACTATAATAGAATTTACGAAACACTCACACTCAAGAACAAACTATACTTCGTGCTTTTTTCAAATTATTTTGAATCACTTTCTCTCTTATGATCTTTCTTTTGGGTATATAGACAACGATAATATATACATAATAATATATATATATATATATATATATATATATATATATATATATATATATATATATATATATATATATATATAATTATATATGTACTTACCTACATAACACTTAAATACTTAGAAAACACCCACTCAAGAAGTCAAGAACAAACTATACTTCGTGCTCATAACACAAACAAATGCCCTTACCAGAATTTGAACCCGGGACCATCAGCTTCATAGACAGGGGTAGTGACCACTAAATTATTTATTATCAGGTCGTTATTAATATTATTATTAATTATATCATCGCGCGACAGTGAGCGACGCGCGGGCATTGTGCCCGCTGCTCATGCACTGTTAAATAATGTATGAAAATAGAGACCTAAGGCTCTCCGAAACACGTCGCGCGAGTGACTAAAGATATCTACGTGAGTTAAACCGTAAAATTTGCTTAATATCAGATTGTATTTCTAACAGTACCGAAGCCGCTCTTGATCAAAGTAAGATAAAGTTTACCGAAATTATTTTGTACTTTTGATACTCCTCACATAGGCTTCCTAAACAATTTATAATGATAGAACTTAACCCATGACCGTGACTATTCCACACAGATCCAATAATTTTGAATGAAATCGTTAACAGCACAGTAAAATGGGCAATTCGTATGTTATTTCTAACAATACGGGGTGTTTACATTGTTTACCGGTGCTGCCGCGTAAGTGTTTATGGACTTTTCTAGTTATCCTTTGTTCCACACCGATACCCGGCTCAGATGAACAGTGAAATGTGAGATTTCTGCTTCCTTTGGGATAGGTATCTCAAAGAAATAAAACCCTTTATAGTTTATTCTATCAAAGGTTGTTTTCCTTCTAAGAAGTTCACATCTTTTTCAATAGACATCTGTAAAAATAAACAAAACCGGCTTGCTCGCTGGAGCGGCATCTTATTACAAGCTTTTATTTAGTTTCACCTGTCCCGTTGTCTGTCTGTGTGTCGGCTCGAATCGAACTTTAAGATACCTACGTCAAATATTACGTCTAGATACGACCAAATCGAATCGAATCAGGCCGTATGGGTCCAAATGAGTTTTACCAAAAACTTATTTTGATATTATACCTACCTATTAAGTGGACATTACCTAAAGTTCCTTACAGTGCTTATTTTTAAAAACAATTTTTGTAATCTGCCGCCGCAAGGGTATCCCATCGCAATTTCAAAAAATGTTGTTCGATGTATCTATCATTTGCCAAATTTTTATTTGACCAATAAGTCGTGTGTGCAGGAAGTTTATTCATCTTCACAGAGTACCTACTAGCTACCTACTGTAATATAAGTTATGGAACTTATGGATATGGATAAGTATATAGTATATAGATATGCGCTACGTGACGATACGGCGTAGCACTGTAGGACTCACGGCTCGATTCGGAAAATGAATTAGATTTCTACTAGACTTCAACAAGTTACGTTACGGATAATTTAAAGATATTTGTAAGATATATGGATATGTCAAATTTGACATTTCCGCGATTCTGGAGGTCCTCTTGAACGATTTCGACAAGTTATGAACTTATGACTTGGATATCCAAGTCACATCTAGTCGATATCTAATGTAGATCTAGTTGATCTCTAAATCGTCTCAAGATCTTGTGATTATCTCGAAATCCGAATAGGCCTGACAGTATAGCGTTAGATATTTTATAAACTATTCCTATTAGGCTGGACAGCCTAATAGGAAGCCTGGGAGACATACCTGGGAGAGAATAATAAATTGAATTACTTACATATATCGTTACAATTTCAATTCCATGAATTCGTTTACGGGGTACCTACAGTAGATTATCCAACAAAATGTTTCTCAATTTGCTGCGTCACACGGCTCATTAAACTAAAATGTAATAGGGTTAAAATATAACTCATTAAAGTTTATAAAATTACAAAGCCCTCTTTCGAATTCTCGCTACTGTTGCTCTATTCCGAGTATTAAGAGTCCGCAGCAAGCTCGGCCGAATTTCACCTTCCCATACAAACGGAGTTTCGTTCTCATTTTAAAACTACGTGTTGGAGTGTAATGAAACTTTGTACATACAATGACACACAGAGGTATATCTATTTCTCAATTAGTTGATATAGCTCCAGCTTATAAAACAAACGAAAGACAAGTTTTGTATAAAAAAACTTCCTTTCGCTGTATTTTTTAACTATGGTATCTGAAGCTACATATACTTATTCTTATTACTGATATAGGTAGCTAGATATACTATCCTATTGTAGGTAAGTACAAAGCTTAAGAGTAATCTAGAGCGTAACTACCTACGTTTATATGAAGAACCGAGTTGCGGACTCTTTATGAAATGAAACTAAGTAATTTCGACACAGCGATGTCAGTCAAAGCGCCCGGGGCTAAATTCTAGTGAAAACATCGATACGAGTACCTAACGCCCTTTCAAATGAACGGAATATTCCTGTAGATTTTAGCATGTTGCCATGTTGGTACGAAGTTGCTTTCTGGGAATATTCAATTATGCATTTTGCTTACGCTTGCTTGCTTGCTGTGAATATGTAAATTACTTACGTGAAATGAGCATTTATGCACTAAATAGTGGGTATCGTATATTACGTTTAATGGTGGAAAGTTCATTTTATAGTTATCTCACAATAACATATAATAAATCTACATAGTTTTTTTTTACCTATTTACCTAGTAATCAATGAGTGAATCTCAAATACAGGTGGCATACTTGTAAAGTAGGTATTAGGTACCTGTAACAATTGTGCACGAAAGTCGATTACTAAATCATGTAATGTAAACAGCATGAGGTACATGTTATTCTTTCATTTCATTTCATTTACTCCTTGCTTAGTGTGTTGTACAAAAGGTCTTATGTGTAAATTATTACATGTCTCAACACAACCCTGTGAGGGTATTGCAATACACTTAAGAGCTAAGAACTAAAGTACCTATACATAATAACATTTAATATACAAATGTAATTAGTTAGGCATTAAAAATACAATTTAAATTAATTTAAAAATATGATAAAAATATAATTTCCATTGATTTATGATAATTTTATATAGAATATATTGCTATTAAAGAGATTCTTTTCAATATGTGTATCGTTACTGACTAGTGTGTCTAGTCTTGATGCGTATGGGTGTAGAATTAACACTTAACCGTGTGCTATTTGATATATTTCCCTTTTTTACTGAACAAAACTTGTCGCACTTGCACGGTAAGTGCAGTGGGGCATGGCTAACGTCGCGCACTGACAACTGCTGAAGTGGAAACGAGAATAATACGTCACAATAGTTATTTGCTTCCTGCTTCACGATCAATACCTTTTAAGATTAACCGTACGGCTTCAATTAATTTATTTTATTTGTATATGGTAGGTATTTCCTATAAAAGAGACCTTTTGTAATAATAGTTTGGAAACAAGTATTTGGATCTTGGATCTAAAACATACCTTTTAGTAGAGATGCCCCGAATTGTGGTTTTGGCCTAATATCGAATATTCGGCCCCTTCTCGGCCGAAGCGCCGAATATTCGGCATAACATGCGAACATTTTGAGTCACGTTAACCCTTAAACAGGCCTGACGCATTTTTTACTGTTGATTACTGATTCGGGTAGGTAATAGCTTAAAAAGAAAAGTAATTTCTTGATTTTTTTTATTACCCCTAAATCAATAGAAAAAACCCGGTGGTTTTTATATGCCCACTGCTCGTTACCAATGGTGCTACGTGGTCCTTATATGGCCACTACCTTGTTAGCCATACAGAGTAGTTTTAAAGGTAAGTCATGTGCACAGCACATTTACACTTGCGACACAAAATGCACTAACTGCCAGCACTTTCTTGGCTCGCATGGATGTCGTGGCTCGTAAGATTGACCGTTGAATAAATATTTAATTCAAAAACCAAGAGGCTAGATGACTTCCAGCCTCCTGAGCAAGCCGGTTTCCGAAGAGGCTTTAGTACCGTAGACCACATCCATACGCTCCGTCAGGTAATACAGAAGACTGAGGAGTATAACCTGCCTCTCTGCTTAGCGTTTGTGGACTACGAGAAAGCCTTCGATTCGATCGAAACCTGGGCTGTACTACAATCTCTCCAGAGGTGCCAGCAAGTGGATTACCGTTATATCGAAGTGCTGAAGTGTTTGTACGAGAACGCCACTATGTCAGTCCGACTCCAGGACCGGAACTCGAAACCTATTCCGTTGCAGCGGGAAGTCAGGCAAGGGGATGTTATTTCTCCTAAACTGTTTACCGCTGCATTGGAGGATGTTTTCAAGACTTTGGACTGAAGAAGGCTTGGCATCAACATAAACGGCGAGTACATCACTCACCTTCGGTTTGCGGACGATATAGTAATCTTGGCTGAGACTACGGAAGATTTGAGTATGATGCTCGATGACCTCAGTAAAGCTTCCGAGCGAGTTGGTCTGAGGATGAACATGGACAAGACGAAGATCATGTCAAATGCCCGTGTAGAACCAACTCCTGTTACAATCGGAGACTTTACACTTGAAGTTGTAGACGATTATATATACCTAGGACAGACTGTCCAGTTAGGTAGGTCCAACTTCGAGAAAGAGGTTAATCGACGAATCCGACTCGGTTGGGCAGCGTTTGGGAAGCTACGGCACATCTTTTTGTCCAATATTCCGCAGTGTCTCAAGACGAAAGTCTTCGACCAGTGTGTGTTGCCAGTAATGACATATGGAACTGAAACGTGGCCGCTTACTGTGTACCTCATAAGAAGGCTCAAAGTCACCCAAAGGGCAATGGTGAGGGCTATGCTTGGAGTCTCTCTGCGTGATCGCATCAGAAATGAGGCCATCCGCAGCAGAACCAAAGTAACCGATATACTCGTAGCCCTCCGAATCGCTAAACTTAAGTGGCAGTGGGCGGGGCACATTGCCCGTAGAACCGATGGCCGTTGGGGCGGAAAGGTTCTCGAGTGGCGACCACGTACCGGAAGGCGCAACGTGGGTAGACCCCCCACAAGGTGGACTGACGACCTGGTAAAGGTTGCGGGAGTCCGCTGGATGCGGGTGGCGCAAGACCGGTCATTGTGGCACTCTTTGGGGGAGGCCTATGTCCAGCAGTGGACGTCCTCTGGCTGATATGATGATGATGATGAAATGCTAGGGGTCCTTAAAGGTGCTGTGTGTTTGGCCAGCAGTATTTTATGAAAAATCGTACTGTTTTTTAGATCATAATACGGTAGCCTAAAAAATATGAATTGCAATTTTGACACCAAAATTAAGTCACGGCAAATATGTAACAATTATAAATCATATATCATTTACGATCATTTATATAATTTTGCTTTCATAAGTAGTAATTACTGATTACAAAAAAGCGTTTTTCTATAAATAGACATGTCAAGATAGTTACCTTTTTTAATGCTAATAAAACGAACTATAGCTATGTTGCAATTAATGTTCCCACCCTCCCACCGCGAAAATAAATAGGCGTATAAATATAATAAATAATAAAAAAATTATTAATCGCATGCCAAAAATACGTAAGTAAGTATATCGTATTAACACTGATTGACTATTTAGCACGTTATTATTTTGCAAATTAGCAAAGCAATACTTTTTAAGTAGGTAATATTAATACCTATGTATTTAATTTCCGCAAAGATGATCCATTGGATATGTAATATATGTATTCCCGCTTATTCTGTCAATTATGTGTAATAATTAATAATTAAACTGTATTTAAAAAAATATGAAATCTGGATTGTTGGTGGAATTTGGAAACAAATTTAACAAGCCTAAAAGCCTACTGTTTCTACACTTATAATGTGGTTGCTTCATAATATTTAAAAAGAAATAGGTATTTATGTCGCAGGGAAATGATCAAAACAGAGATTTGATCAAATCTCTAAGGCATATGATCAAATCACGCAGGATGTTAAAATGGCGAATCCATATCATCATTTCCCTAGAGAAATTCAGTCATTTGAGCAAATCACTGACTCTGTCTAGTGAAAAGACAAAATCGGCAAATAAACGCGAAACGCTTTTTCATTTCACTAGATTTGTTTAGGAATTTGACAAAATCCCTAACCACGACAGTAAATTGACGAAACGAACTCAATAGGTCAACCAGCTTTATCATTTCGCTAAACAGGTTTAGTAAAATGATAAAGTCTCTTACTTGTTTAAACTAACAAGATACGTAACGTTGAATGAATCAACAAAACACGTACCTAATATAATTAATTTAAAGCAAGCATTAATAGTAATAATAGGCCCAATTGAAGCGCTGGTGGCCTAGCGGTAAGAGCGTGCGACTTGCAATCTGGAGATCGCGGGTTCAAACCCCGGCTCGTACCAATGAGTTTTTCGGAATTTATATACGAAATATCATTTGATATTTACCAGTCGACGTTGGCAATTATAGGCCCATCAGCCTCATGTCAAACCTATACAAGATATTTTCCAAAATCATACTACAACGCATAGAAAAAGTGTTAGATGAAAACCAACCCAAGGAGCAAGCGGGTTTCAGAAAAGGCTTTGCAACAATAGACCATATTCATACCATTAAACAAATAATAGAAAAGAGCAATGAGTATGGTAAAAAATACTACCTAGCTTTTATAGATTACAGCAAGGCCTTCGACTCCCTACTCCACAGCTATATATGGGAAGCGTTGAAAATGCAAAACGTCCAGAACAAATATATAAGAATAATCAGCAACATATACAAATGCATAACAGCTAAAATAAAACTAGAAACAGTAGGCGAGGAATTCAAACTGAAAAAAGGAGTGAGACAAGGAGACCCACTGTCACCTAAATTGTTCTCAGCAACTTTAGAACAGGTATTCAGAAACCTGAACTGGAAAGAATATGGTTTAAAAATAGATGAAAGGTTGCTGAACCACTTGCGATTTGCTGATGATCTCATACTTCTCTCGGAAAACACAGATGACTTGCAGGAAATGCTTCACCAACTGTCTTATGAAAGCAGGAAAGTGGGACTGGAAATCAACACCGAAAAAACTAAACTTATGACAAATGGACAAAAAATTAAAATGTCAATAAACAACAACATAATAGAATATGTAAATGAATACACATATTTAGGACAGATAATTTCTCCAGAACACCAGAATGACAAGGAAACAGAAAACAGAGTGTGTATTGCATGGAAAAAATACTGGTCATGGAAAGAGGTTATGAAGAACCCGGAAATCCCACTAAAATGCAAAAGTAAATTGTTCAACTCTTGCATCCTCCCTAGCATGACATATGGTTGCCAAACGTGGGCCTTAACACAAAAAAATAGGAAATCCCTAGAAGTATGTCAACACAACATAGAGAGAAGTATTCTCAACATCAAAAAGAAAGACAAAATAAGACTAAGCACCATAAGAAAAAACACAAAATTAAGAGATGTATCCTATGTAACAGATAGCCTAAAATGGAAATGGACTGGACACATGCTTAGAGAGCCAGGACAAAAATGGTCAAAAATTGTTACAACCTGGTACCCCAAAGACGGGAAAAGGAAAAGAGGCAGACCTTACCGCAGATGGGAAGACGACATTAGAGCTATCGCTGGACCAACATGGACATGGACAAGAAGAGCAACTAACAGAGAGGAATGGAAGGTCTTAGGGGAGGCCTATGCCGGGAGGCAAGTCGACCGATGTCAACTCTAACAAAAATGACAACCAACCTTATTCTAAATCAAATTATAATAATAATAGTGTAATATGTTTGACTAGTATGACAAATTTGACAAATATTCAATAACATGACAAAACTGTACCATTTAAAAAAAAAATTTAAGGTCGAAATAAAAGGCTATTTTATTTTATTTTATTTTATTTATTTTATTTTATTTATTTACCAGTCGCTTTTCGGTGAAGGAAAACATCGTGAGGAAACCGCCCATACAACCATTTCCAGTCGCCGTTACGACGCGGTGTTGACACATCTTGTGTCGACACCGCGTCTGTTTCGGTCACAATTCCAGTCGCAGAGTCGTCGCCGTGTCGACACAGTTACCAGAAATGGGGAAAGGTCGACACATGACACAAAGTGACATAAAGTGTGGTCGCCGTGTGCACACATTGTTTCGAGTTTGCGACTACTTTATGCCAAAATCATTCGTTCATTCGTTCATTTTGTTCCTGTCAAATGGAAACTGTCAGATGGAAAAATACTTAAATAAAAATAAGTGACATTAATACGCCATCTCTAAAACGGATTACAAGACGTAATTATATATTGTTTGCATTTATATTACAATAGGACTTAAATTATTATGGGGAATTAAACTGCTCGAGTGATTTGATAAACTAAGTGTAATATAATCAACGCGCCACCACATTGTTTTAGTTTAGCCGGAAATGAAATTGTTTACTTCTCAGTGCCTGTGTTCACAACTATATTATTTGAAGCATTTTTAGTACTTCGATGCGTATACTATACTTAAATAACAGAAGTAACGCTTGTTAATTATGATGTATAAATATGGTTTAAGGCTGAGAAATATTGCAGTCACAAAGTAGTCGCAATGTTTCGACTTTGTGTCGACTCTGTGTTGACACATGACACGCGCTGTCAAAAGTAATAACAAAGTTACTGGTATGTTACTGGATTTGCAAAATGGCTCCTTGTGTTGATTTGTTTTCAGATATTCTCAAAGTGTAAAAATGCCGTGGTCAGAGATGGGCATTAATCAATTAACTGTTTATTCGACTAATTAATGGAATAAAAAAAGTTAATTCTCAAATTTTAATCGCGATTAGCTTAGTCGACCTGACATAGATCGAAATAAATTATCGATTAAATCTCGATTGAAAGTTGACAGGGGGCCATTTTTGTACGTAAAAATAATAGAAATGTCTTGCATGCAGATGGTAGCAAAACACTTTGTCATAAAAGTCGAGATGGGTGTCGATTTATAGGTTTTAGGGAGTGCCGATTCCAAAAATAATGACCATTTTGGAATCCGAAATGGCGGCCATGCACTGTGTCATAAAAGTCGTCATGGATGTCGTTTTATACGTTTTAGGGGGCCCCGATTTAGAAAAAGATGACCATTTTGTAATCCAAAATGGCGGCCATGTACTAAGTCATAAAAGTCGTCATGGGTGTCGTTTTATAGGTTTTGGGGGGCGCAGATTTAGAAAATGATGACCATTTTGGATTCCAAGATGGCGGCCATGCACTATGTCATAAAAGTCGTCATGGATGTCGTTTTATAGGTTTTAGGGGGCGCAGATTTCGAAAATGATGACCATTTTGGATTCCAAGATGGCGGCCATGCACTATGTCAAGTCGTCATGGATGTCTTTTTTTAGGTTTTAGGGGGCCCCGATTTAGAAAATGATGACCATTTTGAAATCCAAAATGACGGCCATGCACTTGGTCATAAACGTCGTCATGGGTGTCATTTTATAGGTTTTGGGGGGCGCAGATTTAGAAAATGATGACCATTTTGGATTCCAAAATGGCGGCCATGCACTATGTCATTAAAGTCGTCATGGGTGTCGTTTTATAGGTTTTAGGGGGCGCAGATTTAGAAAATGATGACCATTTTGGATTCTAAAATGGCGGCCATGCATTATGTCATAAAAGTCGTCGTGGGTGTCGTTTTATAGGTTTTAGGGGGCGCAGATTTCGAAAATGATGACCATTTTGGATTCCAAGATGGCGGCCATGCACTATGTCATAAAAGTCGTCATGGATGTCGTTTTATAGGTTTTAGGGGGCGCAGATTTCGAAAATGATGACCATTTTGGATTCCAAGATGGCGGCCATGCACTATGTCAAGTCGTCATGGATGTCTTTGTTTAGGTTTTAGGGGGCCCCGATTTAGAAAATGATGACCATTTTGAAATCCAAAATGACGGCCATGCACTTGGTCATAAACGTCGTCATGGGTGTCGTTTTATAGGTTTTGGGGGGCGCAGATTTAGAAAATGATGACCATTTTGGATTCCAAAATGGCGGCCATGCACTATGTCATTAAAGTCGTCATGGGTGTCGTTTTATAGGTTTTAGGGGGCGCAGATTTAGAAAATGATGACCATTTTGGATTCCAAAATGGCTGCCATGCATTATGTCATAAAAGTCGTCGTGGGTGTCGTTTTATAGGTTTTAGGGGGCGCAGATTTCGAAAATGATGACCATTTTGGAATCCAAAATGGCGGCCATGCAGTATGTCATAAAAGTCGTCATGGCTGTCGTTTTATAGGTTTTAGGGAGCGCAGATTTCGAAAATAATAACTATTTTGGAATCCAAGATGGACGCCATGCACTGTGTTAAAAGTCGTCATGGATGTCGTTTTATTGGTCATGGTCATCAATTTCGAAATCTGCACACCTGTTTCAAATAAGGTATCGGTAGATGCATCCTAGTAAGTCAACAACATCTATATCTACTATCGAAATGTACTTTTGATAGTACTTATGTAGTAGTACGCAATGTAATCTGAAAGGAATCAAGTAATATATATTCCTGTACCTAATAAAGAATCGACATTGATTTATATTACTAGTAATTGTAGTATTCGAAAAATTGATTCCTGATTCCTCAAATGGAATTGTACTTAGTAATTCGGTATTGTTAGATTACAAAGTAATCTAGGAATCGGTAATCAGATTACAAAGTAATTTCAAGTAATCGTGGAATCAGGAATCAATTACGAAATGCCCATCTCAGACTAAGTAGCACTGCATTCAATTGATCTGTTTGGCGAACCGCGAGTTCACAGTTCGGGGCGAACTACTATATGTATAGGTTTTTGGGTGTGCAGAATTCGAAAATGATGACCATTTTGGAAACCAAGATGTCTACCGTACACTTTGTCATAAAAGTCGTCATGGATCTCGATTTATAGGTATTAGGGAGTGGAGAATTCGAAAATTATGACCGTTTTAGAATCTAAGATGTCTGCCGTGCACGTTGGTCATGGTCATCATTTTCGAATTCTACTCTTCCTAACACCTATAAATCAACATCCATGACGGCTTATATGACAAAGTGCACGGCAGACATCTTGGAATCCAAAATGGTCATCATTTTCGAATTCTGCACTCCCTAAAACCTCTAAAACGATATCCATGACGACTTTTATGACAAAGTGCACGGCAGTTATCTTGGATTCCAAACTGGTCATCATTTTCGAAATCGGCACTTCCTAAAACCTATAAAACGATATTCATGACGACTTTTATGAAAAAATACGTAGCCGCGATCTTGGATTATAAAATGATCATCGTTTTCGAATTCTGCACTCCCTAAAACCTATAAATCGACATCCGTGACGACGCAAGTTATCTTTATTTTCAGATCTAACAAATTGCTACAGAATACAAAGGACAAAAAAGAAGCGAGGAGGTAATGAAACAAGCAAAAATACAGATGATTCCTCGACGCAATTGGGTGATTCTTAAATTGTGTCCAGATTTTTTTTGTCATAAAAGTTTTTATTTTTCACATATTACTCTCACAAGTTCCGTGACATTTCGACCTTGTAATTTTTTAAGTAAATGTTTTTGTTTATCTATGAGGATCTCACTAGAATAGTATCATCAAGGTATGTTTATATTTGATGAATGAAATAGTAACGCAAAAAAAAATATATTTGTGTCTTATATTCCTGCCGAAGACTTTTATTTTACCTTTTCCTTCTACACAAGTTTGGCCAAGTAATAAGAATTTAGGGCTCTCAATTTTATTTTGACTTCTACAACAGTAAAGCTACGAGGCCATGTTTGGTATCGTTTTCGTATAAATTCGCAGTACCAAATTTAGTTAAGGTATCACATTGACACCATTCGGAAGTAAAAACATATAAAATTATTAAAATACTTTCTTTTAAACTCCTCTTCACACTTAAACTGCTGAACAGTTTTAATTTAAATTTGGTACACATATATTTTGAGTCCCGAGACAGGATATAATAAGTTATCTCAAAAATCATCCTTTAATGGTGTGAAATGAGGTGTAGGGGGGAATTCAGAATTGACTTCTTGAAGTTAATACTGTTTAAGTTTAGGTTTGAAGTCATGTTTTTTCATCATTTTTAACTAAATCAAAGATGTAGACCATCCCAAATTTCATATAAATCGGTTCAGCGGTTATTGATTTTCCGTACAAATTTCCACGCCACTTTTCACACCTTCAAAAGATGATTTTGGTTATAAGATCTATCCTACGTCCTGTTCCGAGACGCAAACTATTTCTATACCAAATTTCAACGAAATCGGTTCAGCGGTTAAGCGTCAAGAGGAGTTTAAAAAAAACCGGCCAAGTGCGAGTCGGACTCGCGTATTAAGGGTTCCGTACATTAAGTCCGACTCGCGCTTGACTGCACATTTCTAATAGGTTTTCCTGTCATCTATAGGTATAGAACTATTTTGTGTATTCAGACGGACATACATACAGACGCACGAGTGATCCTATAAGGGTTCCGTTTTTTTCCTTTTGAGGTACGGAACTCTAAAAAGATTTTTTTTTATTTTGTGGAATGGTGTCGATGTGATATCTTAAATGGATTCAGCGCCCCAGATTTATACGAAAACGATACCAAACACGGCCTAGCACCTTCACTGATATAGATATATCAAGATAAAATGGAGAGCCCTAAATAAACTTTCAAGAGCGGATATCTCAAAAACTATTCAACATATCGAAAAAATTGACGGAATAAACTTGTAACAAATTAAATTAACTTTCATTTTGTATAAGTGGCCATGTCGCTGAGATGCATAGTTTCCGAGATATAATCGAAAAACCGGAAAATGGGACCTTCAAAGCCCCCTCTCTCCCCCCCGCTCAAGGGCTACGGCCGGGGACTTTTGATATGTGCACCTCCTAACTTGTCAAACCGAGTTACGGAGTCAAAATTGTGTTCCGAGCATTTCCCTCTACAACTTTTGGAGCATTCGTTGCCTGACCTAAGTAGCTTATTGAATTTCTTTAAAAACTTTTCTGTAAAAGGTTGACGGGTGTTGGGTGTTTATTTGGTTTCGGTCGATTATTATCATTTGCATTGCCCATGATGACTTACTAAGAATTACGAGCACACGAGACACTAATAGTAGTTTGACAAACCTTGGTTTTCAAGAGGTATTTTATATTGACATTAGCTGTCACAAATTTGCTGTCAGATTTAGTCGCAAACCGCACGCAAAGTGCACACAAATGTGTCGACACCTTGTTACGGAAAAGTGTAGACGCGGCGACGACACTTTGTTTCGAAACAATTCTAGACACATTGCGTGGACTCTGTTACGACACATCTGACATTTAGTTACCACTTTGTGATTCTGCGACTGGAATGGTTATATGGGCGGACTAATCCCAATAAGGCCTAGTTTACCCTCTGGGCTGGAAGGTCAGATGGCAGTCGCTTTCGTAAAAAACTAGTGCCTACGTCAAATCGTCAGTCGTCGTTTAGTTGTCAAGCGGACCCCAGGCTCCCATGAGCCGTGGCAAAATGCCGGGATAACGCGAGGAAGAAGAAGACTAACGTAGGCCCAATGTTGTGTTAAATATACTGTAGTATTTGCATACTCCACACGAGCATTAAAACAAATTCTCGTGTCAATAAACGCATTTCCTACCCGGGATTGATTTGCGAGAGCAAAACTAATTTTAATATTTAATTAGGTTTACATTTACCTATCATTGGTCGAAACGAAACATAGAGCGTTGGTAGCCTAACGTAAGGCGTGTGATTTACAAACCGTAGGCCCCGCGTCTGGACCCCGGCTCGTACAAAGAGTTTTCCGGGACTTATGAGTGTCACGAACACAGTAGGTACCTACTTATAAGTATAATCAAAGTTACCCTCTCGTTTTGAAACGATATGATGAAACAACATGAAACTTGGCGTGAACATTTGTAATCTACATTTGGTATTCGTTTTTGTTCCTAAGAATTGTAATTAAAATAAAATAGAGCAAGTAGAAGTTTTGTATTTAGGTTCTCGCTCTATTTTCTTTATCTTAGAATTTCTAGCAACGAAACTAATACCAGACATGACAGACTACGAAGAAGCAAAAAGTAAAAATGTGCCTTTTTGTATTTTCTAAAATACTTACCTACATTTTTGATGTTCAAAAGAAAACTGCAAAATGAAAAGGACTTGATGCCATAGAGCATTTTATAGCAGCTGTTCTTCTCCAAAGATCATCCGACATCTGATATCGGATCGGACAATGTGAAATCGCTCTTACACAGATAAAAAAAATATAACAACAAAAGGTATAAATTATGTAGCGTAATTATTTATTCAGTTAATTTCTAAACTTTGACACGATAATGTTGTAATAGTGTCTAAATGACAGTTGTTATTACGACCTATTATCATTAACAAAATTCTAATGCCTATTACCCGCCTATGCTTAGCTTAGGCATTACTAACGTCACTCAAGTATTTTAGTCACGCACGATATGTTTCGGAGAGAGTTGTATATATTTATATGTACCTACACTTGTACATATCACTTGTACATCAATAGAAGCGGAAGCAACTTCCCGAAAGTATCTGCCAGCCTCTAATATACTTACAAATAGAGATATTTCTCTAAAGTTCGCATTCACATAGATGTCAATACATACAATTTGTTGCTTGCCTGCCTATTCGACCTTTAGCCATCATAAACCGATAAAATAAAACTGCTTCCGTTTGCTGAGTGACTTGCCATTCCGTTCCTATGGAACGGTTGCTGCAGAAATTTTATTTCCCCCATTGCCCCGTTGCATCGACTTGTGGCTACCGGGCCAAATCAGCTTTGATTGACCTTAGAAACAATTGTGCCAAACGGCATCGCCTGAGACAAAAGTGTATACTCACTGCACTTACTTAGCCTACGAATACAAGTTCGAAAACATTATACATTTTGAAAGGCTTTATCTCGGAAAATATTAGATGTACATAGACAATTCTAGTGTCTTATTGTTGCAAATTTCGTCTACTTTAAAAACGCCTTAGGAAGTTACTATCAAAAACTAGTAATTTAGGGTTATAATCGCCCAAATCTAAAAAAAATTGCGGTTTATTCCATTTTGGACAAAGTTGCGTTCGGCGCTCGAGGTCACAAACTTGGATTATTCATTGGGCCAACATCATAAACAAGTCTGCAAAAAATCAGAACTACCGGATTTGACGCAAACGCAAAATGTATAATTTTACTGTATTAATTATGTATGGCGTATAACGGGCCATGGTTAGTTAATTTTTACTTTATTATTGCAAGTTTGAATACCTAGGTACTTTGAATTATAATCTAACCCCGATTCTTGTGTTTAGACTGATCTAATAAAAAAAAAACAGATTTTGTGAAAAAGTGATGGATAGCCGGCAGGTTTGAAATAGCACGCGCCGCGTTCCGCCTCCCCTGACCCTCGCACTAATGCTGAGATTATCCTGATTATCCTCTCATTTACCTTTTATACACCTCTCAATCCTCCCATAATTATGGGTCTCTTATTTGAATATCAGAACACATTTTAATAAAGCTAAATCTGATTACCTTTCCTCTCCTAACAATAAGTGGTGCATTAGCTTGAGTAAAATGACATCAGTTATATTTAAGTATGTCCGTTTTTCTAAGATCAAGTACTTACGCCATAATAAATGTAAATGTACGCCATAACAACTAATAAACTCTCCTTACTACCTATTGTTTGTCTCATTACCTGTTTTTACCCTTTTCATTATTAAAATAAAGAATCCTAAATGCATCGTAATTAGTTATCTCTATGGGAGGCGAAGTTTAGCTCGCTCGTAAGGATCGAGGTTAAATTTTTCTGGTGTGGTTCACCGGGAATGTCCTCGACTGTACAGCGAGCTGCGGAAGTGCAATTACTCGCTGTATGAATACCTAGTAGGTATGCACTTTCGCAACTGTTCAAAATCCCATACAAAAATAGACATACCTACGCAAACGCGAACGCACGTCACGCTATGGAATGATATGATTTGTTAGACAATTTTCACAAAAGCATATTTTCCGAGTAGCGAATTTTCACATCGCATTTTATCACGATCGCAAATTTCAGTAATCGTCTTTTTTAATACAGCGATTTTTCATGTAGCGTTTTTCAATGCTCGTATATTTTACCAGTTGATCATTATATGACAAGCAAATATTTCCAGTACCTTTTTTTTCGAAACTTTAATTGCCATGCTAAATTTTTTAGTATGAGTATACGAAACTTTCGTTTCAAAAAATATTTCCTTTACAACTTAACTAGACGGAGCCCCGCTACGCGGGGCTCCTATTTCTGGGCGGTTTGCCCTTCGGGCATCTGAAGCTACCTAACGAACCCAACCTACCTATTGATTTAGTTTAGTGTGACGTTCGTGAAAATAGTACACTTTGGGGGGAAAAGCCTAGGTAGATAGATACTGGAAATATTTGCTTGTGATATAATGATCAACTGGTAAAATATACGAGCATTGAAAAACGCTACATGAAAAATCGCTGCATTAAAAAAGACGATTAATGAAATTTGCGATGTGAAAATTCGCTACTCGGAAAATATGCTTTTGTGAAAGTTGTCTAACAAATCAATGATATTTACTGTAGGGGTTCCTGTTAATCACACTGAAACCTTTAGCTGCAACCGTGGGTGAAGACCAAAAGACATCAAATTTGAGGAGAGCTTGAGAGACCTATTAAATGAAAATCTCTTGGAATAAAATTTACATTTTACAACCTGTATACATAAAGGCTGTAAAGGGAAATGAATGATTGCATCTTTATAAGCTCTCGTCGTGTTAATGGATCGTTTTCAATAATATTAATAAATTGACGTACCGTCAAACTTTGCCATCAGCTTTTATCGTAAAATACGGCTTAAGATAATAATAGAGTAAAGTATATTAAAGTGGCTCTGTGAGCTGTACACCAAAAAACATTAAACTCGCAAGCATAGCTTAAAACTGAATAAATATCTCCGCCATTTTGAGAAAATTCATAGAGGAATTTCACATTTATTCCACTTTATATCCATTAAGGAATGATTTTATTTGCAGAAAGAGTTTCTGAATCAACCTTTAAGCCAATTTTAATGGCGGGTAGAGTTATCTCAAGTTTACCAACATTGCCCGCGTCGATTTCGCATGGAGCTCGTAAGATGTTGAGACAAAGATCACTTCAAGACAAAGGGTATAATCCTAGCATTCTCTTCTAAAATGTTAGGGTTTATTATGTAAATTTCTGTACAAAATGGGTGGCCAACCCATCTTAGCCTACCCGTTATTGCTCTTTTCCATACAAGTAGCAAACAGCTTTTTTTAAAGTGCTATGGTTGTCACTTTTGAGAAAATGTCACAGTTGTTATAAGGCCGAAAATGTGCTTTATGCTGTAATTTTATACGTAAAAGGCCTAAACATCTAAACAATGAATGACGAGCGAAATACAAATAGAAATGAAATAGAGTATAAATATCAATATCATACATAATATTTATATTATAAGATTTTAAAAAAGCTTCTGTGGTGTATAAACATTACCTTCTTTTATTTACTTAATTTATTTACTTATGCAGCTAGATAAAATAATCGAAAGTGACATCCCTAAGCCGTTTTTAGCCGTAGAAAATGTTGTCATTTAAAGCAGCGGTCGGCAACCTTTTAGCAGCCAAGGGCCACATAGTAGTTCACAAAGTTGACGCGGGCCGCACTTTGTCAATATGTGTGACTTTATCAGACATTGTCGTTGGTCAATATTAGAGGTTCGCGGGCCGCATGCGGTCCGCAGGCCGCCTGTTGCCGACCGCTGATTTAAAGGTTAGTAAGTTCCTGGGTTACAATTACCCACCGTCACAACTTTTGTCATTTAAGGACATTTTTAGTTATAACACTATTGAAGTGTTCTCCGCTTCATGTTTTATAATACTAGTACACGGAGAAAAAAATATTTTACAATATTACCAGATTGTATAGTAGTTATGATTCTAGTGTAGGAAAACAGATTTCAGCCATGTTTAATATACTCGTATTTTGGACAATCTATCTATACATATAATAAAGCTGAAGACGGTCGAAAGTCTGTACATGGAAGATAATTGAAAAAAAGTTGGCTGGGGATACTTAGAACCGATAACAGAACACGTTCCAAAAGTTTTTAGAATTTTTGTCTGTTTGTCTGTTTATCTGTTTATCTGTTTATCTGTTTGTCTGTTTATTTGAACGCGCATCACGTGAAAACGGCTGAACGGATTTTGATGAAAACTTTACTAATCTGTCGAGAAAATCCCCGGCCAGGTTATAGGCTATAAAAATTCAACCCCTAAAAGGGGGGGTAGCCACAACACTCGATTGACTTAAGTTTGCCCCTAAATCGTATGGCGCTACTTAGGAAGGAGGGGCAAACTTTTTTCAAATATGTGCTAACACTATAGAGTACCCTGGTAAACTAACAGATGGCGCTGAATTTAATACATGTGACATAAATAAGTCACCGAGGAAGGATTTTGCCAAATTAACTCTAAGTTTAGAAGACCCCTTTTCTAAAATTTCAATAAATCGTACGGATATCAACAAATTTAATTGAATAATTGTGTCGATTTAATAATACAACAAAATTAAACGACAGTAAATTAATTGCCCCTCATTGCGCAGTGCCATCTTTTGGGGAACTGAGTAAACATTAAGAAGAAGGGTCGTAGGGATCAAGTAAGACAGTGAGGGTACGTAAGAACATCTCCAACGTAGGCTTTCGATTTGACCTTACGCGGAGGCCCTTAACGTCATGGAAAAAAATCTTGCTTTCGGGCTTGCGGCCAGCCGATTTTTTCGACATAGGTTACCGATTTTATAGCGAATTTTGCTCTCTTGCACGCCAGATTTGTCGGCCAAGCCGAGTTGCTCCTTAGCCGCGATCCTGAGACCTAACTATCAAAGTGTTATAAGGGGCCCCGTGAAAGCCGAAAACTAAAAGCATCCTATCAAGTAGCGCTTTCGAGTGAAGCCAAAGAGCGAGCAGTAGAAGAGTCGTGATTACATGCATAGATTCGATTTCAAGCCACTCTTTTGCAGTTCGGCGTAAGGTCTAATGCGAGGTCTTCTGCCTTATGGCAAAGTTGATCTTCTGCCTTAATTACACTTGGGCGTGGATCCAAATCCAAGCTTTCCTCTTCCGCAGCTGGGCCTTCTGCCTTGCTCACACTTCGCCAGTTCAATTCACTTGGTCAATTCCAAGCTCTACTTTCTTGCATATTTTCTGTATGAAAACGACCTCGCTGAGACCCTTAAATGTCGAGCCCTATGCGAAGCTAGACTGATAGAAAACTGTCCCATCCCTTCTCTGTATGAAATCCTGGATTCGCGCCTGGTTGGGACTAAAAGTAAAAATGTACAACTGTCTATCAAATTGCGTTTTTTATATCGAAAATTTTTCGCGCTCGCTTCGCTCGCGTTTACAATATCATTATGATATGTATGATAAAAGTGACATTCGGATCGTGACTGCAGCAGCATTACTCTGTTGTAACGTTACTGCTGCAGCACTGTCAATTTTCATGATAAAATTATGTGACTGATTTCCATACTAAAAGTAAAAATGTACAACTGTCTATCAAATTTCGTGATAAAATGATGTGACTGATTTCCATACTAAAAGTAGAAATGTACAACTGTCTATCAAATTGCGTTTTTTATATCGAAAAATTTTCGCGCTCGCTTCGCTCGCTTTTTCAATAACTTTCTAAGATATGGCGACTGCAGCAGCATTACTCTGTTGCAACGTTACTGCTGCAGCACTGTCAATTTTCGTGATAAAATGATGTGACTGATTTCCATACTAAAAGTAAAAATGTACAACTGTCTATCAAATTGCGTTATAATATCGAAAAAAATTCGCGCTCGCTTCGCTCGCGTTTTCAATTTCTTTCTAACATATGGCGACTGCAGCAGCATTACTCTGTTGCAACGTTACTGCTGTAGCACTGTCAATTTTCGTGATAAAATGATGTGACTGATTTCCATACTAAAAGTAAAAATATACAACTGTCTATCAAATTGCGTTTTATATCGAAAAAATTTCGCGCTCGCTTCGCTCGCGTTTTCAATTACTTTCTAAGATATGGCGACTGCTCCAGCACTACTCTGTTGCAACGTTACTGCTGCAGCACTGTCAATTTTCGTGATAAAATTATGTGACTGATTTCCATACTAAAAGTAAAAATGTACAACTGTCTATCAAATTGCGTTTTTATATCGAAAAAATTTCGCGCACGCTTCGCTCGCGTTTACAATAACATTCTAAGATATGATAAATGTGACATTCGGGTGGCGACTGCAGCAGCATTACTCTGTTGCAACTTTACTGCTGCAGCACTGTCAATTTTCGTGATAAAATGATATTACTAATTTCCATTCTCAGCTGTAATGCGGCAATGAACGTCACTCAAGGTACCAAAAAAATTCAATGTAATCTCGATGACCCTAGGGAGACTGGGCACCATGGTCTAGAAATGCTGAGGGCATCAAAATATCTTAATCCGGCACTGGTCGTTTGCGGAGTCAAACGATTTGGGACTCGCATTTAATACGCATTACCATGCCTTCCAGAAAAAAATCCAATCATTCGCGAAAGTCTCGCAACGCATTGAGGTTACAAGGGGCACGTGGTCTTACTCAGGAGTCTGAAGAAGACCACGGTGAGTGGCGCTCTAGCCAGGCAGGCCGCTTCGCTTTCGCTCGCGCGCGTCTACCTTACTGTATCGTCCGATGTACATCTACTACTCTGTCGTTTAAATCACGTGTAAAATTGGAATAAGGGCGAAAAAAACTATTGATTTTGGAGTGTAGTTTTATTTAGTGGTACCTCATTGTAAAATATTTTATCTGGACTGCAGTCCTCTAGCATATACATCTGTCAACTTTACTTCAAGTTCCGCCTCCAGGGGAGAGGGAGAGAAATTAGGATTAGAAATTAGCCGCTTACTTACTGACACAGACCGAATTCCACGCGGGCGGAGCCGCGGGCACAGCTAGTATTAGAATATTCTAGTTAAAATATTCTAGTACACTAAAACTCTGATATCGTTTTGGTAACAATCTAATAGTAACAGAGTAAAATATGCATTTAGCATACAACACTTTACAATAATTGCGATGTTTACAATATTTATTAATACTGTTCACCATCATCTAGTTTAACACACCAATAATAAAAGTGTGTATTACAAAATCTTTGTTTAGGGTCCAACTTATGTAATTCATTTATAGGTACTAGATTTTCTCGTACCTGTTAGCGGATTTTTAATACCTATTACTTACTCGAAATTTCTTGATTACTATGAATATTTTTACACATAACTAGATACGTTCTCTGTTGTCTAACATACTCTTTTTAATGATAACAATAAAGAGTGGTCCCAGCAACAATAAAAATTGTTGGCATTACAATATTATCGCACACTAAACAAAATATTATTTGCCTGTAACGAAAAACTGTTCAGTCCACGATATGAGCTAACTGCAGCCCCCCGCACCCCTGCGCCGCCGCCCGCAGCGCCCAGAACATTCTGTCATTTTCACCGAAGTCCGGACAGAGTTCATTTCAAGTGTCGCCAATAATAAATGAATCAGGTTGCATTCCTGTTCAGATCACCGGTTTTAGCAAATAAAAGTGTCTGTGTGTAGTGAACAAAGGCGGACGAAGCGGATAGCGGTTTAATTGAAAATTTATACATATGTTGCTAATAGTGATAAGGTTATATTGCATGGAGTGTTCTGTTTGTGTGTTGTGTTTGCTGCCAGAATTATCTCTGTGTTATATTTGCCATATGCTCACTAAAATTGCGGCCGATAATTTATGTTATATATACTACTAAAATTAAAACGAATTTAAAAAAAAAGTTTGTTTTTACTTTACTCATAGTAATTACTTAGGATTGAGATTTTTCTGTTTATGTTTCAGGCCACCACACCTATACCACAAACATCATTATTGCGGACTAAGCCAATGTAGGTACTTACTGCCGAGTTAAACAGAATAATGTTAAACACCTTAGGTAAGTCTTCGTCGCAACAAAAGCATGTTAAAGCGAAGACTCACCTAAGATATTTAACCTAACTCTGTTTCACTCGACAGTATATTACAATTTCAGTCCGCAATAATGATTTACTGAACACAAATATAAAACCCGTTAAACTCTACAATATATATAGTAAACAGAACATACTGTTTATTTCATGCCACAACAATTATATTTAACACAAACATAAATCTGGTATTCTCCAATACTGCATATAGTAAACAGAAATTGTTGATTATTTCAGTCAGCTAAAATTATACTTAAAACTAATAAAAAATCTGGTGAACACTAATGAAATATCTGATAAACTCTACCCTGTCCTATAATGATGGCTACAGATAGGTTTTGTATACTACACAAAATTTATTTTCGACGATACTAGGTATGTGGGTAATAGGAACTAGAAATGATGTTTTAAAGAACTAGAATTTTCTATTAATGTGTAAAAAAAGTCTAGTTGTCACATATAATACAATAAAATCAAGTTAAATTTACAATATTCTGGTAAAGAACACTAGATTTTTTTCTCCGTGTATAGGTAATTGAAACCCTAAAATATTCATCAAAGGGTTTTCCATACGCTCCTTGAGAAACACAGTGTCATTAAGCGAAAAACGTGTTTTTTGGGTACAGAGCTTTAAAATTTTCGAAATCTTCAAACGTCTAAAACTGCCGTACTAGAGATAAAAGAAAGAGTTTTTTGCTATATTTTGTTAGATTTTAAACTAATCTTGTGAGTCATTTGAGTAAACTGTGTTTTTTTTGTTTAATTTCTAAGATAATTCAATTAAAAGAAAATTGTAATGTCACTATTCCGTTTAGTTTTGCTTAATGTCACATGACGACTTCGCAATATTGATTCAATTTATGGAACAGTGACACTATATCCAGTTATTTGATATAACTTAACGTTTATTTCAAAGAAAAAGCGCAAATAGAATCATTTTACATGGATGTTAATTAATATTTACTAAAGTAAGCGACTTTCAGTCTTAAAAAATTAGCAAATAAGACTAGTTTTTCTTTAAAACTAGAGTATTCTTAACTTGTTTTGTTTGGCTATATTTTTACGATCAAAAATTACCAAAGTAAATAAACAAAGGGGAGGATAATAATTGGGGGATGCGATGTAAGGGGCCCGAATGTCATGTAACGGACCCCAGACCAGCCTCTCCTGCACGTGGTCACCCTGTGGAATACCAAACAAGCCTCTGGCGATCCACCAACCCGCACTGAACCAGCATGGTGGGCTTATGGCCCAATCTCATTTGACATGTGCGACTCCTCGTTACGGCGCTAAGTACCCTGTAAAAGTGGTGCTAAGAATCCCCCGGCGGAAGATACCCACGTCATCATCATCCTGCTAGGCCTTGTTCTCATTTATTTGGGGTCGGCCTTCCCTGTTCTTTTCCTCCATTCTGCACGATTGAGTGCAACGTCGGCGTCTATATTGAGGTCTTTCAGGTTTCGCTGAACCGTCGTCAGCCAGGTAGCAGGTGGTCTTCGACGTCCTCGCTTCGTCGTTGAAATATCGAGCGCTACCTTAACCATGTAGTCTACAGGACGCCTCTGTACATGACCGTACCACCTCAGACGTTTTTCCGTTAGCTTTTCTGTTATTGGCGCTACTTTGAAACTACCCGGCGGAAGATACCCACACGCTTTGTCGTCAAAAAGAAGTGGCAGGACAACATTGTCGGATTATCAAATTACTCCGACAAGGTGGCTGTGTTGACGTTAAGCATATCCCAAATCCCAAAGCTATATACCTACCTTAACCGCAATCAAAGCCTACGCATCAACATCTACACATTGCGATGATAAGATTGAAGAGTATTTTGTCCTTGGTGAAGTCAGATCAAGCACACATACATAGTCGGACCACATATGGCCTTGGCAGCAGAAACGACCGTAGTTCTAGGTCTATTCCATTTGCCTTTGGTCGAAACATGAACGTAGATAAGTAATTCCTTCTTTCTCAAAAAAACTTCAAAGTCGCTGGACCTGGACTTCGCCTGGCGGAATATCACACACGAAATTGACTACTTATATAATAATATTTTCATCTGACAAAAGTTTAATTAGATATTTATTTATGTAGGTATTAGGTACATCAATAGGTTTAAATTTAGTTCCGATCACAGACCCGTGAGAGCAAAAATAAAGTTTAAGACTTAAATCCACCGTAAGCAATTAATTCATAAATAGGCAAAACACCTAAACAGAAACACACTCTTATTTGTAACCACGATCAGTTTAACTTAGAATTACGAAGTAATTTTGACACCTTACAAGAAGAGATACCACAAATACACATTCAGAAGTTCAAATTCAAAATAACAACATTATAAATACTTTAGAAACAGCCAGTAGCAAAATTAAACCAACCCGGAAAAACAACAAAAAACTCACAAGCGACACATTACGTTATTAGAACTAGCTCTTCTGAAGGAGGTACGAATTCTTCATCATCATAAGTATTATCTTTATTAACAGTTTCAACTAAAACAGTAGTATTAACTTTATTAAAATAGCTTTAAACTTTATTGTCATTCAAGACACATTGAGACATTTTCTACTGTAAGAGAACAACAGTTTTATGGGTAATTAATAGGTAAGTACCTACCTAGTGATAATAATAATTAATGTGTGTTTTGTGTCACCTTGTCAGAAATAAAATTGGAACATAACAGACATCACAAAAATAACTTGCAAATTTTGATGAATGAAAAAGTATCACACAACACATAAATAATATTATATTATAATTAATAAATATGGGAATCTTACACATACCAACCTAGTTCCACAGTTAGATCAATAGGTCTCGTAATGTGGCTATATCTATCTAATTATAAATAGTCGTCTAGTAGGTACCCATAATACAACTCTATTATGAACCTTATAGAAAAAATACAACACAGTGACATTAAACAACGAGTGACATTAATTAACCACACCGTTATAAGCGATCTGTACCAGTTGTAGTGGCTTTAAGCTTAAAACGACATTTTTCACTTAAGCATGCCAACTGTCGCTATGGTAAACTAAGCTAGCATATTGACACTACACAGATAATGACGATCGACCTGCTAAAACTTCTGTCAGCTTCTTAAAATCACAATGTCACTTAAAGTAAAAGAACAGTACGTTTTTATTTTTAGTCAGCATTATGGCTTTAAGTTTTAAGCAAAACCGTCATTATAGGTATAATGTCACTTTACTTATTTCAAAACGTTATTCTATTCTATTAAATTCTAAAGTACAAGTGTCCTTAAAGGGAAAAGTACGATATTGCTTTAAATTGAGTTTTGATTTTGATACCATATTATAAGTTTAAAGTGACATAGTACGTATAGATACACTATTTCTTATGTAAATTGACGTACTTACCATTGAATCTCATAGAAAACCGTCACTAAGCAAAAAAATACAATTTACTTCCCTTTAAGGACATTGTTCCTATGAGACGGGCACCTATTCCCTCTATTCGCCATAACGACATTAGCGCCCTCTGGCGGTTCTAATAGAGCTAGGGCGATAGGTGTCTTCGTATTGCGTGTGTTACGATCATACGAGCTAGATGGCGTTATTAACTCAAAAACCCCATTTTTTGGATAATGACGTTATGTTTCTCAAGGAGCGAATTATGTATTAAGTACTTGCATTTATTTTTCAGCAAGATTTTGCCTAGGCTTCGCGCCATTGGTCATTACCTGGGTTTTGGCTGTTCACTTCGAGCCCGACTTCAAGGCTTGCCGTGCTATGGTCTTGTCGCGTTTGTTCTAGATGAGGTGTGGGAGAACAAGACTTATATCTATAATCATCTACCCTTAATTTTTATTCGATGAAATCTTAATCCAAATCGACACGAGTTACCTTTCCGCAAGTGTATTTTACAACGTTTTACAGTACATATGGCCCTTTAAATTTTCGACATAGGCACCGTACCTATTGTCATCAATTCTGCCCTAGGGCGGTAAAGTACTGTAAAATCTCTTACAGTTTTGAACCTCCATACTTTGCCGTTTTTGTTTCTCAACATATGTATATACTAATTCCTACATATACATTAGACACCTACACACCTCCATAGATACCTACAAATCTAATAATAATCACAAAGAGACAATCAGCCTGAAAGCCACAGAGCGTAGGCAGTCTGCAGTGTAATTATTGAACGTGCCGTGAAGCTCAGAGGAATGTCGCCGGCGTGACTCAACCGCCGCATATGCCTCTCAAAACCTTATTCAATTTTATACCTTAGTTTAATACTAATAAGGCTCACGTTCGAACAAGCTTTGGAGTGGACATGTGGACATAGAGGGGGCTAAGCATGGCAGAATAGTGAAATAGGTCTGTCCACGGCTGAATTATACGGCATTTGGAGTGCAGTTTGCGTGGCCTTGGCCGAGATGTGAGACCAGTTCCCTATCGTCATTGCTCCTCAATATGCACTGTTGAGGAGGGATGAAGTTTGGCCTAGGTACCGTCAACAACAAAAGTCGAAGATTTAAATTTAAGAGCAATCGATTTCAAGCGCAGTGTAGAGCACAGTGAGTGTATCACTTTTTTGTTAAAGTTGTATTTACGCCGAATGAACGCGTTAGCTTGAAAACTAAACATTGTATTTATGTTTTGCAACCAGTTAAAATAAATATCTTATGCATTTAAATTTATTTCTTCCGAAATTATATAAATAAATAATATTATGGGATAACTTATCATTGCGGCTATCCACATTAAAGCTCGAAAAAGCTTGTATTGTAGGTACTAGCCGACGATATGTTACACAGTTGTTTTTTATTTGCGCTAATTTCGGGGTATGGATAAATACGTTTAAGAAATACTATTATACTTACACATATGTACCCGTGTTACACATATGTACCGGAGACAATAAGGTACAAAATTTCACAAAATTTTCTGTTTTTTTAAAGTGATAATAAAAACAACGAAGATAATGTAAAGAATAAAGTCGCACTTGACCGGTTTTTTAATTATGTAGGTATGTGTTGCTCGGTACAACGGAGTAAAGTTCCGGTCATATGGAATAATGGAACGTGCATGAACCTTTGGACATTTCAGAAAACGCTGTTTTTACAAGCTTTTATTTACTTTCACCTGACCGTTGTCTGTCTGTCTGTCGGTCTGTAATCAAATCTTGCAAGTTAAATTTGATCCACTTCCCGGTTTCAGATTGAGCTGAAATTTTGCATGCATATATAAATCGGATGACAATGCAATATTATGGTACCATCGAGCAGATCTGATGATGGAGACAGGAGGTGGCCATAGGAACTCTGTGATGAAACAGCGCAACCTAATTGTGTTAGGGGTTTTTAGAATTGTCTCGATGAGTAATAGTTGTCTGTCGTAAGAAAAGTACAGTAAGCGATAAAAGCTTGTACCAAAAATGAAATTTTTGCCAAAAACTTATTTTTGGTTTCTGTTATTCGAAAAATGAAATTAAGTTTAACAAATACCTATAGGTAAGTAATAATGTTTTCTTGGCTAACGTAATGTCCTTATTAAATTATTATGTAGGTAGATCTATGTTGCCGTCTGCAGATTGTATTATGTATCATGCCTAGGTCACCTTGAACCTTGGATTGAGGTTTAGGTAGGTACATAATTAACCTTTTTCCAGACATAGTACGATTTATCGATCAGACGATCACAGACGCGCCAATAGAATTTTAACTTTAGCATTCCGATTGAAGGTTCAAATTAGATTAGACTTTCGGGAAATGTGACTTGTCTTCAAATAAATCATCCAAGCTAGTTTATTTAGGCCCTTCTCTCACGAGACTTTTCAAATGCTACGCGACTGAGATGCAAACCATGATCGCCTACTGGTATGCTACTCGTTTCCGCACACGGTGCTACGCAAATGAGACAATTTTGTGTCATTTGCGGAACAACATCACCACAAAATCTGAGAAATTATCTTGTCAATTATCTAATAACCCCACATGCTTCGCTCCCTTGGCAATCCAATTATTGTGTATAAAAATTTAAATAAAAATATTATTGACTGACCTAGCAAATTATTTTTTTTTCCTATTTCAATCCACGCCTTTTCTGTCACATCTTTTCTTACATAATCAGGTAGCTTATAATTATATAAATATGGATACTTTTCCACCTCTTGAACGAAATTTATACTAAAAGCTTGTTCCGCCGCCATCTTGAGTATACAACTCGTATACGACTCAAGTCGCGTGCGACCAGCATTAGTCGGCGCTATTCGGGAAATGAATTAGAGATTCACTAGATATGAAATAGTAAAGATATATGTGACGTTCCACGGAAAAGGGTACCTTATGGAGGTTGGCGCTTACGCTATTAATTCATTTCCCGAATCGCGCCGAGTATCATGCGACTGATATCAAACGCGTCGTCGACGCGTCTCGTCGTGTGCGAAACGTAGGAAATAAATATGGCGGGTACTCACAAGCGACGCGTAGGATACGCGTACGAAACACAAATCGCTTGAGAGTAGCCTCGTGAGAGATGCGCCTTAGAATATCCTTACTTGATTTTTTGGAAAAACCTTCTAGAATGGTGCGTCCTGAAAAAACGGTTAAGTTTTATAAAATAAATTTTCAATACACAATACGTATATGTACCGTTTAACACTTTGTTAACTAGAACTACGTATTTTAATGTTGCCCGCTAACATGTTAGGCGGTGATTGAATATTCAAAATGTACGTAGATGATTTGTTCGACAAGGTAGTGATAATCGCTTTAGCGTACATGCTAATAAGTGATCGAATATTCGCCACATATCACTTAATGTTTAGGTCTTCTTCTTCTTCGGTATCACTCTTGACAGAGTGGTCGTGGTCATCACTTCAGGTGTTGGTGGCAAGCTTCACAACACGTCGCCACTCTTCTCTGATAGCCGCCTCGGAGTATCGTGGACTGAATTCCGTACCAACGAGTCTATACTTCGAGAACTCGGCATCAAGCAGCGTTTATCATCTTTGGTGCAGTCTCGTATCCTCACCTTTTTTGGTCACGTATGCCGCCGAGGGGAGGTGGCTATTGAGAGACTTGTGGTCCAGGGAAAGGTCGAGGGTACCAGGCCACGAGGAAGATCGCCTATGAGGTGGACTGACCAGATAAAGGCGGCAGTAAATGGCTCATCATCACTACATGAATGCACGAGAATGTTTAGGTAGGTACTTACTAGTTTTTTCAAGGAAAATTTTTAACAGTTTGTACCAGGAAATGCGAAATTAATAACTTAAAATAAAAGTATTTTGAAAGTATTAATCATATACATATAGATATACTACACCGTTATATTTTTATGTTTTAAAACTTAAATATAAATTTGTGGGTCTTGGTGATGTACTTATGTAACATTTAGGTAGGTATTTCTATAAAACTTACATTTCGCAGGCTTGGCTTGATTGTGTAGGTTCAGAGTAAAGTAAAATAGGGTTTCGAAATGTCAACTCCATTTTTTTTTATTTTTTTTTTCGTATGGCTTTTGTGTACTCTACTTCAGAGATTTACAGTTTTTAAGTACTGTACCGCTTCTGTGGTTAAGGTGGTAAAATCCTCCACTTGCCCATGGTACCTATTTGGTTAAGGGACAGTCAAATACCGTGTGGTGTACGGTCTGCTCGGCTGCTCCACACCGACATACTGGTGATTCGCACCAGTTCCATTTGTGCCACAAATAAAGCACAGTTTCCAACTCCCGTCCTTATCCGATTCAGCATGCACCAAACGCGTCGGAGTTCCTCAAAGCCAGCGGGTCGTGTCTTGGTATTAGGCTTGAAGATGTCGCAGGGGAGAAATCTTGATTCCCATTCAGATTCCCAGGAGTCCCGTAGGTTACACATTGGTGCTGGATCATGGAATCTCAGCACTGGAGGATGGCGAGATTTAAGTCTTGTCTTTTTAAAATCATAGAGGTCTTCATGGACAGGTAAGTTTGGGGATGCCCGGATCTTTTGTATTTCAAGGCCAAGGCATTTTTCTCTCCGCATATGAGGTGGCAGTATGTGGGATAGGACTGGTAGCCAATTGAGGCATTTTATGAAATCTAGTTACTTATAAAAAAAACTTTTGTATAAGTTTATAATACAGGGTGGAAAGATAAGTCGGGCCCTTTAGGGAAACTACCTTAAATCCTTAAGCTGGCTCATTTTACTGAAAGGAGACATTCCTTTATTTTTATAAAGAAACAAAACTGCATTTAAAGTACTTTTCTTTTTTTCTTCAATTTGGCTTGTCTAAAAAAATCTTGAGTACTAAATATTCGATTTTATGGATATTTTGTACGACAGACGAGTGTAAGACCTAATGTTTCTTGGAAAAATGTTATCATTAACATTAACTGTATCGACTAGTAAAATAAAATGGCGAGTTTTTATTTTTTATAATTTTTAGTCTGTTCGAGTCCCGAGCGAGGCAAGCGAGTTTTAGAAAATCTTTGAATGCAGTTTTGTTACTTTTTAAAAATAAAGGAATGTCTCCTTTAAGTAAAATGATTTAAGCTAGTTTCCCTCCAGGGCCCTACTTATCTTTCCACACTAAGTATATAACTAAATCTTACTTGAAGGTAATATCTTCTACACTCCTACAAGCCATAAACATGAAAGTGGACCTGACATCAAAAACGATGTCAATTCGTTATCGTTCACGCGTTCATTTCGCTCGGATGTTGTGTGTGCTGTTGTTGTTATGCATTATCGTGAGTGAGACGCATGGGGCGATTGAGAACAAAACAACATTGTTTAGATGTATTTTTGATATGATTTGTAAGTTTTAATTGGCCTCATTAAAACACTCGTCTGACGTGGATTTATCCCCACCACTCCATACATTTTCGAAGGTGCCTTAATTCGAAACAGTACCTTTGTTCTTGATTCCTAGTTTCCTCAACATCAAAGCCTTTATGTCTCGCATACGCAACCTCCAGAGATATCAGCGATGCTACCTTTCATCTCTGTGATCTTTATTTTATATTCCTCGGGTGGTTTTGGTATGCATGCAGCTTTTAGATAATATTACGAGTATATTTACGTCGATATACATATTAGATATCTTTTACCAGAAATAAAAAACCGGTGTGGTTATTTGAAAGATCCGGAATATTTTCATTTATATTTTAAAGTAAGCACAGTAAAATGTGTTAAAGTGTAATATGTGGTGCAAATAGTAAACATACTAGGTCTTAAATATGTAGGTAATTCAAAATGAATTGCAAACGAAACACAAAAACCTAATTGACATTGGACTAGAATCATAAAATATTACATATTAATTTGTTTTGTTTAAGAAATGGAACTTGAAGGTCTTCAAGGTATATTGGCGCTAAAGGTTAAGGTGGGTTAAGGTTATCAAATAAGTCATTGAAATATTTTATATACATTAATAAGACGCAAAATTGGCTAAATATGTATTAAGAGGACAGCTGTCACCGTACCCACGCTATTTGAAAAATACTATAGCGATTGTTTTTAACTCTGTTAGGGCCACTTGCACCATTCACTAACCCGGGGTTAACCAGTTAAACCTGGAGATACCATGGTTACCAGTACAATTTGACAATGGGTTAATGGTTTAACCGGTTAACCCTGGGTTAGTGGGATGGTTCAAGAGGCGCTTAATCATAAACTGTAAGTAATACTCGCACAGATGGTCAAGATTACGAAATCAGTAATATGTGGTCGAGTCTAGTTTTGTTACTGACGTATCTATAACTTGGTACTCACGTACCTAACCTGCTTTGTTTTTGTATTTATTTTGTATTAACCAATTATATCTTAACTCAACAATCAGATGTGCACTGTAAATACTGCAGGTATAGATGACAAATAAAAATATCCAGTGTATCTAGTTTTGGCATAACCTGTTTTGATTCGATTTTAAAACAAAACAAATTCAATTCTGTTTTCTTACACAAATAATCCAAATTTGACTGCCATCTTTTCTTGTATGGTGTAGTGGGCGGCTATAGGCTAACACCAACAACAAAAAGGTTGCTTAATACCTATACCGGGTGTGGCCTGTAATACGAGCAAAAAATTTTACTGTAGGCTGTACTCCTCATACTGACCAACATTTGTTCATCAACTTTTAAAAATAACTTGTGGTTTGATTTTTAATACACTGAAAAGTTTATTCTAAGACGCAATGTAGGTATTGCGAATTTTGTTATGTTTAAGGCGTGACAAGCAACGTCAATCACAATGATATGGCGTGGCGATGGCGTCCATTGAAGATAATATTTATTTTGTGTGAAAAATAGGAAGACTAAATACTTCATAATTTTTAAAAGTTGTTGAACAAAAGTGTCACCGTTTGAGGAGTACAATCTATGTTTTAATTATTTGCTCGTGTTACAGGCCACACCCGGTATATCCGGAATAGCCTTATGGCCAACGAGATAAGCGCTGCCATTTGTAATCCTCGTTTAATCGTACCTACCTACCTAATTATAACAACATCAGATGCAGCAAGGCCAACCACTTAGTGATTAACTTGCTTACGTAGTTACTATGTTCATGTACCTACCTACTAGATCTGTGGCACCTACGTCTTATAGCAAAATCCAGAACAAATACCATCCAATGCAAAGCTTTTCTATTGAACATTTATACATTTTATTACGTTCAAATTTGTGACACATAAAATAGCGGCTGAATAGATTAAACCAACTTGAATTCGACCAGATATATTGTTATTTAAAGGGGAACGTTGATGCTCCACCATGAATAGTCCTTTGTGTTTTGACTTCAATTCATTACAGGTCGTCGCAAATTTGAACTTTAACTCGCAAGTTACAGAATCCAAGTTTGAATGGGTACCTAATCTGAGCGTACGAGCGCAGTCAGCGATCCGTTTCCGCATCACGGCCACGGTTACGCTCGGCGCAGATAGTGTTGCCATGAAAAGTCGCCGCAATCCGCTTACACTCTCAACGGACAGTCACGTCATTTCATTATAAACCTAGTTCCACCAGCAGAAGGGCACATTTCCTTCTACTGTGGTGACAGAAACAGCGTTTCAATAAGTAACGCTTCCCGGTTAGATTTAGTAACTTTTGTTTAATAGCCTTGCTTTGTCTAAGTTATTGAGGGCAACACCAAAAAGTCTTCCTTAGTATTTTTAAATTTATGTGATATCCTATATTTGTCTTTTATTTTGGATAGTTCATAAACTTTGTGTTAAAATCCGCTAATGATAATGCGTCATTATTTATAATATCTTGGAGTAGAGTGAAATTTGTATAAGACAAGTCGGTACAATAAAAATTGTCAAAGTTTCAATAGATAATCGTAATATATACCTATCCTAATACACAATAAATTCAGAGTCTAGTTATACCAAATCAAAAAAAAAACGTTTAATAACTAGTTTGTGATCGAGCTCTTTTATGGAAATTATTATAGCAGAAAAACTGGTTCATTAAATTATTTTTGTCACAAAGAAGAGGTAAAATCCCCAATTGATTACGCCTGATGAGGAAAACAAACAGATTTCGACTTTATAACATTGTCTATTTTCTATTTTACGAATACCTGGCGTGTTTTTTTAATCTTTTGCTACCAAATTTGTTTGTACCATTGAAACTGTTAGATCGAAACGTTTTTTCAGTAGGTAGATGGTTAGGTTAAGCGATATGTCATACAAATTGTCTATCCATTAATAATTGACATTTAAGAAACCAGTAAAACAAGAATTCCTTTAATCGAAGAGTCCATTAATCAAATTTATCGCCTAGATTCTACCAGTAACTTTATACAATTTTTCTTCAATGTAAATAATGTCGTTTTATATTTACACAGTAAAAACCGACACACAACACAGTTGTATTAATTAATTAGGTAAGGAAAAGTTCAAGGTATATTCAAAAAATCAATATTGAACAATCAACAAACAATAGTCCGCAAACTGTATCCTTACGTATTACCACATACCTAGACCTACATATTGCAACATAGATAAGCGTTATCAGGGATAGTGATAATATACACACGCCGTTCATCTCATGTGGTCTCAAAAATCCTACCTGTTCCGGGGTTTCCTTCTCCTCAGTCTCAAATTAGGACACTTTTTGAAAACGGAAAACGAAACACCACCAAGGAAGCCCATGGCTATTGATCACAGATAGATTATCACAGATTTATCACAAGTCGGAATGTAAGTTCAAGTTTTATCACAGGTGTGCGGGTGCGGCGGCCGCGGCTTGTGCCATGACTAAGCGGACGGCGCGCGAGCTCAGCTCGGGGCTGACGTCGCGACCCGCGGGCCTGGGACGCCGCGGCCCGCTGACGAGCCTCCCCGCGCTTGATGCACTTCGCTGCACGCAGTGACGTGCTCGACACTTCATTACGTCATACTGCAAGTGCAGTTAAATTAAAGGTCGGTTTATATACATACATTGAGCGTGCTAGGTACGTGCCGTGGCAGACAATAATATTCTTCTATGTATACAGTGCCTACTAAGGCATTTATATCTATCGTTACACGGCCTTACAGACGCCGACGGACACCCTGTATAGAAGAATATTACTTTGTCTGCCACGGAACGTGTCTCACGTGTCTTTCACGCTCAGTGTCTGTAAATATAAACCGACCTTTAATTTAAAAATACGATCCTAAAAATATGAGCTCGACCTGCACCTACGCAGAGATTCAATTAACATACAATAAATGGAGGCGATTGTGTCATAAATTAGCCTCTATTTAGTCTATGCAAGAACCCCACGCCTACTTTTATATAAGGAAACGTGTTTGTCACTAGACTAGGTATTCCACTTCTGACAAGGTAGCAGGAACTGTGAGACCCATTCAAACTATAATATTTGGCTCGTACTTGTACGTACATTTACGCGAGCGAGACGCACAGACGACTGACATCAAAATTCAAAACGTTTATATTATTTTGATTTCACAATATAATATGTTGGAATTGGTTTGTTTGAGCTGTAAAATCCGATTCGCGTGACCGCGAAAATATATAGTGCAATCACGTTTCAGTCGTGACACTCGTTACTGAGTATTACCCACTCGTACTTGCAATGAAACGATAATGACATATGTACATAACCGCTTAAATGTTTACTTCAATGTAAACAGGAAAATCGATATCGACTTCAAACTGAATGGAAAAAGGGTATGGGTAAGGGTGATGACGGATTAGTAAATTGGTTCAAAAGCTATATGTATATAACAGAACCGGGATTTGTTTGAGGTATTTCGTAGACTCGCGACTGGGCGTAGGTTCCCGAGTTTACAATGTTGGATACTTATTCATTCTAATAATATATGAATAATGAAGGATCCGACATAATATTTAATCGGATATTTGGGTCTATGCCTCATTCTGTTAGCCTATCGTCAATCTGGTTGGAAACTGTTAGACCGTCCTGATTTCATAATAAGGCCTGTCTTTTGGGTTAGCAAATTACTGTCGCAATCTTTTGAAATATGAGATACGATTTCTTCTTTATCCTGCCGTAACGCCATTACGAGTGGTAAATTTTAAATCGACACGAGTTGCGAATTACCTATACGCACATGACAGAAGGGGTGAGATAATTAATATGATATAGGTATACAGGTTGACCTTAGCCATTGGACAAACCCTGAAATCCCACGTAGGGTTATTTCTCAGAAATGCTCTAACGGTAATATTTTTTTAATTAGAACAAAAGATAAAAAAATAAATTATCAAACAAAAGTTATTTCCAATAATCGACAACAAAAAGAAACATACTGTATTAATCATTGGCAGTGCTTTTGACAATTTGTTTGAAAATGTGCGGCAATGATGACATTTGTCAAAAGTTAGAATCTTATTAATGTCATAAATAAAAAAGATAATCAAAACGGTCGAAGAAGGTTTCAATTACCTCAGGAGCTACTAACACATACAGGTTGCTCCAAAGTAAAAAAATCGTAATTTGTTAATTTCTTCGTAACCGTTACACCGATTGTTATGATACTTTTTATACTGGTTCTAAATACCCTAATGCATATGTAAGTTTCGGCTTTGTCCAATGGCTAGGGACATCCTGTATATTTAAATATACAGTAACTAGCATTGAATAATTTTACGGTTTAGACTCACTTGTTTTTCGTGTCACTCGGGCGACATGCTTCGGAGAGCCTAGGTCTCCTTTCTCAAGCACTTACAGTGCGAGCAGCGTTCACGACGGCCGTGTATCGCGTACAGCGCGGCAGTGTAGTGCACATAGTGAGTTCGTGCTGTGTATCGCTACAAGTGTTAGGTGACCCAAGCCCAAACACACCACTATGCCCGCCTACAATAACAGCGGAAGACCTCCCCCAACCTGTTTTCTGGGCGCGCGCGCAGCGTGCGACGCGGCGAGCCGCAGTACGCGGTACACGGCCATCGTGAATGCTGCTCGCACTGTCAGTTCTTGAGAAAGGAGACCTAGGCTCTCCGAAACATGTCGCGTTAGAGACTAAATACAAGTGAGTCTAAACCGTAAAATTATTCATAGTTAGTATGTCTCACAACAGTTTAAATTCGATTATACAGTAATAGTAGGAGATCCCACATATGGTCGACCTTCACTGATCTGTCTGACGGATGAAACTATGAAAATATGAAAGAAAATATGTTCCAGAACATAAATAAATAGGGTTGCCTAAAGAAATATGGTCAAGGCTATTTTTAAGAAATTTTTGAATAAGAATTTTTTTCGGCAAATTTCACCGATTTGTGTGACGAACGAAATAAGTTTCAATGGAAAGTATACAACTTATACAACATAAATCAACTAGGTTGCCTATCTTTTTCCGGTCACTATTATGTGGTTGCCGTGTTTAAAGAGGTGATATTATATCGATAATTGCACTCATCTGTCTGACGCTTGAATTATACATCAAAATCTTGGTAATTTTATTGCAAATACAATGGTATAGGGTTGCCTGCGAAAATCCGGTCACAAATAAGGGTTGCCAGGCTTTTAATTAAAATAAGAAGGGAAGACTTTTAGCGATAACTCATAAACGGCTTAACTGATCAAATTTGATTTAATTTTATTTGATTGAGTTTTTTAAGCACTATTTTCATGATTTTTTCCATATTTTTTGGACAGATGGTTCAAAGTTAGAAGAAAAACCTTTTTTTTTTCTTTCTAAACGATTATTTCCGAAATGATTCACTTTATCAAGAAATGTTGTTTAAAGACCCCTATTTATTTTGAAAGGCCTATCCAACGACACCCCACACTATAAGGTTGCTTCAAATGCTAAGAAAAACAGTTATACTTACGCGTTATAACGTATATTTGCTGTAAGAGTGAATCATATTTTAATATCTTACTTACTCGTACCAATTATTACATTTAGTTAGACATTTATTTGTGTGTTTATCACAAGTAATTGTTCCTGAGTTATTTATGTTTTCAATGTACCTATACATCTATCTCATCGCATAGTATGTACCCACGACACAAGTCTTTTTGAGTTTACTGTGAACATTGTGATTAGGTCGATTGTGAAAACAAAAAAAAACATATTTAGGTACTATTAGACTATAGCGAATAGTATTGAAAGGGTTAAAAACCTTAACTGTTCGCAATGCGCGAGGAACCCTTTGAGTCTTACCTGAAACAAAAGAAAAAAACAATTGTTATTAATTCAGTTCCTTTAAATGCATTTACGATCGAATGCAAATACTCCTTGTCTTTTTCTAGGTAGATACCAATTTTACATTGTTTACATTTGGCCTAATGTAAACAATGCAAAGTTGTTAATGTTATTATCTACTACTTATACAATATTTACATAAGGTAAATTACCAACATTTGTAATGTTTTACAGTTAGTTCTCGTATTTTCTTTGAGTACCTAGGTGTGGTGAAAAACTCGCTACCATCGTCATTAAATTATGGAATTTTTCGCTGGCTCGGGTATCAATATTAGAGAGATTAAACAACAACTTTGCCTCTTTGTAAAACAAATAGGTAGGTACTTAACTACTAACTCATTAATTTATTACTTTTATTCGTTATCATTATGTGACTCTTTAAGCCAAAAATACTTTAAGTAAATACATGTTCATAAAATAAGTAGGTAATTCAATATAATTACGCAACACAAACATTGACATAACGATATTAATATTTGAGCAACTTGCAATATATTCGTGACATAAAAAAATATGATAAATCCCACCGAAGCAAGCAAGCAAAATCGTTCATACAAAGTAGGTTGTATGTACATACATATAGAAAATGATTTCATAAATATCTAATGTAAACAAAGTGAATACTTAAATAAATCTAAAAATAATAGAAACAATATTTTTTTAGGTACGTATTTACTCAATCAATATTAGCGGAGAGCACGGTTATAATCTCTAGTCAGTAGGTAAGCGATAGCGTGTGGGTAGTACGGTACGGTTCAGTGTACGGGTCAATATACGAAATTCTTCGTGCTTTGTGATGATAGCCGGTTCTTAGGTGTTGAGCAAGATGTACAGTCATCGACTTTAATTTGAGCTGTTCATGGTTTACTTTACATTGGAGATGTCATAGCGTTAGTATTGACAACCAAATTAACTTGACATTCTATAACGACTATTTTTTTTTCAATAGTGGTACACAGGTCGTCGATGTAACTGGATCTTGAATGTGTGGAATTTGTGATGCTGAAACAGATGCATTTTGTTAGGGTAGTATTTAGCGTCAGTTAATTTAGTTAATGAGAGGAAACATTTCGTTAAAAATGAAATGTCCAGAGACCGTAAAGAAATAAAAGCCTCACTTTTATTTCTTTATGGAGACTAATTTTTTTACCTCATCTGAAATGTCCCTAAAGGAAAATGAAATTTTATGTGGCTTAAAACAACAATTAAATATAGACCGACTAAGCCCTTGAACTCATTTACTTGGTACAATTAATTAGGCTCATTAAGTGGATTTTACGGCACGAACCGTCGCATCAGATCGGTAAGAATGGGTACTCGTTACGTTATACTAGAATACTAAAGTGATCCGTGAACAAAGTTTTGTACGGAGCATTCCATATGTATGTAGGTATATTGTATATGTCGGGAATCGTTGGCGTATCATGTTAGAAAGAACACATTATGATAAGGGCGTTCTAAGAAAATCCAACTCACAATATTTACTGGACGAGACTGATTGTAAATCATAACACTCGTTATATTTTTTGCCTTCTTATCTGGAGTCAGGAGATTGATTAAACAGCATTCTTCAATTGTTCTCGATGTAATCTTCGAAACTAAAACGAACGCTACCAACCCAAGTAACACACAAGCAGGGTAATAGAGTAAAATTATCATCTTATTCAAATTAAGATTGCTTAAATTTTGTGTATAAGCGGTGGAAATTACTAAATTCGGAATAAGCAAACATGTGGGCCTAGTGGGGCCTATATACCAATAAATGCTGAATAAATTTTGCATAGTATCGGTTTTGCATATTAAAGCTGAATAATACTATTTTCTTACACAGTTGATGATGATGATGATGATGATAAGCCTTGTTATTCTGAACTTCTCTTTTGTGTGAGTGCTAGACATGTTCTTGTTTGTTATAATATGTCACGAAGCTCAGTTTGCCTCTTGGCATAGGCCTCCTCTAACATTTTCCATTGTGACCTGTCACGTGCAACCCTTCTCCAGTGATGTCCAACCGTGAGTTTTAGGTCGTCTTCCCATCTTGTCTGTTGGTGACCTCTACTTCTCTTGCCATCCCTGGGGTACCAATCCGTGACTGTTTTGCTCCATTTCTCTTGTGGATCACGTAACATGTGGCCTGCCCATCTCCACTTTTGTTGATCAATCCGGGCTATTATGTCTACAACTTTGGTTTTCTCCCTTATTATGCTGCATCTCACTCTGTCCTGTTTTCTTATACCTGTCAAGCTTCTCTCCATGGCTCTTTGGCAGCGTTTCAGCTTTTCAATGTGGCCTTTTGTGAGGGCCCACGTTTCACATCCATAAGTCATGACTGGGAGTACACACGTGTTGAAGGTTTTACTTTTTATTTGCATACTTAGCTCCTTAGATTTGAAGACTTCTTTCAATGACCAGTATTTTTTCCAACCATTTCCTATTCTTCGCTCAATTTCCTTAGTGGTTTGATTTTCGTGAGATATTATCTGTCCTAAGTAGATGTAATCTGTTACATATTCGAGTGGTTTGTTGTCAATTTTTATAGTTACTGGTTTGGAGTTTGTAAGCAATTTTGTTTTGTCTTTGTTCATGCATAGGCCCACTTTCCTACTCTCATTGTTTAGTGATTCTATCATTATATTTAAGTGCCTCGGGTTTTCCTCAAATAAAACTATATCGTCCGCAAATCTTAGGTGGTTGAGTTTTACACCATGCACGTTGAGCCCATATTCTTTCCATTCAAGTTTGCGGAAGATACTTTCTAGAGTAGCTGAGAACAGTTTTGGTGAAAGAGGATCACCCTGTCTTACTCCCCTTTCGATCATGAACTTTTTCCCAAGGTTTCCAGTTGGATTCTTGCTTCACCATACAAGTATATGTTCCTTATAACGTTAATGTAAATTGAAGGTATCCCCTGCTGTTCTAGGCTATCCCATATGGCTGTGTGCTTTATGCTGTCGAAGGCTTTGGAGTAATCAATGAATGCCATGTAGAGATTCTTGTTGTACTCGTTATATTTTTCTACTATTTGTTTCACTGTGTGTATGTGGTCCAGGGTGGAGTATTTTTGCCTAAAGCCAGCTTGCTCCCGTGGTTGATTGTCGTCTAGCTTTTTGCTTATTCTTTCTAGGATAACTTTGGAAAATACCTTATAGATATTTAACATCAGGCTTATGGGTCTGTAGTTCCCTATATCTTCCTTTTGTCCCTTCTTGAATATAAGAATAATGTTCGATGTTTTCCATTGTGTAGGGATTAGACCAGTTGTTAGTATTTCATTAAATAGTGTAGTTAGTAATGGTAGTAGTTCCTCGAGGGTGCCTTTAAGAAGTTCGTTTGTCACTTTGTCTGGGCCTGGAGCTTTTTCCATCTTCTGGCTATATATAGCTTTTTCTACTTCTCTGGAAAGTATTTTTGGTTCGGTTAACACCTTTTCCTGATCTATATTGGCGTCTGTCCACGTGTCTTGTTTCTGTTTGTTGTCTGGATTTGAGTACAGGTCCTGGTAAAATTTTGTGGCTATTTCGTTTATGTTTTTTCTATTGAATGAGGTATGCTCCTTTTTGTTAAGTTTTGGTATCCATTCTTTATTTGGTTCTCTCAGTTCTTTAAGCGCTTTTTTCACTCCTCCTGTTTTTACTATGTGTTTTTCTAGAGTTTGGAGCCTCTTAATCTTCCTATCTTTTCTTATATTCTCTCTGATTTCCTTACTTAATTTTGTTATTGTTTTTAAGTTATCTTTTTTAGGCTGTTTTGAAAGAAGGTTTTTTCTTTCTTCTATAAGTTGTAGCGTTGTATCACTTAGTTTGTACTTGTTTCTTCTGTTTTTATCATCTTTTGTTTGAGTTAGGAGATTTTCTAATTTTCCATATTTCGTATGAGTATCAATGTTGCTCGTTATTAATTCTTGGGCTGAATCAAGTAGGGATTGTTTAATTTTTGTTAAAGTTTCTTTACTGTGATGTCCTGTGGTCTGCGAGGCAAAGTATTTTCTAGTTTTTTTTGTTGGCTCTAATCTTATGATGCTTCTTACCATACGATGGTTTGTATTGAAATTGAATTTTGTTAAGACCGACGTATCTGTGAAAGCTTTCGGATAGTTTGTTGTTATAAAGTCGATTTCATTTTTGGTGCTGCCATCGGGGGATATCCATGTCCACTTATTCTTTTTGTTTTTCACATACACACTGTTCAAGAGCGTTAGGTTGTGTTGCAGTAAGAATTCAACTAGCAATTCACCATGTGGGCTTCTTCTTCCTTGGCCAAAGCTTCCCAAGACATATTCCTCCTTGCATTGCTTCATTCCGACTTGAGCATTGAAGTCTCCCATTATGATTATATGGTTGTTTATATACTTCGTTAACGTTTGTGATAATTTATTGTAGAAATACTTAATTTCTGTTTTTGATGCTTTCTCCGTAGGAGCATAAATTTGTATAATTGTCCAAATTTTTTTGTAACCTGGTATGTTGATGTTAAGAATGGCTATTCGGTCAGAGATATCGGATCTTACACAGTTAGTCAGATATTATTCAGCTTAAAGCATTTGTGGTTACTACAAGCTGCATAATAGCAGCATTAGCAGCAATTAGCTGTATATATTCTGTGTTGTGAGATATTAAGCAGACAATATTAAGGAAAATTAGTGTCCGACCGAAGGTTCGGTTTCGGTTTCGGTTTCGGCCAGTTTCGGCCAAAAAATCATGTTCCGGCTGTAGTTTCGGTTTCGGCCAAAAAACGGCCGAACCTTTCGGCCGGGCCGAAACTTACGAAATGGTACTTCGTACTAGGAAACTAAACTATGTGACAAAGACCAAAAGCTGGCGAATAAGTAGGACAACAATATTAATACCTACATATACTGATTCATGTACTTATAGGTATAGAAATTAATTGGTTTATTTTAAAACACAATTCCACTAATGAGGGCTCCACTGGACGGTCGACGCAGTCTTAAGATGCTGTTAATACCTATAACGCGCACACTGTCTAATTGTATCGGAGCGAATGAGATAGCACTGTCGCATGTTACTGGGGCCTGGGCAAGAGAATAATAAGAAAACTCATCATCATCCTCGCGTAATCCCGGAATTTTTGCCACGGCTCATGGGAGCCTGGGGTCCAATTGACAACTAATTCCAAGAATTGGCGTAGGCACTAGTTTTTACGAAAGCGACTGCCATCAGACTGACCTAGCCCACAGAGTAAAATAGGCGTTATCAGGACTAGTCAGGCTTCCTCACGATGTTACTAAGTGCCGCAAAGTTGATTTTCTCAATAGTTAATATTTTGCGAGGCTGAACAACTGACTATTGATTAAAACGAAGAAAGAACCCTTAAGTGTCCCCAGTTTTTCATACGAATGCTCGACCTTAGCCTCACTTTTTACCTCAATTTACCATTGGTTTGAGTTCCACATGTCCTCTACTTCAGCTTAGCTTAGCCTTTGGCCTCGCTGCGCCATGCTCGGCCTGCGGTCTCGATTTTTAATACAGTGGACATTGGTTGGAGTCTGTGCTCAACTACTTATCCTGAAGCCTGATGCACGGCTTTGACTTCGCATGAAAGTTCGCCTCAATGGGGCACTTCGGACTTTTAGGCCCAGGTGAAGATCGGTACCCGGCCTTGCGATATTGTCAACAAAAAATTTCTGGCTCGCTGCGCTCGCGTTTTTGGTTGACCCTGTTTCTGCATGTTAGCTTGACTGGTGAATGAATAGAGTTAGACCAAGAAAATTCTGCAATGATTTTGATAGCATATGCAGTGCAACTAGTGCAAATGCTATTCATACGTCATAATTTCATAGAAGTTTTGACGTTTAAAATAACACTTGCACTGCGTGTGTTATCAAAATCGTTGCAGAATTATCTTGGTCTAACTCTAGTAATTTTCTTAAAAAACTGCTTTAAGTAACATCAATTTCAAGGACATTGGCTGTTGACAGCCCCATAATATGTGTTTAAAAGCGGTAAAACCGTATGTTTCATTTTTTCAACGAATTTAACAAGTCTATAAAAGTTTCGGTTTCGGTTTCGGTTTCGACCGAAACTAGAGCCAAAGCCGAACATTCGGTTTCGGTTTCGGTTTCGGCAAAAAAACATGTTTCGGTCGGACACTAAGGAAAATGTGATAACTAGTGGCTACTAAATGCTGAAAAGAAGCGTCGGTGGAGACTTTCAACTGTATAAAAGCGGTTGCAGTTTCTGTTTTAATGCTAGTTTTTGAATAAAGGTGGACGCTATTACTGGAAGCTGTAATGAAATCCACATCTTATTTGTTATTCAGTAGCTGCATATATGGGTTAATTATGGCTTTTATAGACATAACGTCTGAATAATAAATACTAAAACAACACTTATACTTAAGTTATAGCGATTTTAGTACACATGTACTATCTTTTCTTGCTAAAAGCTGCAAAATGAACGCAATGAGAAGCGCTATTCAAACTACTGCTTAGTGTCGACAAGTGCGCGGTGGAGAGGGTTCCGTAGCTTTATACACGGTCAACGGTGCTACTTGAGCCTGATTGCCTTGAGCTTGAGCTTGTTTTTATTTTATTTTGAACGTATCTTGCGTACTTATTCTTAATCCAATCATTATTAAAAAAAAATAGGCTTAGTTTTCTTAACAATTCTCTTCGATTGGTTATTTTACACAAGATGCATTGTCGTTTTAGTGACGTAAAACAATTGCTAGCTACCATCGTAAACTCTGTTAACTGACCATTTGCTTACCTTACTGCAACGAGATAAGGTTAACTAATGGCCATTTAAGGTTGTTGCTAGTTGGCAAACAAGGTGTCAAATGCTAGTTATTGATATTGTTGCATTAAAAACTTGTAGACTGGACTGGGTATGTGAAAAATAAAATAATCATCCCATTAAAATATAGCGAAATCGATTCTCCTGTCGATTTTGAACAGACTGTTTTTACATTTCAAGTAGGTCCACTCATATCCATCCCACACTATACTCGTACTCATACCTAAACAATACTGCCCATACCAAACTATACTTGTACTCATACCCGTGATACCCGCTACTAATATATCCGCACCTTCGCACCTATACCATATTCATATTCATATTCATATCATACTCGTAACCATACCATACTCATACTATACACATCTTCGTACTCACGTCGTACATCTTTGCGTGTACCTTTACCTACTACATATTTGTCGGAACTGATAACGGAAAAAAATACTGTGTAATCTGCCGTGCCCCCAGATTGATCATATAACTTAAATATTATATCGCGTTTATAATATTAGTAGGAAGTAGGATTGAATATTGCCCCTGTTACATACCTATAATGTTTCTCATCAAACTAGTGAGGATCTATGTGGTTTATTCTATTTGTGTATAGAACCCTAATAGGCTTTAAGACTGAAAAAACAATTACTATTATACTGATGTTATTCAAAACTTGTTGTTCTAAAACCATTATTATCTAACATGTAGCTTAGTAACGCGAATAATGTGAATGCTTATTCAGATATTTAGCACAAAAATAGCTGTGGCAGCAGCTTATATTCAGCATAGTCGGACGCCATTACGGTTGCTCATATTCTAACCTCTACAATTAAATAGGAATTCAAAATGAACTGAAAAACCCATTTTTATTCATTTATAAAACTAGTTTTATCGTAGCATAACTTGTTAAAGTACATTTTCTATCATTAAAACTTTTGACAGCCTCTATACAAGTGTTATTCAGCGATTCAATGTGTGGGCACACACTTATACAGCTATTACATTACTGTTATTCAGTTCAGGCACTGCCCACTTTGTGCCGAAACCTTCTATATAACGTATGCAACAGCGCTGTTACCGACGATATACAGCTTCCTTATTCAGCTTACAGTACGGTATGCTCTATTATTCAAACAATATTCAGCTACTTTTGTGTTGCTTGGGTACTCAGGTGTTACTAATTACTATAGTATTTAAAACCCTCATCATCTCAGCCTTAAGACGTCCACTGCCGGACAAAGGCCTCCCCTAAGGATCTCCACAACGAACGGTCATTCGTTGCCCTCAATCAACGGTTTCCCGCGACTTTAACCAGATCATCGGTCGATCTAGTATGGGGCCTTATTCCCACGCTGCGTCTTCCGGTACGTGGTCGCCACCTTTCTACATTTATTTAACACCCTGGTTTACTCTATTTGACAAAGATGGCATGATCAACACTGTTTTTGTTAAGTTTTAAATGTTTAAAAAATAACGTAAAATTAAATAAAAAAAAGAACACCCCATGCAGCAGGTCATGGACCCCAATTACGCTGGCGACCTGTATCGCCAGGGCAATACGTTGCGGGAAGTACGCGCCAGCTCCCCAGCTGGCACGTACTTTTCGCAAAGAGACCCTAGTCTCCTGCGGAATCAATTAGCCGTGCCGACAGAGCCTTCATATCAAAATCAAATCAAAATCAAAATATCTTTATTTGCTAGAATATGGTAACAGGTAAGATCTTATGCTTAAGTTGTCCAAGCATATTCAACCTGCATGCAGGCGTGCAAATTATTTACAGTTTTATTATTATTTAATATGTCATTATAAATTAAAAATATAATATTAATCTCAAACAACTACATACAAAATAATGAATTAAAATAATAATAATAATAACTTAAGATCAAAAATAAATTAAGGAAATAATAATAAAAAAAAAACTAAATTAGATACTAATAATTACAATTTTGCTTTTAATTATCTAAATTTCACATGTCAAATACTCTTTAACGCTATAAAAACATTTGTCTAGTAGCCATTTTGATAATTTAGTTTTAAATGAGGTATTATTTTCTAATATTATGTATTCCGACAGGTTATTATAAAGGACTATACACATGTTGTAGCAGTTTTTTTTGTAAATGGCTGTTTGGCAGGAAGGCTAATGTAACAGGTTTTGATATTGTGCCCGTGTATGTCTTGTACTAATATCGCAACGATTGACAAAATGACAGGGGTTGTTCCTAACGTGGAGACATGCGTCTCTGATATAGACACACGGAAGTGGAAGAATATTAAATTTCTTAAATAGACAGTATGTTTCTAAACAGCTCAGTTTTTTCTTATTTAAAAAAAAACCCTTTAGATTAGTATTAAGCTTAAAAATGTGTAGGTCGTACTAGTCAAGAAGGCGGTAAACATGCGTTATGCGGCGTTCTAACTTAGTTACGAAGTAGAAACTAGGTAAAAACGCCGTATATGTCACATACTGCCTTTTTGCTTAGTAACAATGTATAATTCGCACGTACGTTTTAAATAAGAGCGTAACTACGTTTGTATGGAGAACCCAGCTTGCTGCTGACTTAAATCTTAGCAACCATTTATCTTTGTAGGTGACCAGTTTTCGCATACACGTAACTCAAAATAATACATAATGTTTTACCGAATTCGTGGCATCTCTAATAGTTATTTTAGTTTGTTATCAATAGGCATCGAATCATCGAGAGTTTCATCGCACGTTAAGACGTTAGCGAGCTATGTACTCTACATTAGCAATAAAATTAAACTCGTATTAATTCCTGCACATACTCTGTCATTTATTTAATTCTAAAACGCCTTTTAGCGATTGTAATTAAAAATCTGATTCAAATTTTAATAAAAAAAAAATCTATTAGATTACAAACTCATAGCTTTTACTATTTTAACATACAACTATTACCTAATACACAAACATACCAATTTATTTTAAGATCCATATTGTTTTTTTATAAAACGTAATAGATAATACTGTAATATATAAATACTATGATAAATAAAACGTAATATAATTTGCAGTAATTAATTTACGATATTTCTTATCGAAATCTATTGCCTAGATAATAAGAGTGACATCAGGTGACTTACTAGGCTACCAAAAGCAAGTGAGTGGTTAGATATTGACAAACTACAATAAAAATAATTCAATTCCGCTTGAGGCATTGCTTGGGGCCCATGGTGCGATATGAACTAGATAAAACCCACTTAGGTATTTAATGGCCTAATATATATATATATATAACTATCAGTTGGTTTTTCACCCAGGTTCCATACAAAGATGCCCATGGTCCTTTGTCCTGGTTATCTAAATACTTAGGCGGAAAATGTTATTTTGTCTATAAGAATTCTCATTAAATTTCCCTTTAAAACATTTTTCATTAAGATTTAAACTCATCGTAATGTCAAATACCTACTTGGCTTATAGGGAATTAAACCCGATACAATTAGCTCTAATATAAATTTGATATTATTTAAATAAAAGCAGTCAAACCGCCGAATAAAAAAATAAAACTTAAACAACGTTTGCTGTAGAAAAGTACGTATGAACAATTTCACCATCACAAACTACGCTAGAAAGACGTATTTGCTATCGAGCGTAAGTATTTGCGAGGCAATTTTAAAGTATATACCTTGATAAAAATGATAATACTCGAAGGTACTAATTGTAAACACTACATATTATTGATAACATATGATGGTAATGCAATAATCAAGTATTTTTCTTACTTTGGCGTTCGGTCAATATTTCGCGCGCAAAATGCCACCTCCGCTCGCATACCGGCAGCCACAAGCCTGCGCTTGCGGCTGACAGCTTTTACTTAGCATAAGGGTGTCTTTCGGCGCGCGGGGAGCATGACGAAAGTTGGAGCATATACTGCGTTATAGACTAGTATAAAAGTTTGTTTGCGTTTAATACGACGTCCATACAAAATAAGAAGAACGTATAACATTTATACGTTTCTAAAGACTATTATGGTGACGTAAAAAAGTTAAGTGATACTAGGCTTAAATGATGTATGAGACATTTAAACAAAAAAAAATATTATACGATTTTTTAGACTAGTATCAGATCTAAAATTTTGCTAAAGATCCTAATCTTAAAGCGCGTATAGCGTCTTTTACGTATTTTTAGCCTAGTTTTTGGCTTATACGTTATTTTAGGCTAGACATGGTGGATAAGATTTTACGCAAACCAGAGCGTAAAAAAACGTATAGCTGCATATACGTTGTTTTAGCCTGGTTTTGTCAAATAGTCGCTTTTTAGACTAGGAACGCTTAGAACATTAGTGCAAATACGGTCTTTTTATGATATTTTTCTCGAAAACTAAGCCACTTTTCGGAAAACGGGCTAAAGTGGTCGATGCATCTCGATCTCTACATTACGAATATCACAAAAAGTCAATTTTGGCAAAATGTCGAAAAACTGCCTTTTAGACTATGACGGCAGAGCAGTGGTCCGAGAATGCTTCCTTGAGGGACACCAGTTTTGTTCATCGATACATCGGACCTATATTTTTTCTTTATAAGGGTGGTATCATTTATTCTAGCTATTTTTTCAATTTCCGTGTATTGCGTTCTTCCCCTTAAATAACTTTCTATCCAATCAAGCGCTTTACCTCTTATTCCATATGTTTCCAATTTTTTGGTAAGTATTGAATGGTCGACAAAATCGAAGGCTTTACTTAGATCTAGAAAAAGAGCCATTATTGGTTGTTTGCTTTTTAAACACTCTGTAACAGTTTTTACTAAATTAAACCCGGCCAGTGTAGTTGATTTTCCTTTCCGAAACCCAAATTGCTTTGATGTTAAAATGTTATATTTGTCAAGAACTTCATTTAGTCTACTTAATATACATTTTTCAAACACTTTGGACAAAGTAGGTATCAAGGTTATGGGTCTATAATTGGCTGGGTCTGACTTGTCCCCCTTCTTAAACAGTGGCTTCACTATCGATAGTTTTAATTCAGCTGGAAAGATACCATCCGTAAAAGATAAATTAATTACATGTGAGGGCGGACGGCAGATTGTGTGAGCACATAACTTAAGAACCATTGTTGTAATCTCATCATGACCTGTTGTTCTGGTGTTCTTTAAGGACATAATAATTTTATAAACTTCCTGATCTTTTGTAGGCTTCAAGAAGATCGTTTTTGTGCTATATAAAGAGCTATCCAGCTTTACATCAGATGGTTTTGACCGTTTAATATCTGTTTGATCTATGAGACATTTATTAAAGCAGTTACATATTTCATCAGGATCTCTGTGGGATTTATTTTCGAAGTTTAAGTGGCTAATTTCGTGCCAAAAAAGTCATTTGATATGGACGTTGCAATTGTTTTCCAAGTTGCGCGACATTTATTTTTGTTACTTTGTATGAACTTATTATTACAAATCTGCTGTGCTCTACGTATACACGATTTAAACACACAATTGTAATGGTCAAACTTAACTCTGCTCGTTTTATTGCTACTACCGGATGTTCTATATTTGAAATATAAGATTCGTTTGGTTTTACTAGACTTTTAAGCCTGGCGTTAACCACTTACGCTGAAGTACGCTGACGTCATGTTCAGGCAGCGATAGTGATAGGGGTCTTTACAGTCTTTGCAAGCGAGTTCCTCTCCCCTGTCTATGATCAGGTCACAGCCCAAGCAATTCATTGTGTGCGTTTTTGAATGTACCTCACGCCGATTTCTGAACGCTCTCTTACTGCTAACTTTCTGAACGCACTCGTTATGTCAGTGTCAAAAATAAGATTATCGTTATTACGGGTCGTGTATATGTGTGTTATTTGCACTTTGCTTTCCGTGAAATAGTTTTCGCCTTAGATCATATAACTCACGGTTTTCGGTGGTACAAATGGTGGTGCAGGACTATGAGTTATGTTCATCACAAATTTTGTTCACTGGCTTGCAAATATTAGGATAAATGTAAGTATTCGAACGAGCGAGCGAAGCGAACGAAGTTCTTACATTCGACTTGGGACACGCGGCTGGCTAGGGGCACGGCCCGGCATTTCGATGTTTTTAAGCTGAACTATCAGAGGATAGTTTGATACTCAAGAACTTAAGTAAATTTGTTATAATTTAAATGAAATTGGGTAACCGTGTAGTTGAGGGCATTATATTTTAGTCATTAAATTATGAGCAGGCTCGATCAAGGGGTTATTGAGCTAGAAGAGCTTAGAAGGCTAAAAAGCTATTTGTGAGGGTTCTTGCTATTCTGGTTATCTTTTTGCAAGAAAGTATGGTCGAGTTTGGTATCACATGGAAGTGCTCGGCTTGCACTTTTATAATATCGTTTTTAAATTTACTATTTTGTAATAATTAGCAAGATAAAAATAAACATAATATAGGTATTTGAGAGGAAATATTTATAGTGGGACATAAAATAGTAGATATTAAATAAAATGGAACTCTAAAATTTCCATACTGTCCAGTCGGTCAAACAAGTTTATCAGTAGAAAAAGGCGCGATATTCTAATATTCTATGGGACGATAACCCTTCGCGCCTACATTTTTAGCCGCTTTTTTCTACTGACGGAAATTGCTTGACAGACTATAAATTGTTGCCATGTGTAAGCATTTTACGTCAAAAATGTGACAGCTACGTAGAAAGTGGCGTCCTCATTTATTAACCGACTTCCAAATCTCAAAAGGAGGAGATTCGATTGTGATATTTTTTTATGTTTGTTACTCCATATCTCCGTCATTACTGGATCGATTTTGAAAATTATTTTTTTATTGTATGTATATGCATACAGATTGGTCACGTTTTTGTCAAAACTCAGTTCTGATGATGGGATCCATGAGGAATCGAGGGAACTCCTCAAATCTTAAAGGCATACATATAATGATTTATGTGTTTTATCAACAAATCAAGCATATACATTCAAAAAACTGACATTTGATGAAGTGGAACTGCTGATGATGATCAGAACGGAACTTTTCAACGAAGCATAGTTTGTTAAGCAAGTTAAGTTTTTAAGCCACATTTTTGTCAAGCTCGAGTTCTAATGATGGGATCCACGAGGAATCGAGGGAACTCCTCAAATCATAAAGGCATGCGTATAGAGATTTTTGTATTTTCATCAGTAAATCAAGAATTTTCATAAAAAACTGTCGCATTTGATGAAGTGGAACTGCTGATGATGATCAGAACGGAACTCTTCAACGACGCATAGTTCACGTTTGGCGATTTGTCCTCTTCGTTATGTTTGTTAAGCAAGTTAAGTTTTTAAGCCACATTTTTGTCAAGCTCGAGGTCTGATGATGGTATCCATGAGGAATCGAGGGAACTCCTCAAATCTTAAAGGCATGCGTATAGAGATTTGTGTATTTTCATCAGAAAATCAAGAATTTACATTAAAAACTGTCGCATTTGATGAAGTGGAACTGCTGATGATGATTAGAACAGAACTCTTCAATGACTACACGTTTGGCGATTTCGATTTTGACGGAGCTGGCCCTGGAGCCAGACCTGACCCGGATCCGGGCTCTTATCTGGACCTGAACCCGGACCTGGACCCGGACTTGGACCTGGACTTGGACCTGGACCTAGACCTAGACCTGGACCTCGACCTGGACCTGGTCCTGGACCCAGAACTGGACCCGGACCCGGACTCGGACCCGGACTCAGACCTTGACCCAGAAAACCACTGATACCTAAGCTAAATAAATCACTATGATTACCTACCAGAAAATGTAGGTATAAGGTATAATGATGCCAAACTTACTAGCCCCTCCCGCTCAAACCCCCGTACACCGCACCGCACGCGCCGTTAAGTGGGTTAGGTTAGGTTTGAACTGCAATACTCACAGAACCGATCAGAGAAGTGGGTTCGTGAGGCTAAAACTGCAACCCTTACAGAAACAAAATGCTACCTACTAGAAAAGTGGGTGGTTTTACCTTCTTTTCTACATAGTGCACCATCTATGTACAATAATCTTTCACGGGCCCCCATAGAAGTCGGTTTTTTTTTCTTGAAAATTATTTTCTACTATTTTATGTCGAACTATACGAGTAAGTAGGTGCAACAAAGTCAATCGCTCTATATAATGGCAAACCGCGAGTTCTCAGTTCGGGGCGAACTACTAGTTTAAATAAATGAAGTATGATGCGGAAGGGTAGAAAGTAACACCACAATAGTCGGGTAAATAATGAACGCCTTATTGGTAAACTGTTGGCCTTATATAGATAGATAGATAGATAGATAGATAGATAAATCATTTATTTGACAGCTGCAATGACACACAATATAAATTTAAACACATCATAACAGAAAGAAAAAACAATAATTATTACACTAACAAAGAAAATTGAGTTACAAAGAAAATAACATAGAAATGAGTAGGTACAAAAGTAAAATTTTATAAAAGTAGGTAGGTACAAACTGTGTGCGTTGCAGCAGGACAAAAGGGTCACGGCTCAGTGATATGCTTCGCTCTTTCGAGCAAAGCACTGATTTTCTGCCGGAACCCAGGTCACAACAAATATTATATTTATGTAGAAGTATTTACGTACGTCGAAAACAATCGTACAGTGTAAGTGTGATATGTGCATGTCGTGTGATAATTTTTTGATGAAATACTTAGATAGTACGTAAAATTGACCCGTGTGTACTGTGTGACGTCTCCCAGTTGTGTGACACCAGCCTCACCATGTTATATCCTAAAATCTGCAACCAAATAGCCGAATGGAATCCCAGCGGTTTGTTTTTCAAGGAGAAGTTTTTTAAAGTGGTTTTTAAATGTTTTTTTGGTTTTAAGTTGTCTTAAAGGCGGAGGGATATCATTCCAGCATTTGGTCGCGAGATAACGGAAACAACCGGTAAAGGCAATCGTCCTATGAGGGTGTACTTATAAAATGCAACGTCGAGTAGATCTTGTGGCGTGTCGGTTGTGAAAAGAAGAAATATTTATTTTAGAGAATAGATATTCGGGTGACTTGCAATTTATAACGCCAAAGAGAGGACAAGCAAGATGTAAATGTCTACGTGATGCCATATTCAGAGTCGAAGATTTGTTCAAAAACGGTGTGATATGGCTCCTTGGAGGAACTTTGTAGCAATATCGATAACACGCGTTTTGAACTCGTTGTATTAAACGACGAGTCTTTCTCATATACTAGTTACATCCTTTGTTTGAGTTCAATCATGTGGAAAATCGCAATGAATCATAATAATATTAATTGTATTTTATTGTGTCGTCTTGAGTTACATTGGAATGCCAATTATTATTGAAGCGTGAAAAAGAATTATAATTTATCTATTTGTCAGCTGATTAGCTGTGGTCAGCTGTGTGGCCTCACTACATAAATTCTTTGTAGCGATTATTATAGATGTTAGCGGTTTTACGTTTTGTCGGCTGACCAAGGGCCCAATGTCTCTACTGCGAGCGCCGCAAACTCGAAGTCCTTTAAGTAAGGGCGTGTCTTTGCGGCGCTTGAGAACCTGGGCCTGATCAGCCGCAGCGTCGGCCTGGGTGCGGATCGCTTTGATATGGGACTGTGCATTTGTGCAAGGGTATTTATGCACGTTGCGTCACACACTCGTTGGGTAGCCCGCCATAGTCTCTTGCCATGCCCACGGGTTTAAGAATTGCAGATACAGAGGCGGTGGCAAGCGAGCGAGGGATCAAATCATTAATAGTGCCGTGGCGGTATAGGCGGCCGGCGCTTTTTGCGCATGAAACGCCATGCTGGCCCATCTGATCGATGTTTTTGCCGTAGGCGCACGCGTGAGGAACACACTTTCCCCAAGTATTAGCTGTTGTATTTAGAAATGTTGCTATGTATTTTTCATGTCCCTATATGCACTTTAAATGTTGTGAAAAAGCCCTTGATGCCTGCTTACAGGATATATTTTTGATTTTTTGTAACGTTAATCACGCGTCCACGCTGCAGTAGTAAAATTGCTTCTGCATTTTCAATTATGGTATTCAAGATTAATACTTGGCTTCAATTCTGGTATTCAAGATTAAAAAAAATCGTTCAAATATAAACTACACGTACCTACGTAGTTTATATTTGAACGATTGTTTTACATTACAAATGCAATTTCCGTATTGAATTATTATTAAATTAATTATTGGTACCCCTTTACAGTAAAAATCTTGTTTTTCGAAGGTAACACGCCATAAATAATGACGGAGAATGGTTTCGTGGGAGGGTATCAGACAACCTGGAATCTGGAAAATACTAAATGCTTTTATTATGTCTATAAATATTTCGCTAATTAAAAGATTCTATTTTCCCTGAGACAAAAAGAGCCATTATGTCCGTTATCAGTGTACTTAAATTCTCAGTGCTGATTTGTATGTAGGTATGTTACAGTGACTTTTAATTCGTTATATATATTTACAATATTTACAAAGGTATGCTACATCAATTTTCGACGAAACCTAATGTCACCTGGGGCATAGTCCCCAGGACACTGGCCGCATTTCCTCGCTGTATAGTTAAGCTCAGCCTTTGGGCAAAATATGACCCTAATATGTTATAGTAAATATTCTTCAAAATTAATAATCAAAATTGCCAGATTAATGTCCGTCCGTAACTTTTGCCAAATTAAATATGGCCGCTTTAATGACGAAATGAAGGTTTAACTTTTGTTTTTAAAGCACAAAATATCAATAATCATTATTTATTCATATTAAATAAAATATTGAAAGTCCTTTATTATAATTTTAAACACTGCGACAATGACGACAATGGGCCACAGCTTCACAAATTTTTGGCCACATTTAACCATCTTAAGGGGCCCACTGATTAACAGTCCGCCGGCCGGTATCGGCCTGTCAGTTAGAACAAAATTTTGACAGTTCCGAACAACTGACAGGGCGATACCGTCCGGCGGACTGTTAATCAGTGGGCCTCTTAAATACAAAACCGTTTAAAAACACGCAACTGCCCTCCGGAAAAAACAAATATGGACCACTCCGCGTTCACAAAATTTAACAAAGTAAGTATATTTAACGAGCTAAAAGCTCCGTTAGTCAGAATGAATAATAATGTCAATACTGAAGTCGATAGTTGAATCCTCTGGCGAGTGTCGATATCTCAAAAGCTCTTGAGTGTACGTGCAGATACTTTGACTGGTTAATAATGGATTCGATACAACACAACGTTCGACAGAATCCTCAACCGCTACGAGTAGTCAGTAAATACTACACCTACTTATTTAGTATTGTAGCTTGTGCCTTTAAATTAACACTGTTTTACATATCGCTACATTTATCGGTAAATGATGTAAGTACCAAATAACATGTATACTTGGCTTTGTCAACGAAGTTAACTATTTAGCTGATTATTTCTACACGGTGTTTAGTTAAATTCCGTATTTCAGTGGGCGGTATGGCTAAGTAGTACACTTAAGGAAACTAAATGGCATTTAATTTACGTAAGTATTTATTCTATTTTTCATAAAATAAATAATTGAATGCTCAATGAATTAATGAATAGCGTTGGTTTAAATCGGGCATTATATGAAACTCATAAAACAATTAAAGACTATGACATATACATGTCATTTCGAACATCGTATGTACTTACGTATAGCAGCAAAAGTAGGTAATATAACTTAAGAAAAACACGGCTATAGTTCAAGGCAAGTTTGCGGTAAATATTTTGAGAAATGTTCAAGAGAATAGAATCCGGACCAGAAGAGCAATTAACGTCAACTTGAGCAAGATAATAATAGAGGGTAAGATTAAAGTCACTTGTCCCAAGCAGGAGGAAAGAGGCAAGCTGAAAAGGTCGCCTGTCGATTTTGATGTCAATAGAGGGTTTAGGTACACGGTGCGAACACGGACCTAGATAAACTACTTAATAAAGCCAATAGCTTGCATTGGCATCAAAAAATTCTAAACTTAAGCCAGTGTCGACTATAAAATAATTATTAAACATGTGAGAGACTTGTAAATTTTGAATATTTCAATGGCTTCAACCTCTAGCGGCTCACAATACAAGGAAAATTAACAGTCAAATTTAAATCAATGGTACAAAAAAAAGAATTGTATTGTTTTAAAATTGAATGAAATAAAACAAAAGTAACTCTGTTCCAATTAATAATTATTTAAATTTGATTGTAGGTAATTATTCCCGTTATTAGGCCGCGAGGTCGCTACAGGTTAAGATTTAATTAAAGATTTTAATGGTTTAATATCTTGGGTTAGAGGATTATCTTGCCTATTGGCTTATTAATCCCATTGAACTAGCCAGTTTAGTAAACAAATAAGTACAAATCATTTTAATTTTAATGCTTTAATGTCATGTCTCAGTGGATTGTCTCGGTAATTGCCTTCGTAACCACTTACACTGTCTGACCTGAAGTACCCTAAAACGGGGTGAAAAGACACGATTTTCAACTTCAAGGACGATTTTCGCCAATAATCCAAATGATAAAAGTAATAATTTTGATATCATTTTTTGAGTCTTGGTTAGTTCTTCAATTTTGCATTTGTGAAATAAATTTTTACCAACCCAATTCAGAGAAAATCGAAGAAAACTACCTGTTTTCTCCATATCATTAAAACGGGGTCGATAGACACAAGAAAGGGGTGAATAGAAATATTAAGTTTTAGTTGTCATAGGCTTCGAATTTGGTAATTATTATGTGGATACTCTATTGGCAAATGGTATATATATCTGTTAAACAGTTATTTTACACAAAATTATTTTTTCGTGTCTTTTAACCCCCAAGGCGTGTCTTTACACCCCTTTGTTGTATCTAATCACCCCCTATGTCGTAACTGTTCACCCCATATGCGTGTCCACTGACCCCTTTATGACGTAAATTTGCTTGTTATTGTTTTTTTGCAAAAAAATGCTTTATTATAGAGAAAATTAGTGATATTATTTATTATTTAGGTACTACAGATACTATATTACCAGGTTAGCTAATATTTACTTAGTTAATGTCAAAACATTTACCGCTAGAACAAAAGTTCAGACAGGCTTCATTTCTTACCTCGGCGAGACCTTACTTTAGAGTCAAAAAAATTTAACTTTTAGGCAGTTTGATTAAGTTCTTTTGGTATCAATGTAGAGATTAAATAGTCTACTATATACGCATTCCAAAAAATCTAATTTCAGAGATGTACGTTTTTAAATATAACAACTTGAAAGAAAAAGTTCAAAATTTCTCTATTCACCCCGCGATTTCTGTTGACCCCGTTTTACGGTAAAATAAATAGCCTACTCCAGGGCATGCAGCCGCTGTGGCCGAAATCGGTCGCCATCATCATCAAATACACTATAGATAGTATAGATCTACTGCCACTAGTACCACTTATCTCAGGCGGTCGGTAAAGAAGTTGCGTGGTGATTTTCTAGTAGCTGAGTTTTGGGACTAAAATTAGTTTATTTAAGACATTTTCACATATTAAGTACCTACTCAATATAATATAAATCAGCTTCATGCAACCTTCTTTCTTACCAGCCGCCTCAGTTTAACGGTAGACCGTAGAATAGACCCACAGCTTGCTCTAAATACTATATTTATAAATTTTCTAATTACGACGTTTGAACGAATGTTCAAGAAAAAACCGTAATCTCTAAGATACCGGGACAGATCTCGATAGGTTAAAAACCGTAATCTCTAAGATACCAGGACAGATCTCTATAGGTTAAAAAACCGTAATTTCTAAGATACCGGGACAGATCTCGATAGGTTAAAAAACCGTAATCGCTAAGATACCAGGACAGATCTCTATAGGTTAAAAAACCGTAATCGCTAAGATACCAGGACAGATCTCTATAGGTTAAAAAACCGTAATCTCTAAGATACCGGGACAGATCTCAATAGGTTAAACAAGTGCGAGTCGTACTCGCGCACGAAGGGTTCCGTATCAAAATGCAAAAAACGGCAAAAAAAAAAAAGGTCACCCATCCAAGTACTGACCCCGCCCGACGTTGCTTAACTTCGTTCAAAAATCACGTTTGTTGTATGGGAGCTCCACTTAAATCTTTATTTTATTCTGTTTTTAGTATTTGTTGTTATAGCGGCAACAGAAATACATCATCTGTGAAAATTTCAACAGTCTAGCTATCACGGTTCGCACACGTGCGTGCCTGGTGACAGACGGACGGACAGACGGACGGACGGACGGACAGCGGAGTCTTAGTAATAGGGTCCCGTTTTACCCTTTGGGTACGGAACCCTAAAAACCGTAAATTCTAAGATACCAGGACAGATCTCGATAGGTTAAAAAATACCAAATGGTGATTATAAAATACTTCAAAGGATCGAATCAAGGGAAGAGAGAGTGTTCTGAATAATAAATAACCCTTGCGGCTTTACAGCGGCCGAAACGTTATTAAGATAATAAGCTTATTGTTTGATAAGAAACCAAGATAACCTTTCACTTCTGAGGCGGTGGTTTTCACTGGATTGCGTTCGCTTAAAATTAAAGTTTTATCTGTACTTTTCAAATTATAAGCCATCCCTAATACCACTATAAATACTAATTAATACTTTCTGGGTATTTACCATGTAACTAAAACCCGAATTGGACTGTAACTCTAGACGAGTGGGTAAGGTTGTAGGTGCATGCGTCTTAGTTCTGGGAGGGGCCCGCAATTCAAACCTAGTCAAGTCGTAGTCTCAAGTTGAACATCAAAATAACTCGATCATTCTACAATTAAATGTCACGAGTTTTGTGGTCACGTGTCGGCCACAGCGTACAATGTACCCGAAGGACCGACGCCGTACGTATTGGCACGGCACGTACCTACAACGCAGCCAGTAATTACGTAAAATAACGCCATGAACGCCGAACATGACTGTGCTCCTTTTTCAAACGTAATAGGTAAAAAAACGGAATCCATCGAGTACCTTTTTTATGTACATAATGGAAAATTATGTGACATGCATAGGTATATATACCTATGCATGGTGACCCCATATGGTGAGAGGATGTTTTTTGTATGGTCCTATATTTTATTTACTTATCTCAAAATAAATTGACTGGTGTTTGGCAGTTTGTTTTAAAGTTTGTGATAAATCAGCGATGTTTTAGGTTGCGCTAGTTGCATTTCTTAACTCAATATGTCAAACAAGAGTGAGTTGGCGATTTTAGATTATGTTACGGTCACAACCACTGGATAGGCTGGAATGGACTGGACACTGGACCCTGCTATAATTTTCGTCCGGGATTTAAAAATTCGTGGTTGATTCGTGGTTATTAGATAAAAGGGAACGGAGAATTTTTATGAATGAATAACGATATTTTTCGTTTACAAAACAAAACTGATAATGTCAATGTGATCTAATTTTGCGAAGAAAGAAGAAATGGCCATCGCGGGAATTTTACCTGACTAAATGGGTACAATATTGTAATATTTTTGTTAAATTTTCAATATACGAGTGATTCTCAAAATAGTGGCATCTTAACCTGTCATCGAGTTTTTGAATTGAATGTATCTCTTTTTCATATGAAACAAAAATGTATCTAGATAAACTAAAACAATGTTTATCGAGGCCACGTCATTATTTTTATTTAAATTTAATACTTATATTTATAAAAAATAAAGAGTAGCACTTTTCACTGTAACCTGTCTTGTCCAAAAGCATCGCTCTTCCAGTTTTAGTTCTTTAGATTTTATAAGCATCAATTTATGTAAATAAAATATCATGCTATATAATAACATAAACAATACCTTTTAAAATGTACTTTGCACAGGCCTTATATATTTTTTTTTTACAACAATATTCACGCACGAAGTTTGTCCAAGGATATTTTCACTGTTAACCTGTACCAACCTGTACATGCGCGGTATTGCATCTGACTCATACACAGAAAAAAATATTTAGATCATAACTATGGCAAAATATTAGGTAAGTATCAAGCTTACCATCATGACCCAAGTGTCGTAGTTTCGTAGAGACAAGTGGTTAAAGGCAGACATCTGGGGTTTTGTAACGGAATGTTAACTTTAACTTGTCTCGATTACTTTAAGAATTTGGTATGGGGCCTAATGTAATAATATCATTTTAATATTGTATGAAGGTTTATTCATCTATGCTAAAAGTGAGACATTCGTATTATTATCCGTTCAAGGGAAAAAATAAAACTGAATGTATTTTTCACTGTAACCTGCTTAACTTTAACCTGTGTTCAATGTATAGGTTATTGTAAGTCTTGAAACTTGTTCTTCATTTTCCGTTCCCTTTTGAAAATTTGGGGTACTTGAAGTAGTAAAACATATTTTTCTTTTTCTTAAAAGTAAAAAAAATACAAGAAAAAAAATTCATTAACTTTAACCTGTCGATGCCACTTTCTTGAGAATCACTCATACATATGTATATAAAAAAGAAACAGAATAGGTCTCTTGACCCAGCCAATTGTACGTCACAGGTAGCCGTGATATATGCCGGCGCCCGCGTGTCGTGCGGAATGCTAACTAGCCCGCCCCGGATGCCATTGTTCTCTGCGCGCCTGCTCGCTCGGCTCGGCGGCGTCACACGTGACGCGTGACAGACTTCATCCACACTCGGCGCAGATTGGTAAAAGCTTTCATGACTTAGGGCGATTGTGCACTACAATGAATTTTCCCGTCCGGCAGTCCGAGTTTTTACGGTCCGATATGGCACGCCATTAAATGTATATAGTAGCTTGTGCACTAGACGTAATTTTACCGTCCGACATTTTACTTTTCCCCATTCCGGACAGTTTTTTTCCGGTCCGAGATGACAGCTATGAAAAACGTGTTTATGCATGTGCACTGCGTCTGGAATTAGTATTATTCATGACTTGGCCGGGCGGGGGCGGGCTGGGGGGGGTTTCATGCCACTGCGCCGCACCTGCGAGTAAAAAGACGGACAAGTGCACAAGCCAATCATCCCATAAATCATGCCATATCAGACCATGAAAACTCGGACTGCCGGACAGTAAAATTCATTGTTGACAATCGCTGCGTGAGAGCGCCAATAATCCGAGACGGAAATGGTGCCTTTCACCCGTGTTAAACACTCTACTTTTCATATCGAATGCGAGGAAACCAAAAAAGACAAGGCAATTTCGCAAAATCAGTAATTGAAGTACCTAATAGACCTACGGCCATGATTTTTTTCCTTGGACTTACTTGCAATCGGAGCCTTTAAGTACATGTGTGGAGATTAATAACCCCTAGCGAAAATCATTTAGATTGAAATATTTACGAAAACACACATTTTTTAACAAACTGCGGGCTTAGCAAGGTTATATCATATTGCGCGTGGAATCTACTGTCGTCTTTTAACGATAGTCGTATTTTTATCGTTTTGCTGAACATGGTTACGGGCTACGATAAGAATACCACGTCGATATCGTATAAAGTTATCCACTATCATTCGTAAGTGACCACGATTGTCTATGCCTAGAGTTTATGAAAAATCCATTTAATGCCTGGCTTTATTAAAATGTCGGACGTGTGTCGGACGATGTTTGAAAACGAATAGTTAGTTTTATTACTACACTTCCAAATTGAAAAATGTTTAAATGAGTGACAGCTTTATACAAATTGACTTACATTATAACATGCACGGATAATCGTGTTTTCTCAACTGACAATTCACTTGACATTGACAAGCATCGCGTACGCGCATGATTCAGTGAATTTAGTGAACATACAAACTAAGTCGAAGAAAAATACTGATTTGCTGTGTGAACTAAAGGAAATGCCACCCAAAATGTAAGTTTCTCTAATTTATTTATAGAAAAAGTTATAGTTCGTTTGATCATTAACTGGTTTTGTCATGAATATGTTTAATTTCAGACGATGCTTCGGCGCACAAGAAAATGCTAGCCAAATATATATAACTCAGCATCCCCTGTTCGCCTACACCTACAGGGAGATCCATGAGCCTCTCGGAAGCCAGAGATACAAAATGCAATGCTTCACATTGCACATAACTTCTAAGATCCAGAAGAAAGGATTGAAGATGTAAGTACACCTTTCCTAAACTAAAATCATGAAAATTTTCTGGTGCCTTTTAATATTATTGACACTTATTATCTATTTCTTCTCATTCTATCTATTATGTTCTACTAAGTGACAAAAGTTTGTTAAAAACCTGTTCTATCACTACTATAATTTCAGGAAGTTGATTTGGCAAAAATGATGTGTAAAAGTTACACTACAACACTACCTATGCATACATTTATTCACACTGCATAAAAAGTGCATACGCATTCTAACAAATATTAACATCCTTGAAACCCGTAGACTTCACTTTAAAAAAAAAATTTTTTTTTACTCTGTATATTCTAGAAGCTAGTTTTGTAGCAAGAATAAAAGTTTATTGACAAAGAAAAAGACACACTTTATGCCATAAATCTAAGACATAAAGATAAAATATTATTAATAAGTATTTAGTTTTTATGCCTGTTCCGGATGTGAACTCCCGCTCACTTAAACTTTAAGTCCTTCCTCTTTATAACCGTTTTATGTCTAATTGTTTTGCCGTTCAGGCAACCTATCTATGGAATGCACTCCCTCTACCTGTAAGACAAGCCCCAAGAAAATTTGTTTTGACATTGGAAATGTCTTTTCGTTCGCTCCAGTATACGGTCCGATTTCACGAAAAAGTGCGATCCCCTTATATCTCGGAAAGTTGTGAAGATATGATATTAAAAAATAGGCTCAAAAGACGCATAATCACGAGAGCTGTAAGGTGCAAAAATAATTATTCGAGAAAGTCAAAAACAAAAAAAGTTATGGTCGAAATAGTGAAAATAAAATTCAATTTTTTCCGAATTTTTGATTTTGGTGCTCGATAATTTGGAAACGAAGAATGATATCAAAAATTTGAGAAAAACGGCTCTGGACAATTTAGTCAGCTACAATTTGAGCCTAAAACAAAGACGATCGGGTTAAGGGTTTGCCCTGTAGCCTAACCTTAAAATAGTCAAAAAGTCAGAACGACATTTTTCACAGGACATTTATGACTTCATGTTTCGCAGAATTCGTTATCGGTGTTTGTTGTGAATTATCGGGATTATGATGGCAGAATAACACTTGCACTGCGTGGGCTTTCAAAATCGCTGCAGATTTTTCTTGGTCTAACTCTATCTATCCTGTTTGAGACGGGCGTAGATAACGCACTATTCGACAATCTATGCATTCTTGTGGTGGTGGAAATAGAAATAGAGATAGAAACAGAGAGAAATAGAGATAGAGGCAGAGGTAGAGGTAGAGGTAGAGGGAGAGGGAGAGGGAGAGGGAGAGGGAGAGGGAGAGGGAGAAGGAGAGGGAGAGGGAGAGGGAGAGGGAGAGGGAGAGGGAGAGGGAGAGGGAGAGGGAGAGGGAGAGGGAGAGGGAGAGGGAGAGGGAGAGGGAGAGGGAGAGGGAGAGGGAGAGGGAGAGGGAGAGGGAGAGGGAGAGGGAGAGGGAGAGGGAGAGGGAGAGGGAGAGGGAGAGGGAGAGGGAGAGGGAGAGGGAGAGGGAGAGGGAGAGGGAGAGGGAGAGGGAGAGGGAGAGGGAGAGGGAGAGGGAGAGGGAGAGGGAGAGGGAGAGGGAGAGGGAGAGGGAGAGGGAGAGGGAGAGGGAGAGGGAGAGGGAGAGGGAGAGGGAGAGGGAGAGGGAGAGGGAGAGGGAGAGGGAGAGGGAGAGGGAGAGGGAGAGGGAGAGGGAGAGGGAGAGGGAGAGGGAGAGGGAGAGGGAGAGGGAGAGGGAGAGGGAGAGGGAGAGGGAGAGGGAGAGGGAGAGGGAGAGGGAGAGGGAGAGGGAGAGGGAGAGGGAGAGGGAGAGGGAGAGGGAGAGGGAGAGGGAGAGGGAGAGGGAGAGGGAGAGGGAGAGGGAGAGGGAGAGGGAGAGGGAGAGGGAGAGGGAGAGGGAGAGGGAGAGGGAGAGGGAGAGGGAGAGGGAGAGGGAGAGGGAGAGGGAGAGGGAGAGGGAGAGGGAGAGGGAGAGGGAGAGGGAGAGGGAGAGGGAGAGGGAGAGGGAGAGGGAGAGGGAGAGGGAGAGGGAGAGGGAGAGGGAGAGGGAGAGGGAGAGGGAGAGGGAGAGGGAGAGGGAGAGGGAGAGGGAGAGGGAGAGGGAGAGGGAGAGGGAGAGGGAGAGGGAGAGGGAGAGGGAGAGGGAGAGGGAGAAAATAAAAACTTATACAGAGAAACATAAAAAAAAAAGTGCCACGAAATGGTCTCACCTCAGCATGTTGCTGGCGGCTGCTAGCAGATAGCTGATGCTGAACCCTGGCAGTACCTAGTGGAGCTCGGGTTTAATACAACATAAGCACACGCTGTTTTGGTCATCGGTCTCGTCTCGATGAGCACTTAGGAGAGTAGTACCCAAGATAGAGCTGATGCTGAACCCTGGCTGTACCAAAAGGAACTCAGGTTTGTTGCAACATAGGCACACGCTGTTTTGGTCATCCGACTCGTCTTGATGAGCACTTAGGAGAGTAGTACCCAAGATAGAGCTGATGCTGAACCCTGGTTGTACCTATAGCGGAACTCAGGTTTGGTGCAACATAGGCACACGCTGTTTTGGACACCCGATTCGTCATGATGAGCACATGGTAGAGCATTACCCAAGATAGCTGATGCTGAACCCTGGTAGTACCTATTCGAACTCAGGTTTGGTGCAACATAGACAAACGCTGTTATGGTCATCTCTCGTCGCGTCAAACTGCTGTCAAGAAAATTTCATATCTTGCAGCAAATGGGCCGCTGCCGATCACCACTTCTCGAGTTTACTACGGATTTGCCGTGTAATATTTTTCTTGTACTTTGAACATTAATATATCCTGCTTATTAATCGAAAAATGAAATATGTACCTATACTTATGCGCCACGGCGACAATTATTCAAACTTGGATACGCGTGTGGAAATTTTGCAATTTGTTTGTTCACATGCGTTATGTCCAGGATACTTGTGTTAGTCTAAGAATAAAATATTTATCATTCAACGTTGTAGTTTTATTTTGTAACTTTTTCCTTATCCAGACTTTCTCGTCGCTCAGCGACAATATTTTTTCGAATTCCGTAGATTCATTTCCAATGTGCTCGATAGTCGTGTGAGGCACGAAATCTGTGAATTTTTTGAGTAGTCATGCTCGGTAGTCATCTGCTAAATGTCTCGTCTAGTGTCTATCATCCCATATACATATTAGTACATTTATTTTTATAACATATATGTATGTTTATGTTAGTATGTATATCTAAGATATACCTATTGCATTTGCTTTTTGATTGGTTTTTGCACCAACCTTTAGTGTTTATATGTGACGTCCCACGGGTAAATGTACCTTATGGCGGTTGGCGCTTACTCTATTAACTATTAACGCCGCTCCAATATTATTGCGGCGCTATGCGACGTAAGCGCCAGCCGCCATAAGGTACCTTTTGCCGTGGAACGTCACATATTTGTTTCTATGGTTGACTAGTAGGTGGTAGATAATGCCTTTTGGCATTAAGTTCGCTATTTTTACGTAATTATATATGTTTGTGCAATAAAGTTTATAAAATAAATAAAGTAGCCATACCCACAAGTAACTTACAAATTCCCTGCAAGAGTTAGGCCGGCGCCCCACTGCTGCGCACGCTATGTGCAAGATAGGGAAAGCTGGAAGTTACTCCACCGACAAGTTACTTAGTAACTCTTAAGTTAATGATGATGATCTTCTTTTCCAGGGTCCGTCGGGCCTGGGCATTATGATCATCGAGGGGCGGCACACGGAAGCCGGCCGAGGAATCTTCGTCTCCGACTTACAAGAAGGCAGCGCTGCCGAACAGGTGACTGGCAATTGTAATTAAGTAATTGTCATAATATTTGGATAACCGACCTTTATCTTTCTTTTATTTGAGGGAAGATAAAATTCAGATAGATTGAGTGCGATATATATTGTAGAGCAGGGGCCCATTTCTCGGACGGTATTAGGCCGGAGCCCCACTGCTGCGCACGCTATGTACATGACCCACGTTCCTATACAAAATTTCGTGGGCTTGCCCACGGTTTGTATTAAAACGTGGGCCGTGGATGTAGCGTGCGCAGCAGTGGGGCGCCGGCCTTATTCAATACAAATAAATTGTATTAGTACCTATTCTACTAAGATTATAAAATAATATAATACCTACTAGTACAATATTCTTACTTATAATATGTAATATAGGAATACTAGGAACAGTTATGTTAGCACTAAAGCTGGCCATATACATTTGACAGCTAAGTTTGACCCACTTCCCGATTTCCAATTGAGATGAAATTTTGCATACTTACATAACAATATGTAAATCGGATGACAATTGCAATATTATGATGACATGGAGCCTATCTGATGATGGAGATATGAGGTGGCCATGGGAACACTGTGATAAAACAACGCAAACTAATTGTGCTTGGTGTTGTTAGAATGGACTCTGAGTCTGAGTCTTAGTGAGTATTAGTTGCCTGTTGAAAGAAAAGTACAGTCAGCGATAAAAGCTTATACCAAAAATGATATTTTTGCTAAAAACTTATTTATATTGTTAGGGCTTGGGAGTAGAAGCTGGTTTCTTTACTGCTGGCAGCTGGAATATTTTTTTTTGTGTTTGGTAAAATGGTTTATTGTACCTATACCTGACTATGGTGTGGGTATGTTTGTGTCGTATAGAATATCGTGGTACAGAACTACACTTGATACATAATACAACTTTAATAACGGATAAATAATTACTAGAACAAAATTCAATTTATTTTCAATCGATAATTCGGACAACTGTAACATAAAAATCCCCCTGGCTTAAAAACGAGAGCTTTCTAAAAGTAACATTAATTTCACATAATTTGGCAATGAACCGCTGTAAGTACTAGCCTGCGCCTGACCTCATCTAATATAATTTGTTTCTGTTTCAGTCATGACATATTGGAGGCTTGAAAGTGCACATACCCATACATTGGACGTTAAGCTCAACGAGACCATGCGATGCATCTCAGGCACTATCCGATCTACAACCGCCACTGGCTGCCGGCATTGAGTCACATTGCCCCTCCTCACATCCGACGACTCAAGGCGTTGAAGAGGGAGGCTGAGAATATCACGAATAACCCCACCCTGACCCTGTGCTACAGCTGGGAGCCTGAGCAGCTTTAATATTTCGGATAGGTGGATAGCGGAATGGTCAGCTTCGGCAGCTCGGAGTTGCTGTATATCTGACCCAACTAAAAAACCAAAAGGGTTTGACCTTCCTCGGAAAATCTGGTGCCGCCTGAGAACCGGACACTCATACCCTGGGCCTGTTGAGGACCTGAAGACCGTGACACCTGACTTGGTTGCTTAGCTTGGCAACCTCAAGGCTACACTCTGAATGCCACTTTATTGGAGCATTCCACGAGCTGTCCCGTACAAACGCATTTTATTTCCTGTGTTGCGACTTTTTTTTTTCGCCATTTAAAGCAAGCGAATAATTTTCCGTGCATGTTTGACCATTTGTCATAGAAAAGGAAACTCTTATACCTGCAAATCTCCAGAAAATCTGCATTTCTACGGGACAAACGGTAGTCAATTTCATGGAATGCTCCATTGCCAAAACATGATAAGTTGATGGCAGAAAAAATATTAGGAATACAAACCATATACCTACATATAAATTCTATGTTAAGTATGTACTAAGTTATTCTAGGTTAAGTACTAACTTATTGTCTACTCTATACATAGGTAATTACATTTAGCAAGACATGTTGGCCGTGGGTACCAAGCTCAGCATGTGCTAGACTGGCGTCCAGCGCTGGTTTTCAGTTTGGCCCCTTTTTGTTGGAGGTCTGAGAGGAATGTTGATCTTTTCTACACCGTTAAGCATTCTATTTATATTGGAAACGAAACTTATAGATGAGCAGTTATGAAATAGCAATAAATGTGCCCCGGGCGACGTCCAAGGGGGGGCGCCAAAATGGGCTAAAGACTACCTCTCCGCCTTGCCAAAGGCAGCAGGGAAACTTTTGTCAGTCGTATTTACCACCACTGTGAAGTGTGAAATGCGGATGGTAATCTGGCCCACAGCGCAAAGGGAGAAAGACGATCTTTTAGGAACTCTTTTTGCATCGAACTCGATCTTGAAAGACGACGGTAGCGCCCTACCGCCCACCATCCCGTAGTGTGAATACTCTATGCCAGAAACTTCTATCAAGCAGAGGGATATTCGGCGGGAGTTGCTATGCTTTCGTTTTATAAGGCGAGCGGGCCAAGTGAGAGTTGTGTCCAGTGTTAGCGCGTCTTTTACGTTAGGGGTCTCCTGTCGAAGTTACCATCTTATGGACTGTCCAATAGACTACCTATGCAAGTGGATCGCTAGCCCTTTATCCGGCTGGCGCATATGAGCCGTAGTTGACGGAACCTGATGCTTCAATAGCTGCTGCTGCATATCTGTGACATGTTGTCTATCGACGACATTCATCGATATGTGGACTACTGAGGATTCCTATACACTATACAGGATGGCTAAAAAATAATTACATTCCCGTTGCCAGGGAGGTTTTGGGATTATACTGAGCAACTTTTGCTACGGGACCAACCTCGAAATCACGAAAAAAAGAGTTTACCCTCCCATAGACTTTCGACCAGCCAAAACGTATGAAACAGCCAAATTTTTTTCGCGACTTAGGGGTTGGTCCCATTTCGTTAGTTCATTTCGTTTCGGAGAGGGGGGGGGGGGGGGAGGCGCAAATTTGGTGCCTGCCCCGGGCGCCATATCCTCTAGCTACGCCACTGCCCTCGCTCCGAGACGTTCCTGGTACAAAAGCTGTTCATAGTAATCCAGCGATAAAGCTGCTGGCATGATGGGCACTTTCACACCGGGTACGGCAGTGAATGATTTGTTTGTACACCTACATTTAATGTGTAAATAAACTTTGTTTAATTTTTTGGCAATAGTTGTTTTATTTACGCATTTATAATATTCTCTCTAGCACAGAGCCGAAATTGTTAACTTATCTATAGAGTTTAGTAAACAAAAAAAGACTTGACAACACCACAAGTGACGAGAATTGTCATTCTTGTATCTACCTAAATGGAATTTAACATAGTTTTTAATATTCAACATTAGTTATTGGCGTATTGAGTCTGACCGCAGTTATAGTCACTAAAGTAGACTTATTAGCATAATAGAGCATTTAGGAATATTTTTATTTGACCTTTTGACCGCCAGACTCACTAGACGTGTCGTTAAGACGCGCCTTTTCATACAAACGTAGTCCACATTTTTCTCTCTGGATAATAACATTAAATATTTTGATACAATTTGTTGTATATCATATCAACATCAACTACAGCCATGCCCCTACATTTGTTCTTTTTTTTATTTTATTTTAATTATTATAAGAGTTAGGAGCATTTAAACATTTGTATGAAATCTGTCTTCCGCTCCTAATTTTTACAATAATCAAAAATTCGAACGTAGGGGCATAGCTTTATGGTTAATATACATTAAATTATGTAAAAATATTTTCCATAATGTCAATATCCAGAGAGGAAAATGAGGACTACGTTTGTATGGAGAAGCGGAAGCGGCCATCTCCCTTTCCTCTTAACACGTTCGCTGCGGGACTAAAGCTGGCGTTTTTTTTATATGGTGCGTTAACTGGCCGATTGACCTGGTGCTTAGACTCTCCGCCGCGGCGATATGAGGCTTATTGACCTAGTAAGGTATCGACCGATATAAATGACTATAACTAAGCGAAAACGTAAAAAAAGGGATACCTACCTATCAATATCGATAGTCGACGAGTTGGTGGTTATAGTGCTGGCTTCGCCCCGGGTTCCTACTAATTACGTGAGAGATATATGCCAAAGTATATGTAAGGTCTTGTAACCCGAAACCGCACCGAATTATAGGTTTATTTGAGGAAGTATTAGTGTTGGGAAATAAGTTATCGACATAATATTTTTAATATCAAGGATTGATGATATTAATTTCGGAGCGATTTTGTTGCGAGTCATTCTTTTTTAAATCATTTTTCACAAACACCTTTCTCCACTTTGATTTGTCTGTATCAGAAAGTTCCCTTTCAAGGTTTCTATCTTTCTGAAACGATAGTTCCAGCATTTTTCTACATATTTTATTTGGTCGAGACATAATAAACAATTAAACTTCAATAACACCATGTAAAAACGTAAAAAACCACTCGAATAATGCACTATCGTATTTACGTCTGTTCCCGCTAATTACGACACAACACTAATCGTAAGTAACCAATTCTATCACCTATAATAGTGCGGGAAGGGGTGGAGTGACCTTGTGTTCTATGACGGGCCTTCCGGCCCGTTACCCGCAAGAATCGAAAAAAGAATTACTTAGTGCGTTATCAGGCCGGAAAGCCTTACCACAATTTTCATGCTTTTTTGAGTAGCCCTTAAGGTCGTGAACTCAAACCTATACTTGTCTCTTTTGTACATACAGAAATGCTCCTTATATAGCCGCCGCACCAGGGGAAGTTCACCGTTTCTCGCCTCCGCACAGAGTGGGAGTACATGCATCGGGTTTTTAAGCCTTATATCGCAGCGAACGTGTTAAGTAAGAACGTGCCTAAAATGTTTTTATTACCTATGCTTTCATTGTACTATACTGCATATGAGTCGGATTTTACGTTTAGAAGCTATATATCACAAATTTTGTACGCATAAGGCTAAAATGAAAAATAAGAATAAATGACACCTACATTGAAGCATGCCCGGGAATGGTGTTCTGTGTGAAGATTATCCGTCTTGAATGTTTACTAGTCTCTACTTGTATAGAAATATAGGTAAATTAGGTAGGTATTTGTGTGATAGTAAAACATAGTAATAGGCGAAATATGTATTTATTAAGCTTATTAAGAGCCGGTTTTGTGTATGCTTGCATGCTTAGGAAGTTTTTTAGGAGCGTCTTCTCTAATTTTTCCCTTGATCCACGAGACGTTTTCTGGAAGAAAAAGAAGGAAATAAGTAAAAGTAGGTTCATGTGGCAGCGATGGAGTAAGTATTTTCACATGAGTGCAGTCTAGTGCACTCAAGATATATACTAAACAATCGCCAGGAATAATATCCATTAAACAAGGCAGCACATTAGAACTAGGTGCCTTAGTTAAACCTAATAAGTATTGCATTCCCAGATTATATATGCCAGAGATAACTACTTATCATACATAACTATCAAACAATAGGTAGGTACATATCTCAATGCACAATACAGCCGCACTCATACTTATTCAAAAAAGTAAAAGTTACTAAGACATTCCTTGTGGAAAGTCACAGTTTAATACTTAATTCAGTAAGTCAAAAGAACTTACCTTCTGTTTACAGCATCTACAAACTGCTTGAGGTTCAGGCTTACAGTAGTGTGGCCAATCCAGTAAGTAGTGCTCCAATGGACAAGCCATGATCTTGACTAGTCCCACGTTGGTAGTTGCCATCAGCTAGCAGGTGTAACTGTTACACACCAGCAGCTGCTGCTGCTGCTGGTGGTGTAGGTGTGCTGCTGGTGTGGTGTATACTGTTAGAACCTAAAACAAATAAGTACCTAATTAAAGTACCGGCCAATAATATATCACCTCCATGCTTTTACGGTATAACTTTTTTTTATATTTGTGAGTGACTTCCACAGCTTTAGGTAGTTTAGTAGTATTCCTTGTCCAGCGATGAGAAAAATTGGTCTATGTAATGATTTTTTCATAGAGGTTTTTTGTTTTAATGTATGGTCAACTTCATTATTTTTAAAGAGCTTTTTTAGTAATATGCTGAGTCTCTTATTGTAGTTCACAGTATTTCAGTATTCATAATATCTTATACCTTTAAACGAGCAATTCTTGTATATTTATTTATTTATATGTATATATAGGTATTTCGGGGATATCGGAAACGGCTCCAACGATTTCGATGAAATTTGCTATATGGGGGTTTTCGGGGGCGAAAAATCAATTTAGCTAGGTCTCATCTCTGGAAAAACACGCATTTTTGAGTTTTTATATGTTTTCCGAGCAAAGCTCGGTCTCTCAGATATTATTTATATAAAATGACTAGTAAAATATGAAATCTACAAACTAACCTACTACAAGTTCATACAAAAACACACAAAGGTGATATGTTATTGACCGGTACTGTAAATCTAATTTTGACAAGTAGATTTTCCCCCTTAGGTTCGGAGGTTAGGATATGAATGTTGAAGTAAATAGTAGCTTAAGTAACCTCTGTTAGTAGGTTAGTAGCATAAGTAAGAGATTGTACAACAGATATCTTAACATACTAACTTTTACATATAATAATGAGGCCGGTACCTAGTATTGAAGAGTTTAGTGGCATTGTCATTAAGACGTCTGTTTTACATAGAATCAATGATTTCAAATATAATAGGGTCTATGCATAGAATACATATTAACTTTATAAGAAACACTGCAATTTTATAGCTTTACCTTTGAGATGTTTTGGTAGGTAACCCATCACCGTTTTGAAGCTCGGCGTTAAATTCGGCACATAAGTAAATGCACTGCACACTCCTTACGCACTCTGTAAATATGCCGAAACTCTTCGTCCGTCATATCAAATGGGCTGCAAGTGTTTCTTAAAGCTGTTTACGATATTTTTCTTCAACAGCAGCCGCGAGTAGGAATAATAAAATTTGACTTCCCTGCGAAGAAAATATTGACAATATTATATACAGCGGAACATTGTAACTAATAACTCTCAATATAATCATAGAAAAACTGATATTTACCTGTAATTTATACCTTAAAATATGATTATTCACTACTTTTGCTTTCACGACAAGGCTTATCGTCATCTAAGAAGCACGTAGTTAAAATTAACTAAGTTGAACTGTCAAAATGGGACAATCTGTCAAATTATCCACATCTTATCCAACGACCATGTTATGCAAATTGTCTTCTATCATCTACCGCTGTCAAATGTGGATAACTCCATATATCGTCTGCAACCATAGTATGGACGATAAAACCGACGATAACGGCCGTTTTATCCACACCTATTGCGTGATAACTACCTTGTCGTACAACCTTGCTAAGCCCGCTGCAGTAATTTTAAAATGATTTGTTCATTAAAATATGAAAATCAGCGGGATTGCCTCTTACTTTTTAATTTTATACTTTTTCGTTCTGAACATGGTACAATAATATACTCCGCCTGGTACTCTATTCCCGTCTCTTCTAGGTCACCTAACTGACACAAGCCTACGTCATCATGCGACAGCGCTATATGATAATATGCGATAGCGCTATATATAGCGGCCATGTTATTGTGACGTAGGCCTGTGTCACTCTGGGAATAGAAGACCATGTTTTATTAGACCATGGTTCTAAAAGCCGCAACAGACTACCGGACCGCACCGCGACCTTGGTGCGCCGCACCAGGTAATAACATAATAAAAGTATTTTAAATATTTAATAACAATTTAATTCATAATATAAGAAATTTTTATCTTGTATTTTATTTTATTTTCATGAATATAGTGCTAAATAACTTTAAAAATCAAACATCGTACAAAAGTTTTACTGTGGCTGTATAAGATTCTGCCTTTGCTCATTTACGCAAGTGTAAGGTTTAAAAAAATATTTTTGGTGTATTCCTTTTGCCTTATGAAATCGAGTAAATAGAATTCAACGAAAGAAATCAAGAATAATTTGTTTTTAACAATTTACCTACATATTTTTTTATAAAAAAAGGATCAACGTGGGATTAGTAAAATTAAACAATTACCAATTGTTCCAGGCGAGAAAATAAAGACACTATTTTTCCTTTTGTTTCAACCCAGTTGTTCGTAGGACGGGGAAAAGTGGAGTACACCACTTTTCTGCGCTAGAGCATAAACGTATCACTTTCTGCGCACCTTTTAGAACCACAACGACCAACTTTCAGAGCATGAGATATGAAATAGTAGATTGTTAACCAAGGGTTGAAAGGCATCCATTTCTGTCGAGGTAGTTTGGCGCTCGAACGCAGTGAGAGCGCCAATAGTCCGAGACGGAAATGGTGCCTTTCACCCGAGTTAAACACTCTACTTTTCATATCGAATGCGAGGAAACCAAACAAGACAAGGCAATTTCGCAAAATCAGTAATTGAAGTACTTACCCAATAGACCTACAGCCATGATTTTTTTCCTCAGGACTTACTTGCAATCGGAGACTTTAAGTACATGTGTGAAGATTAATACCCCTAGCGAAAATAATTTAGATTGCAATATTTACGAAAACACACATTTTTTAACAACCTGCAGTCATTTTAAAATGATTTGTTCATTATAGTATGAAAATAAGGGGGATTGCCTCTTACTTTTTAATTTTATACTTTTTCGTTCTAAAAGCCGCAACAGACTACCGGACCGCACCGCGACCTTGGTGCGCCGCACCACGTAATAACATAATAAAAGTATTTTAAATATTAAATAACAATTTAATTAATAATATACTTAATAGATTTTTATTTTGTATTTTATTTAATTTTCATGAATATAGTGCTAAATAACTTTAAAACCAATTTAATATCGTACAAACGTTTAACTGTGGCTGTATAAGATTCTGCCTTTGCTCATTTACGCAAGTGTAAGGTTTAAAAAAATATTTTTGGTGTATTCCTTTTGGTCCCCGCCTTATGAAATCGAGTAAATAGAATTCAACGAAAGAAATCAAGAATAATTTGTTTTTATTTACTTACATCATTTTTTATAAAAAAAGGATCAACGTGGGATTAGTAAAATTAAACAATTACCAATTGTTCCAGGCGAGGAAATAAAGACACTATTTTTCCATTTTGTTTCCGCCCAGTTGTTTGTGGGACGGGGACGCAGAGGAGTACACCACTTTTCTGCGCTAGAGCATAAACGTATCACTTTCTGCGCACCTTTTAGAACAAAAACGACCCACTTTCAGAGCATGAGATATGAAAAAGTAATATCATGCTATGCCAGGCGTAAACTAGCAAGAACTTACATGCAACTTACATACACAACACTGACATCAGAATGATATCTAAATGATGTCATTTAGTTATCGTACTTTTCGGTCGTATATATGTCGCAGTCGGATCGTATAATCCGCCGTATTACATTACGGCTAGCCGTTTTCAAAAACAGGGGCGTTTTGAAATGCGGCGGTTTAACGATTAGCCGGATTGAATGCGGCTGAATGAGAATCCGCCGGAATGTATTCGGCGCCATACGTTCTTCAACACGGCTAGCCGTAATGTAATACAGCGAGTCATTAGCCGCCGCTTTGACAGTTTTTAGTTCCCATTTTTAACACCCGTGGCGCTGCCTGACAAACGCTGGGGTGTCCATCAAATCTGGAGTTCGTCGGACTGTTTCTTTTCAAAAAACATTTCTTTCGCAACTTAACTAGACGGAGCCCCGCTTCGCGGGGCTCCTATTTCTGAGCGGTTTGCCCTTCGGGCATCTGAAGCTACCTAACGAACCTAACCTACCTACCTATTGATTTAGTGAGACGTCCGTGAAAACATTACACTTTGGGGAAAAAAGCGTAGGTAGGTAAGTAGGTTAGGTTCGTTAGGTAGCTTCAGATGCCCGAAGGGCAAACCGCCCAGAAATAGGAGCCCCGCTTGCGGGGCTCCGTCTATTTAAGTTGTGAAGGAAATGTTTTGGAAAAGAAACACATGTAGTGCGGTGGGACCATGGTAAAAATAAATTAAATTGCAAACATTGTCAAACTCCGGTTACGTAGGCGACCGAAAGAACTGGTCACTCTACAATCTAAAATAGTAGTACGATGCGGCTAAACGTTGGCCGCCTTATTGAAGAACGTATCGCAATGACAATCCGGCTAATCGTCGAACCGCCGCATTTCAAAACGCCCCTGTTTTTGATAACGGCTAGCCGTAATGTAATACGGCGGATTATACGATCTGACTACGACATATATATTGGCATATATTAAGTATATTATGGCGTATTATATTTCCTGTAGCAGTTATAGTAATATTATAAGTAATTTAGGTAGATATCCATGTCTAAATTGAGAGCTTAGCTGACACTGACAGGCCAAATAAGTAAAATATATCAGAAGAGACTATTCATACTTATTTAATAAAATTTTACGTTTCCCATGTTGAATATTATTGGTAAAAATACAAATCGAGTAAAAAATATAGCAAATTTATTGAATTATTCATCAACATTGTTCTCTTTGGACATATTTCGGCCTAAATAACGGCAATCACCTTTGTAATACATATTATTGTATTGGCAGGGTGCACACAAATTGTACTCGCAGTGGTATTCAATATATAATTCTAAACCAACAATGGTACTTTGTCGTGTCGCGGGTTTAGCCTCGATAACAGGTGTAAATAGCATCGGGCAAAGTCACAAAGCACACATACAATAATTATTTGAATGTGCTCTGGCATCGCAATTGTTAGATGTAAATTTAATAATGGATTCCAGGAAATTAATGTGAGCATGTGCAAATATACTCGGGGATGCTCTATCGATTTGCAGTATTTCATTGCGTCGAATTTCGCAACAATAGGTAATCGATCCGCTCGGAGGCTTCAATCCATACTTAGATCTACAAGTGGGGTTTCACTTCGTTAAAAGTTTATTTTTCACTATTTAATGTTTAAATAACTTCCTTCAAAACTCTTTAATTTTTTAAATTCCATTAGTCCCATTTTTATCAAAATCTATTGTGACAACGGAATCCATAAAATGGAGCCACGCCGTTTTGTCACCTAAATAGTGTTTAGTTTAAGGTTCGAAAATGTACTAACGTAAAACTCGTATATGTATTTCATAAACAAATACCAATACCTATATATCGCATAGGCAAGGATTTCAATTGAAAAAGTGTCTACTGAGTAAAGCACAATCGAACTAGGTCGAAATCTCTAGAACAATTCTGAAATTAGGTTGGTGTATAAAATAATATGTTGTTGCCTGTTTTTATGTCGAGACCATCTGATGTTTGGGGATCTCGAGGAACCGCCGCCATTTTGGAATATATATTTCATCTTTTCGAAATTCTCCTTTTACTCTGAATCTACGCACTCTATGAATACCTATGTCTAGGGAACCATTAAAATTTATTAAATTAAGCTTGGAATAAATTTAAAAGTGGAAAAATTACTGTCGTGGGCGAGACTTGAACTCACGGCGTTTATTAAATTCTTAAAATGAAAAAAATAAACGTTCATGGAAAAAAAAACTTTAACAAGCAACGGGTTTCGTCAATCCATTTCCAGATTCTCTTAATGTATAAGTGGGCAGAACACGAAACCCACTTTTATTCATTTTCACTATTTTATTCATTTTCAATATCAAAACCGTAACATAGTAGGTACCAAATCTGTTTACAATATTAATAACAAACTTAGAATAAAAAGTAACCTAAAATTAAAACTACCTACAAAACTAAAACTAATACCTATTTGAAAATCTGAATAGGTACTGCTCAAGTGCTCATGATTGTGTTGTCTAATTTATAGAAGTACGTAAGTTGAAAAGATACGAGCGTGACAGCCGTGACAGGACTGGGGTAGAAAAGCGCCAGCCATAATATAAACATGTTTATTCCAAGTTGTGTAGAGTCAGACCAAGAAAAGTCTGCAGCGGATTTGATAGCCCACGCAATGCACGTGTTATTTTAAACGTCAAACTTCTATGAAATTATGACGTATAAATAATACTTACACTGCGTGGGCTATCAAATCCGCTGCAGACTTTTCTTGGTCCGACTCTATTATATTTCTTAGCATAGTAGGATTTCTGTGTTTTTAGGGTTCCGTACCTCAAAAGGAAAAAAACGGCACCCTTATAGGATCACTCGTGCGTTTGTCTGTCTGTCTGTCTGTCTGTCTGTATGTCCGTCTGTCACAGCCCATTTTCTCCAAAAGTACTGGACCAATTAAGTTAAAATTTGGTACACATATGTAAATTCGTGACCCAAAGACGAATATCTTACGTAAACAAATGAATTTTAATCATGGAGGCCACTTTTGGGGGGTAAATGAGTAAATTAAAAAATGATTTTTAAACTATATCGTGTTACATATCAAATGAAAGAGCTCATTTTAAGAATGTCAAATATATATTTTTTGTAATTTTAAAATAAATAGTTTAGAAGTTATTTAAGAAAAAATATAGCCAAAAAATTACCATTCCTCCCCCTTTATCTCCGAAACTACTGGGTCTAAAATTTGGAAAAAAATATACAAAATAGTTCTTTACCTATAAATGACAGGAAAACCTATTAGAAATGTGCAGTCAAGCGTGAGTCGGACTAATTACTTAGTTTTTGATCTGACCCCTACGGGTTTTTTAAAGGCAATTCACTCGCGTTTCACATTTAGGGCCCAAGATTAAAACATGCTAATTCTTATGAAATATAGTTTTATTTCTCTATGACAGTAATGAATTGACAATTGCGCAGACTTTTCTTCCCCGCGCAGACAACCCTGCGCGGGAATGTGCGCAGCAGCTACAGGGCTCCCCCTCAAGCGAAGCGTACTGGTCGCCTGACGGTTCTACCTGACCGAGTACACTTTGCCGGAGGTTCATTAGCATTACCAGGTTCACTCAGATTCACTGTATAGGCGGGCTTTAAGCGGTCAATGGATACTGCGACGACCCGTCCTGGCAATTGTATTGTGAAAACTTTATCACTACGCTTCAATACTGGATAGGGCCCTTTATATGGAGCTTGTAGCGGTTTGCGCACTGCATCTTCACGCAGGAAAACATTTTCGCAATTCTGCAAATCAGGATGCACAAAAATCCTTCTACTGCTAGAGTGTACCTTTTGCGTAGGCTTGAGATCATTTATGATTTGCCGAAGTTGTTCGACGTAATCTAAATTTATGACAGGATTTACAGAAATGGACGATGAAATGAAATCTCCTGGCAAACGGAGTGAACAGCCATACGTAAGTTGGGCTGCACTGACACCAGAGTCGCTGCGCAGCGCTGAGCGTAGTCCAAGCAGGACAGTGGGGAGTTCTTCGACCCATTTATCTCGATCACACAGCCGCGCCATAAGAGCTGCCTTTAGGCATCTATGCCAGCGCTCGATTTTACCATTGCTCTCTGGGTGATATGCTGTTGTACGTACTCTTTCGATGCCAAGTAATTTAGTCAGAGATGAAAAAAGTTCACTTTCGAATTGACGGCCTTGATCAGTTGTTATAGTTGATGGGCACCCAAAACGTGCGATCCATGCTTCGTATATAGTTTTAGCCACAGTTTCAGCAGTCATATCTCGAATAGGTATTGCTTCAGGCCAGTGCGTTGTCCTGTCTATAATTGTGAGTAAATACCGGTGTCCAGCCGATGAAGTACTCAGAGGACCGACGAGGTCAGTATGTATATGTTGGAAACGTGCGCTCGGTGTGAAACATCCGACGTTGCTGTAAGTATGACGCTGAACCTTCGATTGTTGACATTGGATACAAGTTTTGGCCCAAATGCCGACATCCTTGTTCATAGATGGCCAAAAATACCTCTCTTGTATCATCTTCCTAGTAGTCCTGATACCCGGGTGACTTATATTGTGCACGGTATCGAAGGCAGTGCGGCGTAAATCTTCAGGTATGTAAGGTCTAATGGCTGATGTAGATACTTCACAATAAATCGGCTCTGCTGAGTTTGGCAAGATGATTTTCTTTAATTCTATATTCTTTTTTAGTAACAAATGGTTGATAGACTTGTCATTCTGCTGTAATTGTGCGAGTTTATCATAGTCGAACACGGATGGTGTGGTGATAGTCTCGATGCGTGACAATGCGTCCGCAACCACGTTATCTTGGCCACTTACGTGCCTGATATCGCTGGTAAATTCGCTAATGAATGACAGCTGTCTGGAACGGCGAGGAGTTTCTGACTCAGATGACGTTTTCATAAGTGCGTATGTCAGCGGCTTATGATCCGTAAAAATGATTAACTCACGGCCTTCGAACATTTTCCTAAAATGTTTCACAGACATATATATAGACAATAATTCTCTGTCGAACGTACTATATTTTTGCTGGGCGTTTGAAAATCTTTTTGAAAAATATCCCAACGGCTGCCATTTATTGTTAATGCGTTGTTGGAGTACACTTCCCGCGCTCTGGTCGCTAGCGTCACAAAAAAGAGCTATAGGCGCGCTATGAGAAGGGTGGGCGAGCATCACAGCATTGTTTATAGCTTTCTTGCATGCCTCAAATGCCTCATCCGCTTCAGGGTTCCACTGTATGACAGTTTTATCGCGTTTCTTGCAGTTATGCAAAAAAAAGTTTAATGGCGTTTGAATTTGTGCTGCGTTGGGAATGCTGTCGTGGTAAAAGTTGACCATTCCAAGAAACCTTCGTAGTTGTTCGATGTTTTCAGGTTTTGGGTAGCTGTTAATAATTTGAATTTTGTCTTCTGGTGGTTTAATTCCGTGCGGTGTTACTGTGTAGCCGAGGAACTTGACAGATTCTTGACCCAACACGCATTTTGAGGGGTTGATTGTGACACCGTATTCGTTCAGTCGTTGTAGGACTGTCCGGAGGTGATTTTCATGAGTCTTCGCGTCCTTTGATGCAATGATTATATCATCGATGAAGGGGAAAACATAATCTAGACCAGCAAGGACTTGATGAATAAATCTTTGAAATGTCTGTCCAGCATTTTTTAACCCTTCTCTCATCATCGGAAACTCAAAAAGACCGAATGGCGTAATTATAGCGGTTTTGTCGATATGATTTTTGTGCATAGGAATCTGTTGATACGCCCGGTTCAAGTCGATCGTACTAAAAATATTCATACCGTGAAGTTGGTAGGTAAAATCTCTTAGTCGAGGAACGGGGTAACGATCGGGTTTTGTGACAGAGTTTAACCGTCTATAATCTCCGCAGACTCGTATGTCGCCATTTTTCTTAGGCACAACGTGAAGTGGACTTGCCCAGGGGCTCTTGCTAGGTCGACAGGACTGTTGCTCAATCATGTGATCAAATTCCTTTTTGACTGCAAGGTACCGGTGTGGCGGGAGCGGGCGTGGGCGTGCATGTACGGGAGCTCCATTAGTCTCAATGTAGTGCTCGACGTTGTGCTTGGGAGCGCTCTTCATTGAAGATGGTCTTATAATATCGGGAAATTCACTGAGAATGTGATGATATTTTTGTTCGAGATCAATGCTGCAGATCGTCGGCTGCGAGGTCTTACAAATCGGAGTTCTGACAGCAAGGTTGGTTTTCTTATCAATCAGACATCGTCCGTCAAGATCGACGAGCAATTGGTGGTACTTCAGAAAATCAGCGCCGATGATTGGCTTACTAACTGCCGCGATAATAAACTTCCATCTAAATGTACGTTTTAAATTGAAATCTAGGTCCAATATCTTTTCGCCGAAAGTAGGTATTATGCTGTTGTTCGCTGCATAAAGGTTGAAGGAGGTCGGACGGCCACGGAATCCTTTAGGCTTTGGAATGACAGAAATATTTGCGCCAGTGTCAATAAGGAATTTAATTTTGGTGTCTTGATCAGTAACGAACAGGCGGTGTGAAATATCCGATGCGCTAGTTCCCGCCTCAGCTAACGTCGGTACTAGTTTTCCTTATTATTGCTCTTCTTGAAATTACAGGGGATGGTGCACTTATACGCTGAGTCGCCGAAACGTCGGTGATAAAAACAGATGTCGCTCGAGGAAGGTTGGAGATTTTGAAAATTGGAGCGCGTGCGAGAATACGGACGATTAAATCGCGAAGCGTTGAATTGCGGAGCTGAATATGTGTTGCGACGGTACTGTTTCTGTTGAATCTTGATCTCGGCGACTTCACGAACGAGATAGTCCAGCTTGTCTTCTAGCGTTTTCTGCGGCGAAAGAGCTTCACTGGAAGTCGTAGAAGTGGATGGCTGTGCCGAAATTGCGGATATTTCTTTACGTGTCTGTTCTAAAATTTTATCTGCCATCAGTGCTATGTCGTTTAAATTTATGTCTTTCATAATAGTATCGCTGGAGGCGACGACGGCTCGAACGGACAAAGGCAGATGATTGGACCACAGGATACGGAGAGCTGTTTCGGAGATATTGCTACCGGCGAGGGTTTTCATCCGACGCAGTAACTGAGATGGCTTTAAGTCACCGAGCTCCATTTCGGATAAAAGACGTTGCAGACTACGTTCTTTAGACTCCTCGTAGACGGTAGTCAAACGGGTTTTCAAGGTTTCGTACTTTTTAGTTTCAGGTGGTTTTAGTAAAATGTCGCTTACTTCGTCCAAATCCTGACGTTCTAGTTTTGCTATTGCGAGTTCGTACATTGCCTGGTCGCCTTTCTTGAGGGGGGCGACGATGGATTCAAATTGCACAAACCAAAGTCTTATTTGGTCGCGCCATATTGGCGGAATACGAATGTTGGTCGCGATACCTGAGAGCTCTAGCAACGGGCTCGAAACTGCAGGTTCGAACTTTTCGGTCGTTTCGTTATCAGACATGTTTTTGGAAGGCTGGGTGCTGCTCTGAATGCGGGGTCACCACTTTAGGGCCCAAGATTAAAACATGCTAATTCTTATGAAATATAGTTTTATTTCTCTATGACAGTAATGAATTGACAATTGCGCAGACTTTTCTTCCCCGCGCAGACAACCCTGCGCGGGAATGTGCGCAGCAGCTACACACATATAAAAAATACATTGTTAAAAATTGGGTAATGTACGGAACCCTTGAAACGCGAGTCCGACTCGCACTTGACCATGAGGAATCGAGGGAACTCCTCAAATATTAGGGGCTGTCCATAAATTAAGTCATCGATTTTTGACGATTTTTGCCCCCCCCCCCCCCCCCACCCCTAAAATCATCCAAAAATCATGCTTCGAATGACCCCGTTTCCTCCTACGTCATGCTACCATCATCCGATGTCCAGACAGCCCCCCCCCCCCCCCTAATTTGAAATGACGTAATTTATGAATAGCACCTTAAAGGCATACATATAGTGACGACGCATAGTTCACGTTTGGCGATTTGTCCTCTTCGTTATGTATGTTAAGCAAGTTAAGTTTTTAAGCCACATTTTTGTCAAGCTCGAGTTCTGCTGATGGGATCCATGAGGAATCGAGGGAACTCCTCAAATCTTAAAGGCATGCGTATAGAGACTTTTGTATTTTCATCAGAAAATCAAGCATTTTCATTAAAAACTGTCGCATTTGATGAAGTGGAACTGCTGATGATGATCAGAACGGAACTCTTCAACGACGCATAGTACACGTTTGGCGATTTCGAATTTCGATTTTGACGGAGCTGGCCCTGGACCCAGATCTGGACCTGGATCCGGGCTCTTATCTGGACCTGAACCCGGACCTGGACCTGGACTTGGACCTGGACCAAGACCTAGACCTGGACCTCGACCTGGACCTGGTCCTGGACCCGGAACTGGACCCGGACCCGGACTCGGACCCGGACTGGGACCCGGACTCGGACCCGGACTCGGACCCGGACTCGGACCCGGACTCGGACCTTGACCCGGAAAACCACTGATACCTAAACTAAATAAACCACTATGATTACCTACCATAAAATGTAGGTACTTTATAAAGTAAAATGATGCCAAACTTACTAGCCCCTCCCGCTCAAACCCCCGTACACCGCACCGCATGCGCCGTTAAGTGGGTTAGGTTAGGTTTGAACTGCGATCCTCACAGAACCGAACAAAAGTGGGTTAGGTTAGAACTGCGAGCCTTACAGAAACGAAATGCTACTAGACTAGAAAAGTGGGTTTGGTTAGGTTCGAACTGCAATCCTCACAGAACCGAACTGCTATCACAGAATTGGGTTCGTTAGGCTAAAACTGCGACCCTTACAGAAGCGAAATGCTACCTACTAGAAAAGTGGGTGGTTTTACCTACTTAGAAGTCGGTTTAATTTTCTTAAAAAATATTTTCTACTATTTTACGTCGCACTATACGAGTAGGTAAGTAGGTGCAACAAAATCGCTCTATATATTTTTTGCCAAACCGCGAGTTCTCAGTTCGGGGCGAACTACTAACTAATAGTTATTTACCGGAGTAGTAATATGGATGTCGGCGGCCGATCGTAAGATCCGGCATATCGTGAAATTCCTAGGCATATCGTGAAACGTGAAAATCTTTGACTCGTTACGCTACGCGGGGCTCCTATTTCTGGGCAGTTTGCCCTTCGGGCATCTGAAGCAACCTAACGAACCTATCCTACCTATATATTGGTTTAATGTGACTATCGTCAAAACATTACACAGGAACATTACGATCTGCCTGATCTTACGATCGGCCGCCGACATGGATAAATCTTTAGCCTATAATAATAATAATGAAAACACGACCGAAGGGAGGGTTTTAAATCGACACGAGTTGCGAATTACCTATTCGCACATGTATCGTACAACGTTTTACAGTACATATGGCCCTTTAAATTTTCGACATCGTTACGTAATGTGCTAATTATCGCACTAGTGCGGTAAAGTAGCACCATACGTACCTACTGTAAAAGTTATTACGGAAGTATTTACTAATGGAGGTATTAAGCGTAAAAACTAATTCTACACGGACGAGATTGCGAGAAGAGACTAATTAGGAATTGTAAAATACAAGAACTCGTAGGTGCATTAAAATCTTTCGAACATACAACCATCAACTGACAAAGTTAGACACAGCTCTTACCAAAAACTGTTGTATGTTTTAATTGACTATCGAGAGTCAGTTACTTAGATAAATGCACGTTAATCAATTACGCCAATTAGACTTTATAGTATTTTATACAATCGTGATATAATAGAGAGTTTTTCAGTCGAGTACCGTGTTTAGGCAACGAAGCTTGCTGAGTTGCCTAAGTAAGGTACGAGATTGAAAAGCTTGATTATATCACTATTGTATACAATACTTTTTCTACGAGTCAACAAAAATAATACTTTAAACTAGTATAATCATACAAACAAACCAAAAGTATACAGCTAAGATTCGCGAGCAGCCTCGATACCTTCATTCTGGTACGCAACCCGGCCGCCGCGTCCCACGGCGGGATGGTCAACGACACCTTCTCGTAACTCATGAGGCCCTGGTACTTGCTCCGCGCTAAATTCAATTTTTAGACGGTTGTTTTCTCGATATTGGTCACCGTAGCCTATGGAGACTAACAAGCAACACTAAGTGGTATTCGTAGTCTATGGATGTTGCTATTTTAAGGGTGTCACATGCGCGTTTCTGACTTATGAATCAATTGTTTCTACTATACAACCTAAAATAATTAATTTGAGCTATGGTTTTGTTTTTTTTTCTTGATCGCGGTGAGCTGTGATTGGTCAATTTCATTATAGTTGACTAAACTGTATCGAAATGAATATTATAGTTGAGTTGGGAGCCCATACATTAAAAATACCCAATTGCAGTTTGGTATAAGAAATCTTAATTCAAGAATTACAGTCGACTAGTAGAAAAAAAATGTATCAATCGACACTCCACATTGCTACGAGTATGCAATTGCATCCGTTTAAAAATTTAACTATGCGGTTCTATCCAAGGTGACAATCGCTTGCGCTTCGCCATCGAATCGCTTTGTGTCTCTCTCTCTCTATCACTCTTCCTTATTAGTGTGACAGTGACCAGTTGCGTTTTGTACGCTACGGGGCCAGGTGTGTCGCTGCCGTGCTTTGTTACAATGGACTCGATGAGTGTTTTATTCATTGATTGACCTAAATAAAATTGTCGAACAATGAGCCTACGAACTACGAACGCCACCGGCCGATTAGTACTTAAATTAGACTTGCAATTGACGAAGTCGCTTGCGAATCCAATATAATTCTTCAAGTCAAATTAATAGGCAGTTAAAAATAGGTAGGTAATTTAATCATTCGATATTAATATCCCAGTTAGACGACGCGATAACTCGCATGAGATTGTGGTTACAGTGCGGAGTCCTATTATAAATGTAATTATAAACAGGTACATCCAATTTAGCCGATTGATCGAATACCGCAATGTCATGAACTCCATGGAACTCGCCGTCTAAATTAATCCTTAGATACTAAACGGCGGTGAGACCGTGAAGAAGAGTTACAGACCTTAATACTCGAAAAGCTATTTTTGATTTCCTTTTGATTCTTATGGCGTGTCGTCTTCGAGCCAGGGCGGCGGCGCCCGCGAGCAGCGCGCCTTCGGCACCGGCGTCGCTGTCGGACTCCTCATCGCTGGCGCGGGGCACGGCGCTCGGCGCCGGCGGCCGGGCCTTCGAGCCGCCGCCGGATGCCCTGCCCGTGCCCCACGACAGCATCGAGCTGCGCAGAGACCTGAGCGTCTCCGTTGTACTGCAGGCCCGCTCACTGCACCATTCAACAACATATCGGCGCACCGATTGAGTGACCCACACGGTTCACGCGCACTTCTCACTCACTTCACTACTGTTCCATGCTACAAACTCACAAATGCGGTGTTAAATTAAGGTCGTCGGTAGGAATGTGATGATGGCGCGCGTAGCGAACCCCCGGCGGCATATCACTGTGCAAACACCGCTATCTCGCGGCGTAGGTACATTAACTTCGATCACTCGGTAATGTGGGTAACGTACTATGAGATATATCGAACCTGCTGGCTTTAAATCATGCTGTCTGATAACACCCGGGTAACTCCTAAATTTACAACTATTAATGTTCATTATACAATACATAAGCCTAGATTAATAAATACCTCATACCAATGTGCCGTTTTTACATAATAGATAATAATCATACGTTAGGTTTGAACAAATATAGCATCGAGCAGTGAAATAATAGTTATTTGTTTTACAAGGGGCAAAGTTGTTTAACCGCTCGTGCTAATATTGATACCCGAGCAAGCGAAAGATTCCAAAATTGAACCACGAGCGTAGCGAGTGGTTCGAAAATGGAATCTTGAGCGTTGCGAGGGTTTCAAAGCACGAGGGTTAAACAAAATTTGCCCCCGAGTGAAACACAAAATTTTTCACCACACCAACCCGAAGCAAATATTAAATGTAAAACATCAAACAAAATCAAACCAAATCAAATCCAAATGAATGTTTTTAAATATTTATCATCCAAAATCATCATTTAAAAGTCAATTCTACCAGCAAACATTAGAAACCAACTCAAAATTTGCATTTGATTACTTTGCCTCACATGTGAATAAAATGCAACTTTGCTATCAGTTTTTGAAGTGCAAAGTAAGCCTTTCCGAGCCGGTGTGGTGAGAAAAAAATCATATGAAATTCCATGTACATTTTGTCAGGTATTCAGTGAGTGAATTATTTGCAGTGTGAATAAAATATGAACCGAAGCAATAACGTTCGCTTTACAGCGACAACAGACGGGGAATTCAAATGAAGAGGACTCCATATTGTATGAGTCATGGCGGCCTCCACGCATAACAAAAGCATGTAAAATAATACCATTTCCATTCTACAAGTTGCTCGTATAATATCATGTTATAACGATTTTTTTAAGTAGTCAAGGTTACAATGCGGGAGTCAATAATTACAGAATAGGTGACGGCAATGTATTACTTAACCTTCACAACAAACTGATTTGATCGTTATTTAGGAACCTATATAAGTAGGTATCTTTTTTAACATATTAAATATTCTACTTATCTTTAACATCAATATTTGAAATCTCTATATAGGTACTGAGAGCAGTAAACTTCGTGTAAATACAGTGTAAATAGTACCTAATATTACCGAACTTTAGAGACCGGCATGCTCACATATGTATGTATTGTATTTATACATTTAGCGGTGTTATCAGACAACAAACAAATAAAGTGCGTAAACTTGATAATATTCAGCCACTAGGTTAGGTCTTTTTTTGGGCCCAGTAATCAGTATCTTACGGAGGATCTACCTAACATCTTGGGGGAGACTAAAGCTCACAGACTCCGTTGGTTGGGCATCTTGAGAGAATATAATATGAAGATCGGAACGCTGAGTCAATGGAATAAGTAAACTTGATATTAAATAATTTATATGCACTGACATCAAAAAGACATCTAAATTATGTCATTCAGTTATCGTGCATTTCGCTCGTACTTGTCTGTACATATATTGATGCGAGCGAGACGCAGAATAACTAAATTACATCATTCAGATGTCATTCTGATGCCAGTGTACGTTCGAATTAGCATGCTAATAACAAGGGCTTACTCACAGGTACCTATAATCTAGTTAAGTATTCTTACACTGAGTGTAAATGGATCATCAAAGAGCAAAAAGGACGTGACGTAGTTTCCATAGGTTAAGTGGTTAACCCAACGAGCGTGGGGTTCTAATTAAATTCACGGTTACACTTAACCGAAACTGCCGTTTTTGTCGACCTATATAATTATAAGTAGGACACTGGACAACACCACGCGCAAGTTGACTGATAATATTATCCTTCACTGTAAATTTATCCTCATGGTTATTACTTATTGGGGTTTATTTGAAATAACAATATCCCCATATCACTGTTGAAACACATTGCATGATAACCTCACTTTGTGATGTATATAGATCCTAGTATTTATTTCACTGAACACTCGCTTGCTCTACACCTACGTTAACTTTAACTTCCCGGTAGGTGTTAGTCGGGTAGTACGTGTTTGTATCGATAAACACTCGCGCGAACTAAAGTAACACGGAGAGTTGCGCCGGCGCGGCGCGACGCGGCGCGTGGTCTGGCGGTCACACGCTGCGTACACGACATTCGTGTCGCTCCGAAATAGAAATGCTTCCAATAGCACTCGCGGCTACAAAGACACACACTTAACAACTTATGACCTCGAGTTGATTCGCCAGACTTGTCTGCCACTGGACTCGAACAGATTGATTCAATTTTATCTAGATTACCGCTATAGTGAATGAATTCAAAGATATAGTGGCAACTATATCTTTGAATTCAGGAGGAATTCAGCTTACCCCCACAAGTACTGTGGTGCAAATGTACAATATCCCCATGTCTCATGTCTGACTTGTCTGAGACACTGGGTAAGTTGAATACCTCTTGAAGTGATACTTCAAGAGGTACTGCAGGTCCCTAGAAGTCCCAGTTTGCTTTATTACCTAATTTTGAACGACTGTTATATGTTATAATTTTGTTATCATAGTCAGGTAAAAACGTTCATAATGTTTTAAATCTGTTCTGCCTCTATGTTTATTTAATTGTTTTTTCCTTAAGCTGTATATTTTACTGAGGCATGACAATAAAGAGTACCATCTATCTATTTTAATTTTGATAAGTACTTACAGGTTGAACTCGCCGCATTGCTGGTTATTAAAATAACTGAAGTAAACATTCGTGGAGAACGACACACGATTCACGCATTCACGCTCAATGAAATATTAACTCGAAATTATGTGACCGTCCGTAAACCTTAGGTTATAAAAAGTAAAGTTGGTTCCGATGCAACACTATAGTTATTTGTTTTACAAGGGGGCAAAGTTGTTGTTTAACCGCTCGTGCTAATATTGATACCCGAGCAAGCGAAAGATCCCAAAGTTGAACCACGAGCGTAGCGAGTGGTTCGAAAATGGAATCTTGAGCGTTGCGAGGGTTTCAAAGCACGAGGGTTAAACAAAATTTGCCTCCGAGTGAAACACAACATTTTTCACCACACCAACCCGAAGCAAATATTTAATGTAAAATATCAAACAAAATCAAACCAAATCAAATCCAAATGAATGTTTTTAAATATTTATCATCCAAAATCATCATTTAAAAGTGAATTCTACCAGCAAACATAAGAAAACAACTCAAAATTAGCATTTGATTACTTTGCCTCACATGTGAATAAAATGCAACTTTGCTATCAGTTTTTGAAGTTCAAAGTAAGCCTTTCCGAGCTGGTGTGGTGAAAAATAAATTCTATATCTACTAACAGAAACACAGCAACATAACAACATCGCGAAACACGGTAGACGGTAGGCAGGTAAAACAATATTGATCATTAGCTAAACAAACACGGGAACTAATTTAATTTGTTTTAATCATTGGTCCTGGAAGACGGGAAATGTTTGTTAATTGGAATTGAGCGAACTAACTGAACTGAACTTCCTTGTCGGCCTGCTAATGCTGCGTAATGTGTCACGAGGAAAAGGGACGACCGGTTCTCCATACAAACGTAGTCCCCATTTTCCTCTCTGGATATTGACATCATGGAAAATATTTTTATGAAATAAGATCCTTTTTATCTTTTGATTTAAGCTATGCCCTTTTGTTTGACTTTTTAGGTATTTTGATTATTATAAGAGTTAGGAGCGAAAAACGAATTCCATACATTTTTTTCTTCTAATAATAAAATTATAAAAAAATCGAGAAATATCGGGGTATTGCTATGGTCAATATATATTAAATTGTGTATAAATATTTTGTATAAAGTCAATAGGCAATTAGGAGGAAAATAGCGACTACGTTTGTATGGAGCAGCGATCGTCCATTATCCTCTTAATCACTAAAGGCCCATTTACATTATACAACTTTCTTGGATAAAATTAAGGAAATAAAAAATTGCTCCGTCTAAATCAAACGTGATATTCTTGCATATTGAAAGCAATTTGATTTTAATTCTGGAACAAAAGCCAACAGTGGGTGCGGTGCACTGTATATAACAACTATGGATATATTATTGGTCGATATAACGATCAACGGATATAATTTATTAGATATATACATACGAATGACATATCTTTATCAGATATATCTCTCATACAGTATAAAAGGTATTTGCTATAATACCTTTCAACCTAATGCTAAGGTAGTATAACGCACATACTTTATAATAAGGTTCGGTATAACATTAATTAGCTATTATGTATTATAGACATATCATTTGATGTTGGAGAGTCGAATCAAGTATGGTATGGGTTAAAAAAATAGACACAGGAATCCCCATATCTAAAGAGGAAGGCGGCTCGGGGGGGCTCGCATGACAAAGAAGAGCATGTACAACCGCTGTTTTAGGTTGGGTTAGGTTAGGTTCGTTAGTTATCTTTTGTCCCTCAAAGCAGAAAATAGAAGCCCCGCATTTGCGGGGCTTCGTCGATTTGTCACCAAGTCATATTTGCTATGTTAAAACCTATATTAGTATGATTTCTAAATGTAAGCTCTCCGCATAAATTTTATTTTATGGATTGAACCTAATATAATTTCACACACGATAAAATAATGAAGTAAATATTTTCAGTAATTTATAAATGTTGGGTAATTCAATTTTATAGACGAAATATTTAATGTATGTAATATCATATATTATACAGTTAGACATTATGTCATTTATAACTTATATTGGGTAATCGTTAGATTAAATTTATTTTATATCTACCTTTAACTATACAATATAAAATTATTCCTCTTTTTGGTATACACATTATTGACTATAGGACCTTGGTGATATATCTTTCAAAATGATACCATATGTTGTTATATCGAATGAAAATATATCATTTATTGTTATAGCGATCATTACACACCCGCCAATAGTGCGTGAATGCAAGAATTGCCGCTTTAACTATCATTCAAAAGATGGATTCCGTGTGTATTCAGTATAGATGAAGAAAGCCCAGGAATGGTATTCCAGGTCCAGGTGCTTGGCGAGAAAGTGCCCCCAGCAAGGCTCTCGTTGAAATAACTTCACATCGAAATGACTTTAAAATTTTTAATGTTGTTAATGATTTCATTATGTGAGCAAAATCTTCTACTCCAAATTGTATGGAAAAAGCTTTAAGAGCAGAATCGCAGTCCTTTCGATCACCTATTTTAATTTTTTTTTCCGTATCCCACAAACATAGCAGCAATTATTTCCTGTCAATGTTTGTATTCGATAATTGAATTCTATTTTTTATTATTGCTCATGTGTGAACTCTTCAATTCAATTTTTGAATACTATTATTGCAACAAAAGAATTGCAGATTTTTGTACAAGAAACTTGTATAGGTAATCTAAATGGGCCTTAATGAAATGACGCAACACTACATATATCGGTTGTGTGCTGTGACTCCCTAAGCTCCTATCAGCGGCGTGTTTCTGTTTGTATGCCATTAGTACAGGATAATCCTCCTTAATGTCGTCAAATGTTGACTAAACGAATACTTCGTTATGATGACTAATCCTAGTTGACTACGGAATCCTAATAAAGGGGTACCTATACCATGTGTCTACTTGTAATCGTACTTCGGTGTATGTTAGTGTCAACACTTTTTTATTTAGCTATAATACAGAATGATTCATGAGACGTGAGCAGGACTAATCCTGCACACTCAGTAACTGATAATTGATCGATCACCGTCGTATTTAGGAGAAACAACAACACTTTTTCCTATTTTTTTAACCTTTTGGTGAGGGCAAATTTAATTCTCAACAATCATGGTCACCCTACAGGACCTAATTAATAAACATAAAACCTCTTTCACCGTAATGGCATTTTGATTACGAAGAAAATAAACTGTCAAACTTGAGTGAGATAAGAGTTTTCAAAAGTAACCAGACCGTGATGACAGTAATGACAATCAATTTGACACAGAATATCGGTAGTTTAGTATTCTAATTTTAGGGTGACCATGCATGTCGTAAAAAAATTAATAACTTTTTTTTTTCAACACGACTAGAAAATTAACGTTAACCTCACTAATACTGATACGAAACAGTTGCTTATAATGAACGATATGCGCAGTGTTAGTCCTGCTCACGTCTCCTGAATCACCCTGTATAGGTTGGGCTTAATAGAAAAAAAAAACCGTCTATTTTTATTACGTACCTATATGCTCCATTTTTTATAAATTGAAAAATTATCTACTAAAATTTTACGTGACAGCTACTCTACACAAAAATGAACTGTCATAGGGACCATCATTCGATGCAATAGGTTGAAATAAACAACATATTCTGGAGAAGGTGTCTATTATATATTTAATTACACAAACGGGTCTACCGCTATATAATTTCATTGTTTTTACCTTTAATTCCGACGTTTCAGCTGAGTTGCACCAGCTGATGTGGTCACGGAAAGACTGACGTCGCAACAAATGTCAACGGAGATATTAATAAAACGCCACTAAACTACCCGAAATTAGTTTATAAAAATGTTCGGGGTAGACAAAGAAATTGCAGCTACCCGTTAAAGTTTAATGTTTATTGTCCACGGCACGACACGCAACACTCACAGTATCCGTACACTGGTCCGAAGATATATCCGCTGGTTTCAACATTTGAATCACTGGCCCCCAAGTAGACGATAATTTATTACCATTTATTAGGTATCTAGTACCATCGCCCACACTGTTAACTGTACATCGGTGGACCTTATGCCTTTTGTAATAAGGCCCACCGATAAACAGTTAGGAGTGTTGCTGTTGTACAATGAATACAAAATATGATTACTTTTTTCATCCATTACGTATAATTCTGCCCTGAAGGTGAAGACTTAATTGGGGGCCAGACGCCAGACCAAAATGACAATCGTTAAAAGAAAACGCCAATCGAAACTTGTTGTATTGAAATTGGACGTGACTTTTCGTAGCATCTGCCAATGTATTGGACGGGTGCATTACATTAGTTATAATTACTTTTCATATATTATAGTTTGTTATATCGTTATTTTGAATAACGTAATAAATGGCATACTACCGTAATACCTAATTAACGGTATACATAATGTTATAATTGGTATAATGGTTATATGGTATATTTACACTTGGTCTAATATACATTGCCATAATTATTACATACTCTAAAGCATATTATTTATTATAACAAGTGACATCACATAATTATTTGTGTGGCATAATAGTTGCATGACATAAATGGGTTAGGTTAACTTTGACCCTCCCTAGAATAAAATAGCTAGTAAAAGAAGTAGACCTGCGTACTAGTTATAAAAAATATGTAAAACTTTACGTTATTATCTTATTATTAAATAAAATATGACAATAAATGTTATACAATATATGTATTTATACTTGATAAAATTGTATAAAGTATTACGTTATACAAAAATATTATATAACAAATGTCATTATAAAATATGTCTATATACTATTTAAAAATTATATATCATTAGGCATTAATAGCAATGACAGTTTAGATGAAATCACAATATAACAAAGGAAACGTATAATAAAAATTACATTATAACATAAAATACCAGTGGCTCTGTGAGCTGTAGACCTCGCGAGCATATCTTATTGGGCACGACGACAGCGCCACACAGTCAGCCAATAACCCTTACTTACCTATCTCTGGGAGCAGATTCGTTTTTAGGGTCATCAAAAAAAAACCCTAACCTACTGGGAGCAAATTCGTTTCTAGGGTCATCAAAAAAAAATAACCCTAACCTACCTGTCTCTGGGAGCAGATTCGTTTTTAGGGTCACCAAAAAAAATAACCCTAACCGACCTATCTCTGGGAGCAGTTTCGTATTTAGGGTCATCAAAAAAAAATACCTTAACCTACCTATTTGAAAAAAACCTGATAATTTGTACCACTAGCATTAAAAAAAAGACAAAATATGGAGATAGAGAATATTTACTTAGTGAAAAAAAACCTACTGATTATTTTAACTACTGGGATTAAAAGAAAAGGGAATAAATTGAGAAAGGGAAAATTTATTGTATGAAAAAAATGTCCACAAAAATAAAATAGAGCGAAGTAATTCCACTGGGAAAAAATTGGAACGGTGTAATTGCCTCGAAGAAAAAATAATTTTCGGGAATTATGAATGTGGCACTCCAAGATTTTGAGAAACGGGCCCCAGATCATTAAAAAACAGACAGTATCATACAGTCTATATAGCGGCCAAACAATTTTTTTTTGGATAAAGGATGCCTCACGCTAGACAGGACCGGGGCCGGGCCGAAGCGTCCGGCGCTTTGTTTTCTAAGATACGCGGCACGTGATCACCGATCAGCCATCATCCAAAATGATATTGTGTCGGACGCCACGGCCCGGGCACGGCTCGGTCTAGCGTGAGTCATCCTTAAGTCTTCTTGTATCGCCGTAGTCTGGTAATGCGCGGATAGAATCCAGGGCGCTTGTAAATTCGTAGTTTGAATTACCCGATAAATTAATGTTCTATGGGGGCATGCAAGCAAAGCCAGGCGCAAAAGCTAACAATATGTATATATTTGAAATGTATTAAAATCCCTTTCGATTGATATACAACACGTCATCATTACTTATTTGTATTTTTTTTTGGTTCGCGGCTTTATGACCTCTAGAGAGCAGGAGCACCGTGTTTGTTCTTACAGTCATATCCAGTGGACGATTTGAATGACACATCGTTTGACAAATTATAATTAGTACTTTAGAAGTTATTACTGCAGAGATCGGAAAAATTTGCGACATTGTTTGCAATTATGTGGACATGACTCCAAAATTAATCAAAATGTTAATTAATTATTCATTGAAATATAATTTGAATTATTGGAGATAATAGTTTATTTATAAAGTGCTTATATGCACGTATATACTATGTATAATAACTTTTAAAAAAATGACGTTACGACGACGATGAATTACATAAATAATTATTAGCAAAAGGTTCGTATTTAAAATGGGTATCGTTTCCGTAAATATTTATATATAATAAATAAATAACGATTTTAAACTGACACGATTACTTACACTAGAAATAATACCCAATAACATGGTATATTACGCTATGGTTATTATTTCTGACGAAGAAGTTTTCTAGTTCTACAGATATAAAACCTCCGTAGATTCACTTTTTCTTAATATATATATTTTGACGTTTATAATTGCCAAATTCGTCATAAGTGTCATAATTACCGTACCTAAATTACCCTCCGTAGGTATCTAAAAGGTAGTAATATTAAATAATGGCTTGTTCTGTACAATCTTTACTGATGGGTACTGAATATCGCCAGTTTAAAAACGAATCAATGGCGAAAATAGAAATAAATATAATACGACGTGGAAATGGTATACAAATGCGTATTTATATTTATAGTGATATAAATTCAAACAAGTATACAGATACTAAATTAAATATATTTTCGTTTTTTGCAGGAATAAAAAAAAATTGTTTATGCCGCTGTTATCTAAACTTTAAAGAAAGGTGTTTGAAGTTTCTCTTGAAACTAATCGATTCATCAAAATTCGATGAATGTTGGGAAATGGTAATCGCTCTCATTCGTAAATTTCAATGCAACGATGGTCAAGGTAACTTTTCTACATTTCTAAGTTGATGGTTAAATGCACTAAGAACTATGCATGTAAATTACTATTGACTGTATTGATTTCTATTTGTATTTTGTATAAAAAGTCAATGTTTGTTTTAGAAGTGCAAACCTCAAGAGATACCACATGTATATACACCACGGACACAAAATTGCGTATTATGTTAAAAGCGGTACCATTGCATAATTTTGAGAATGATCCATGTTTGTCGGTAAACTTGTTGGAATTTGTTGGACAATATGGCGCGTCGTAAATCTAGTTCTGATACAGTAAGTAATTGGATTAAGGGGTATGATGAATTTTCATTTAATGGTGTGACGTTATTCTGCAATTTATGTAGAATTGATATTGATACATCTCGAAAAAATCATTTTACCAGACATGCGAAAAGCAAGTTACACTTGAAAATAAAGGATGATCTTACTAGAGATGAAAATTTTTGCTATGATTTGACTTTGATGATGATTTGTGCAAATATACCATGGAACAAGTTAAATAATAGTTACTTTCGAAATTTTTTGAAGAAATATTGCATCGGGTTTAAAATTCCTTCAGAGTCGTACATGAGAAAAATGATATTTCAAAATGTTTATGAAAAACAAGTGATACAACTTCGAGAACAACTAAGAAATGGATGCTTTTGGGTGTCAATTGACGAGAGTAAGGATTTTTTAGACCGCAAAATTGCACATATACTGGTTAGAAATTTAAGCGAAAATCAGCCCACTACTTGCTATTTGATTGCATCTAAAGTTATGGATAAGGTAAACGGTTCCAGAATCTTGAATTTTTTTGAATCAAGTTTACGATGGCTGTGGGAAAACCTTGCTGAAGAGAATTTCAAAAAAATATTTTTGTTTACTAGTGATTCGGTAAGCTATATGTTAAATGCTGGACTCAAAATTAAAACCAAATATCCACAAATTTTGCATATAACTTGTTTGGTACACGGAATCCATAGACTTTGTGAAGAAGTGAGAAAAAACTTTGAAGACTTAAACACATTGATCAACTATGTTAAAAAAACTTTCTCCAAAGCTCCTTCCAGGATTACTACGTTTAGACAAATGAATCCAAACATTCCCTTACCACCTCAACCCGTAATCACACGATGGGGTACTTGGATCCAAGCGGCATGTTATTATAATGATAATTTTGCAGCAGTAAAGAGAGTTATAGAAACATTTCCCAATCGTGATTGTGTATATGTCCGCAAATGTAAACAGATTATGCAGTCGGATGATGTCGTTGACAATTAACGCTTCATTTCACAACATTTCCAATACATTTTGGCTGTAATAAACAATTTACAGTCTTCTTCAAATACTGTCGAACATACTTTAAGTAAAATAACAACTATATTAAATAATCTGGACAGTATACCAGGAGCAGTAGGTAACCGTTTGCAAGCTAAAATGAAAGCCGTACTTAACAGAAATCCCGATTTTGAGGTTATCGCCCAGAACTTACAACAGAAAGTAAATTCTGAATTATGCTGGAATGATAATATTCCTATAAAACTACTGAAATTTGCCCCATTAACATCAGTGGATTGCGAGCGGAGTTTCTCAGCACTTAAGTATGTTTTCGATGTAAAAAGAAATAGACTGACAGCAGAAAATTTGGAAAAAATACTGACAATTTTTTTTAATAAACCTATACTTTAACAAACTTTTGTATTTATTGACTAGGAATCAAATTATATGTCAAGTAAAAAATTAATTAACTGAATAACATTTTGATTGATTTTGGAGTCATGTCCACATAATTGCAAACAATGTCGCAAATTTTTCCGATCTCTGTAATATTAGGAAACAAATGAACATAATACATACATACATACACAAGTACATACCGGTCAAAATCATAACCCTCCTTTTGCGTTGCCGTAGTCGAGTATTAAATGTATGACTCGGTTTAGAATAAGTTAAAAATTGAAAATGACCAAAAAGCTCAATTTTTAGGGATATTTATTGTTTGAATAAGTTGCTAAGTTACCAGTACCAGTCATATATTCTCATATTTGACAGTATATATATATTATGTATATATTCTACGATGAACTACCGTTACCTAGTTTGCGTTTGTAACAGCGCCATCTTTTAGGAAATTAGGTCATCAAACTATATCGGCTCGAACAGTTATATAGAAGCTTGTAAAAATGAAACTCGCCCGCGCTTGATCAATCAACAATATGAAATTGTCAACTTATTCAAAATAAAAAAATATAGTAAATTAAAAAAAAACAATACGAAATTTAAGTGTAAAAAAATACAAAAAGTATACCAGCATATAATTCCTGAGGATCGAACCCAGACCCTCCGTGCCAACAAAAAAAGCAAACGTTTACAAAATGCACCATGATAGTTCTTAGATAAGCTGCTGAAATTCAGCTACTCATTCTCAAGTTAAAATTAAATATCTCAATACCTCCGAAACCAGTGAAATAAATTTTCTGAATTTTTGGCCGTATAATCTGTTAACATAGTATCTCAAAAAGAAAACACTCGTATGATACCGATACGACTATTTGTTTAGGCGCGAGCTATCACAACTTTTCTATTTTGAAAAATTTCCATAAACTGGTTCGACAGAAAAATTTTATCGAATCATAGAATTCGGTTACAAAATTTCACGAGAATCGGTTAAGAATTACGACCTGTAGAGGAGAACATCCGGACATACAAACTAAATATCTTAATATCTACAAAACCAGCGAAATAAATTTTCTTAATTTTTGGCCATTTAATCTGTAATAAACATGTCTCAAAAAGAATAAACTCTTATGATACCGATACGACTATTTGTTTAAGCGCGAGCTATCACAACTTTTCCATTTTGAAAAATTTTCAAAAACCGGGTCGACAAAATTTTTTTATCGAATCATAGAATTCGGTTACAAAATTTCACGAGAATCGGTTAAGAATTGCGACCTGTAGAGGAGAACATCCGGACATACAAAAGCAAAACGCCCGAGTCAAAACGTAGACCTTCGCTTCGCTTCGGTCAAATATATAAAATGGCGTTATAACAAACGTATGATATTTTTTTTATAATTATATTAAGCATTACACACCCGTATTGGACATTTTTTCTTTTCATTTAGCATTTGATGTACGATTGTCATCTTGACTAGGCCCCCCGGTGTTCGTTAGTCCGTCTATCGATACGGTAATAAAAAGGAAATCGGGATTAACTGGTCAAAGTCAAAACAGGAAATAATATTTAGTAGTGGCTCTTTTATGACATTCTTGCACTATATTTCTTCAATCTTTTACCTTTATAACGAGCAGTTCTTATATATTTATTTGTATATTGGATCTCGGAAACGGCTCTTACGATTTGGATGCTATATGGGGGTTTTCGGGAGCGAATATTCGATCTAGCTAGGTTTTATCTCTGGGGAAAATGCGCACTTTTGAGTTTTTATATGTTTTCCGAGCAAAGCTCGGTCTAATAATAAAATCCAGGTACTAATAATAGAATTAGGTAGGCACACCTAACTCTCCTAATAAACCTGGCTCTCTGCATGTGAATCAATATCACATGCAGAGAGCCAATAAGGTATATCAATACCTTTGTGTATGTTGGTAGTTAAACCGGCCTGGAACCGCACGACACCAGCACCACACAATAGCAAATTGAATAACGTGTCCGTGCCTGATAACATTATCTCTAGCAAGCCAGTTTGCAATCAACCGGCTTCCAGGCGATTATCGGCTCGGGAAACAGGAACGAGTAGTGTGGATTTTGTTTAATTGACTTGCTAGTAAAACGTAAGTACAGTAAGTACTTTAGATAAATTATACTTAACTCTCGCATCGAATGTCTCTATCGACAGTTCCTTCAAGTTTCTTTCGGTTGGTAATTTAAAAAAACTAAACGTCCTAAATGTGTCACACACACTCTTTATAACAGTTTTTAATGATTCACGGTTAGTTTCACTAGACTTATATCGACCGCGATATGGAGTGTGATTACCTTTTGTATTGTTACTGTTATTACTTATTAGTGTTATTGTACAATACAAAAGGTAATTTTCATTCTTCGTCTTTTAAAAGAAGGCTTTAAGAATGACTCACGTTAGACCGGGCCGTGTCCGGGCCGGAGCTTCCGGCGCTTACATTTCTATGACATGACACGCGATCACGTGATGCTTTCCATAGGTAAGGCTGCGCCGGAAGCTCCGGCCCGGACACGGCCCGGTCTAACGTGAATCTTCCTTAAATAAAACGATTTCACGAATGTCAAGTCTGCCCTCCTAAGCTAAAAGGCAGTTTTTCGACATTTTGCCAAAATTGACTTTTTGTGATATTCGTAATGTAGAGATCGAGATGCATCGACCACTTTGGCCCGTTTTCCGATAAGTGGCTTAGTTTTCGAGAAAAATATCGTAAAAAGACCGTATTTGCACTAATTTTCTAAGCGTTCCTAGTCTAAAAAGCGACTATTTGACAAAGCCAGGCTAAAACAACGTATATGCAGCTATACGTTTTTTTACGCTCTGGTTTGCGTAAAATCTTATCCACCATGTCTAGCCTAAAATAACGTATAAGCCAAAAACTAGGCTAAAAATACGTAAAAGACGCTATACGCGCTTTAAGATTAGGATCTTTAGCAAAATTTTAGATCTGATACTAGTCTAAAAAATCGTATAGTATATTTTTTTGTTTAAATGTCTCATACGTCATTTAAGCCTAGTATCGTCACCATAATAGTCATTAGAAACGTATAAATGTTATACGTTCTTCTTATTTTGCATGGACGTCGTATTAAACGCAGACAAACTTTTATAATGGTTGAAAGTGCGTCTAACTAGTCTATAACGCAGTATATGCTCCAACCTTCGTCATGCTCCCCGCGCGCCGAAAGACACCCTTATGTTAAGTAAAAGCCGTCAGCCGCAAGCGCAGGCTTGTGGCTGCCGGTATGCGAGCGGAGGTGGCATTTTGCGCGCGAAATATTGACCGAACGCCAAAGTAAGAAAAATACTTTATTATTGCATTACCATCATATGTTATCAATAATATGTAGTGTTTACAATCAGTACCTTCGAGTATTATCATTTTTATCAAGGTATATACTTTAAAATTGCCTCGCAAATACTTACGCTCGACAGCAAATACGTCTTTCTAGCGTAGTTTGTGATGATGAAATTGTTCATACGTACTTTTCTACAGCAAACGTTGTATAAGTTTTATTTTTTCATTCGACGGTTTGACTGCTTTTATTTAAATAAAATCAAATTTATATTAGAGCTAATTGTATCGGGTTTAATTCCCTATGAGCCAAGTAGGTATTTGACATTACGAAGAGTTTAAATCTTATTGAAGAATGTTTTAAAGGGAAATTTAATGAGAATTCTTATGGACGGAATAACATTTTCCGCCTAAGTATTTAGATAACCAGGACAAAGGACCATGGGCATCTTTGTATGGAACCTGGGTCCATCCAAAAACCAATTGAGAGTTATATATATATTAGGCCATTAAATACCTAAGTGGGTTTTATAAAAAAACAATATGTATCTTAAAATAAGTTGGTATGTTTGTGTATTAGGTAATAGTTGTATGTTAAAATAGTAAAAGCTATGAGTTTGTAATCTAATAGAAAAATAATTTTATTAAAATTTGAATCTGATTTTTAATTAGGTACAACCGCTAAAATGCGTTTTAGAATTAAATAAATGACAGAGTATGTGCAGGAATTAATACGAGTTTAATTTTATTGCTAATGTAGACTACACAACTCGCTAACGTCTTACCGTCGCTAACTCTCGATGATTCGATGCCTATTGATAACGAACTAAAATAACTATTAGAGATGCCACGAATTCGGTAAAACATTATGTATTATTGTGAGTTACGTGTATGCGAAAACTGGTCACCTACAAAGATAGATGGTTGCTAAGATTTAAGTCAGCAGCAAGCTGGGATCTCCATACAAACGTAGTTACGCTCTCATTTTAAAACGATTAGGTAGATTGCTCTAAAACTTTGTACTCACTAAAGGATAAGGTATATCTATGCCTGTAATTAATGTGTAGCTTCAGATACCATAATAAAAAAAATACAGCGAATATATGTTTTTCATACACAACTTATTTTTCCTCTATTTCATTAGTTTTGTTGGAATATAAACTAATTTGGTACTAGTATAGATATACCTTATGTTATTGTATGTGCAATTTATTACAATCCAACACGTTGTTTTAAAATGAATACGAATCTCCGTTTTTATGGGATTTAATCATTCGGCTGAGCTTATTGCGGACTCTTTTAAGTTTCGTTGCTCATGCTCATTAGAAGTACATGTAATGTCATTAGTAGAGTCGAGTAAATCTAGCCTATGATACAAATAAAATCAGAAAGACTGTACACATTAAAAATTTGTACATATTATGGGGTTATTCCCACCAGTTAGGTATCTACCACCAAGTTGTTACCAGTGGTAACTACTGGGAATTTATTTCCCACCTTTCTTCCCAGTAGCTACCACCAACTCAGTTTTGTGGTAATTACTGGGAAGTTTTTTTCCAGTAGTTACCACTGGTAAATGGTGGGATTTTTTCCCTAGTAGTTACCACCAACATTTTTGTACAGTACAATTTAAATGTCTTTTATTATATGAACAAAAAACACTATACTACTAAGCTTTTATTAAAAAAACGAGGTCCAGCGATTACTTTTTGCATTATAATCTTAATTACCATACAAAATTAACATATAAATCGGGTTATTCCCACTAGTTACCATCAAGTTGTTATAGTTAAATAGTAATAAAAACAGTGTAAGTAGAATACTATAAAAATATAGGCTTTATTGAACCCTAACAAAATTGTAGTAACTACTGGGGAAAAAATCCCACCTTTTACCAGTGGTAACTACTGGGAAACAAATCCCATTAGTTACCACTGGTAACAACTTGATGGTAACTAGTGGGAATAACCCAATTTATGTGTTAATTTTGTATGGTAATTAAGATTATAATCCAAAAAGTAATCGCTGGATCTCGTTTTTTTAATAATAGCCTAGTAGTATGGCGTTTTTTGTTCGTATATTAATAAACATTTAAACTACGTGTCTATTTTTTATTCCCATTTCTTCCATAAATACTAATCTATAAAACCGTATATTCGGTGTTTTTGGTGGTATACGTTTTTTTACACTAGCACGCTAGTCGAAAATCTGGACAAAATCTTAATTTTTCCTAGTATACTAACCAAAAAGGCCGAATAGCTGCTATAAGGTCTTTTAACTTAGGATTTCAATTGGGAATTATTCATTGTTACTAAGCAAAAAGGCAGCATGTGACATATACGGCGTTTTTACCTAGTTTCTACTCCGTAACTAAGTTAGAACGCCGCATAACGCATGTTTACCGCCTTCTTGACTAGTACGACCTACACATTTTTAAGCTTAATACTAATCTAAAGCTCAGTTTTTTTTAATTTTTATAAAATTAAAAAAAACTGAGCTGTTTAGAAACATACTATAAATACCTAAAATAAGTACATATATATACGTACCACATACAAAAAGAAAAAATGGAAAAAGTTTTTCCGTTTCGTAGAAATTCAAGAAAGATGTTTGGGTTGGTTTTTTGCGATTATCTCGAAACTAGCTTTTGTCGAAAAACTGCCTTTTAGACTAGGACGGCAGAAGTGTGCTTGTAGCGCATACGTTTTTCGGTAGATAATTGCTTTTAGTAAAGTGATAGCTGGACTATACAATTAACCCCGAATATTGATAGCACTGTATGTAAATTGTACGATGTAAGAATAGAAAAATATTCTAAGCGTGTGGTAATTTAAAAGGCAAATTAAAAATCTACATTTGCATATAAATAGTCGAATTAAAAAGTAGGATTCCATCATGAACCAATTTCAGGGCGTCCACTTCTTCATTATTTTGGTGCGAGCGATACGTAGGTAAACATGTAATATCAGGAGACAATTATATTATTTTTAATCAACATATGCATATCGATACTGGCAGGTCGTCGCGTCAATCGCTTCGGTTTCGGTCCAAAAATAAACAGTAACGCGCTCGCACACGCGACATTTCGCACGGCGCGTACAGTACACGGCGCGGCATCGGCAGGACAACTGCCAAGTGATCTATCTATTTATAAACCACACATAGGTATGCGCGTGCCCAACTCATTTGGGATACATGTCTATTTTAAGTATTAGTTGGAGAAATTACATTCTGTAGTTTAGTTAACTGCAGGTATAAAGGAATTATACCTGCAGTTAAATTAGGTAAATCCATATTAATAATATTATTATTTCTATCTCATCATATTTCACGGGCCTATAAATCCCGGTCTTTTGATAGGCTTGCGTGGGGATATAGATCCAACACGTAGAGGCCCTTTGGAGAGCTTTAATGCCATGTCGAATGCCTGCTGGAAACCGCTCACAGGCGCAACAATAGACACCCATGAACTGGTCGCAGCAGGCATTGGGACTATTGTAGAAAAAGTGAACAGTATACCGGTCTATGGACTGATGTTTGGGTGGACAATGAGACTGGGCTATTGTAAAAGAGGTCCAGACACCTGCCATAACAATGTTAACACCGTCATCGAGGCAGGCGGTGACTCGCCGCTGACTACATGGGCCCCTGAAACTGCCGTCGTAAAGACGACCAGGAGCAACATCGGTGTGAGCGGCTCAGGGGTGTCGAGAGGTGTGCGCCGCTTTCTACCCAGTGGCTGTTACCAGCCACTGTGCCAACTCGCGTCTTATGCATCTTTCACTTCCACCCCTGGAGCATATAGCTCTAGCGACTCCTCTCTGGACGGCCAATGAAGGCAAGCCAGAGCTGAGAGTCCTGCGGGTCCCCTTGGGGTCCACTCCAACCGACGAAGACACGCCGGAGACAGAGACCCTGACCGACTCTCGGGAGCACTCGGGTTTATTATTATTATTCTCTTTATTCATCATCCTTCTTAGGCTAGGGTTTTTATAATATGAATATAAAAGTAAAATATAAAAACACTTACAAAACAATAAAAATACATATAAACACATTATAAAAAACCTAACCTAGGGTGCCGCCAGCAGCGGGGCAAGGCCCAAGCTACCGGTGGTCAGGGCTGCAGAGAGAGGAACCGACGTACTATCCGCGCCGTGTCCAAGATCACCGCCTTCTGCATCTGACCCTTGATCCAACCACCTAGTGAAAGTCTCTCAAGATGTTGGTCGAGACTCTTCGCTTCGCTATTAGACCGTTCACTGAAACGACTATAGGGACAATGATCGTCGAATCAACATCCCACATGGCGGTTATCTCGTGAGCCAAGTCTAGGTACTGACTGGACTTGTCCTTCTCGGCCTTCATGAGATTCTCATCATGGGGGATGGTGATGTCAACGAGCACGGCCCGACGTTGCGATCGATCTATTATTACAATATTAGGCTTATTGGCTACAATAGTCCTGTCAGTGATGATAGATCGATCCCAATAGAGCGTGGCACGACCATTCTCGAGAACAGGCGCAGGTAAGTACTTGTAGTACGGTACTTCGCGGCCCACAAGGCCATATAGGAGAGCAAGTTGCTGGTGAATAATCCTGGCTACGAGATTATGTCTGTGCAAGTACTCGCCGTTAGCAAGATGAGAACAACCGGAAATGATATGCCTGAGTGACTCTCCGGGACGGCGGCATGCCCGACAAATGTCGACCGTACCGTCCTTCAGGATATGTTTTCGATAGTTGTTCGTCATCATAACTTCGTCCGCAATTGCACAGGCAAAACCCTCGGTTTCTCCGAAGAGGTCCCCGATTCGTAACCAGTTCACCGACGCGAGCAGGTCCACATCGGGTCCCGTGAGGGCCTTGTAGAACCGCCCGTGTAGCACCTTACTCTCCCATGCCGCCTTGCGATCCGCAGTAAGTACCACAGGTTTGCGCAAATTCTCGTTTGCCAAGGAAAGCGGCGTGAGGTTCCTATCTACTGCCACCACATCACGATGCATCTCACTTTCGTTGTTAAGGAAATAGTTCCTGAGATTGTACACCTCGCGGTTCTGGAGATCTTTGGCGTTTAGGAAGCCTCGGCCTCCACACTTCCGTGGGATGTACAATCTCATAACTGACAAGCGTGGGTGTAGCATGCGATGTGTGGTGAGCAGTGATCGGACCCTCCGATCCAGGGCGTCCAGCTCGGTCTGAGGCCACCGTAGTATGCCAAAGGAGTATGTGAGTAAGGGCATTACCCAGGCGTTGAAGGCGCGCACTTTGTTGCCTCCTGACAAAAGACTGTTAAGGACTTTTGTGAGCCGACTGAAAAAGCGCTCCTTCACCGACCGTCTAATACCCTCGTCTTCAATACCCAACGACTGTGACATACCAAGGTATTTATAGGTTTATAATTCAGAGATAGATCTGAAAGACATTGTCTCAGAAAGTTGTAAATTTGTTGAATTTACAACCCTCACCCGCTGTACATGCATAACCGCACATTTATCGACACCAAACTCCATTATTATTATTAATATTATAAAGGCGAAAGTGTGTCTGTCTGTCTGTCTGTTACTTCTTCACGCTTAAGCCGCTGAACCGATTTAGTTGAAATTTGGTTTAGATATAGTTTGAGTCCTGGGGAAGGACATAGGATAGTTTTTATTAAAAGAGTTAATGAATTGCTTAATACTAATTATCTACACCAATTCCGTTAACACCACTCTGCTGCACCAAAAATGCTGGAAAATGTACGATCACTGCTTATAAAACACTATAATAACGAACAAAATCCCTTAGGTTTCTACATTTAATTAAAAAAAAATGTGAGTACATATTTGATGAGTAAGAAGTGTTTTGTCTGTGTTTTAAGCAAGAAAAATACTTAGTACCCGTGGGAAATTTGAAACACCTAGCAAGAGTGTGCGGCTGAGGAATGGCTAATAATGAATAGGTAATAAAGTAATGATTAAATTACTGCGGTCTAACGTATATAAAATGCTACAGCGGCAGCGGCAGGTCCGTGTTTCAAACGAGGAACATGAAAGCAACAACGTCATATATTTGATATTTGGTTTATTGTTTAAGGCACTCCAGGGTAATTTACAACATCATACAGAATAACGTAAATATTCGCATCTACATGAATTTGCCTTTTATGTTCCTCATTACGCTTTAAAATGGCGAGAAGTTTTACGTAGGTTTAGATGAGTGAGGAAGGAGATGGGACCCTTCGAAGGATTATTAAATTTGTTGATTGTCGCTTACTGCCGGTACATAATTACTGTAACCTTTAACCCTCGTACCCTCGTACCTGCCATTCATCAAGTCAGAAATAATTTTACAACACACATGCTCGTAACGTGGAACTTATTTAACCGCTTTTAAGCTCATAATCCGAAATATTACGCACACGTGCTTTTTCATTATATTATCGCACTTGTATGGCCAACGTAGCACACTTGTAGGTATCACAATTATTGATTCATTTTTGGTATTGGTATGTCTACTAATAAATTAATATCGTTCATATATGAATACTTCTTTACAATTCGTACACAAAAAATAAAATTAACACATGTCAAAGAAGCATGGAGCGGAGCATTCTAAATATAAAACGTACAGATAAAAAGAAAAACACAGAGAAAGACAAAAAACAAAACTGATTGATGCTCTGACATACTGTAAAAAATTGAAATGGCGATGGGCTGGTCATGTAACAAGAATGAATGACAACAAGTGGACAAAGACAGTGACAACATGGCCGGGTCCAGCGGGAAACGAAGGCAAGGAAAACCACTATAGCCTGGGAAGTAGTGTCATAAGGTGCAAATGTTGGTATCGGATGAATTCACTTAGCACAGATGTAATATACGTAAAGCTAAGCTAATTGAGCCCGGTAGACATCCGCCACCCCCTGGCAGGTAGGCAGGGGGGCAGTCAAAGTAATTTGTAATGGATTCAAATTTTCTTCAAAATTCAAAACTTCGTTAAAAGATATATTATTATATAAAAAAATACAAGAAAACTAATTTCAGCGTTTTTGAAAATGTATCCCCTAAGGTGGCGAAATAGGGGTTGAAAAATTGTATGAAGATCAAAATTTTTTTCGAGTGTGGGGCTTCAAACTTTTTGTATGCGCATATTATTAGAATGCAAGAAAAGTAATTTCAGCGTTTTTAAAAATTCATCCTCTAAGAGGGTTAAAAAGGAGTTCAAAATTTGAATCCATTACAAATTACTTTGACTGCCCCCCCTGCCTACCTGCCAGGGGGTGGCGGATGTCTACCGGGCTCAATTAGCTTAGCTTTACGTATATTACATCTGTGCTAAGTGAATTCATCCGATACCAACATTTGCACCTTATGACACTACTTCCCAGGCTATAGTGGTTTTCCTTGCCTTCGTTTCCCGCTGGACCCGGCCATGTTGTCACTGTCTTTGTCCACTTGTTGTCATTCATTCTTGTTACATGACCAGCCCATCGCCATTTCAATTTTTTACAGTATGTCAGAGCATCAATCAGTTTTGTTTTTTGTCTTTCTCTGTGTTTTTCTTTTTATCTGTACGTTTTATATTTAGAATGCTCCGCTCCATGCTTCTTTGACATGTGTTAATTTTATTTTTTGTGTACGAATTGTAAAGAAGTATTCATATATGAACGATATTAATTTATTAGTAGACATACCAATACCAAAAATGAATCAATAATTGTGATACCTACAAGTGTGCTACGTTGGCCATACAAGTGCGATAATATAATGAAAAAGCACGTGTGCGTAATATTTCGGATTATGAGCTTAAAAGCGGTTAAATAAGTTCCACGTTACGAGCATGTGTGTTGTAAAATTATTTCTGACTTGATGAATGGCAGGTACGAGGGTACGAGGGTTAAAGGTTACAGTAATTATGTACCGGCAGTAAGCGACAATCAACAAATTTAATAATCCTTCGAAGGGTCCCATCTCCTTCCTCACTCATCTAAACCTACGTAAAACTTCTCGCCATTTTAAAGCGTAATGAGGAACATAAAAGGCAAATTCATGTAGATGCGAATATTTACGTTATTCTGTATGATGTTGTAAATTACCCTGGAGTGCCTTAAACAATAAACCAAATATCAAATATATGACGTTGTTGCTTTCATGTTCCTCGTTTGAAACACGGCCCTGCCGCTGCCGCTGTAGCATTTTATATACGTTAGACCGCAGTAATTTAATCATTACTTTATTACCTATTCATTATTAGCCATTCCTCAGCCGCACACTCTTGCTAGGTGTTTCAAATTTCCCACGGGTACTAAGTATTTTTCTTGCTTAAAACACAGACAAAACACTTCTTACTCATAAAATATGTACTCACATTTTTTTTTTAATTAAATGTAGAAACCTAAGGGATTTTGTTCGTTATTATAGTGTTTTATAAGCAGTGATCGTACATTATCCAGCATTTTTGATGCAGCAGAGTGGTGTTAACGGAATTGGTGTAGATAATTAGTGGTCTCGGAGAAGACTCACGACAGACACGGGGACAACGCCGTCCTCGAAACGTCGGAGGTAAATCTTAAAACTTAAATACGCGATTAAGTCCCGTTGTGTTAGTTTTGATAATGTTTAATAATCGTGAAAGTTTAAATCAGTGCTTGGCCACCTTATACTAAAGTTAATTCTATTTATAGGTGAATATAATTAATTTTTGGTTTGGGGTGGCCACTGACGAATTACCCTATTGCGATTGAACTTTTTTACCCGGCTCGGCTTACGTTTACGGAACTCTATATCGAATAGGGTAATTCGCCAGTAACTGGCCACGTTTAGTAACTGGCCGCCCTAAACTAAAAATGAATTCTATTCACCTATAAATAGAATTCATTTTAGTAGGTATAAGGTTTCAATAACTGGCCACCTTATACTAAAATGAATTCTATTTATAGGTGAATAGAATTCATTTTTGGTTTGGCGTAGCCAGTTACTAATAGTGGCCTGTTACTGGCGAATTACCCGATGTACTTAGAGGTTAATACTAGTATCAAGTAAGTATTTTTTTTTCAATAATGCTCAGAAACGTAGTATACCTAGACATGGCAAATATAAATATTAACGTCTTTGTAAGGCAGGATTGGACATTCTATAGAGTAAGAGTAAGTGTATGAAACAACTAATTCAGCTAGGCCTAGGGAATGCAATCTAGATTTCGCAATTTCGAGATCTCGCTAGATCTCGCACGTATTTTCGAAATTTAACCTAGTTGACAGGAAATCTCGATATATGCAATCTCGGTCGAGATCTCGAACAAGACTGAAAGTGAAATATGTACTTTGTTTTAAGTAATATAGGACCTTAGATTCATGTTGTTCAGGCAGTGCTATTATGTGTCCGGCTTTAGCTCTATTATTGTTACGCAGTTTCTAAGTAAAGGTAAATAGTGGTTTAACATTGATAGCTGGTTTGTTAGTGCTCGACACCTTGCACTTTGTGACTATGCGCTGAAACTTAGCACAGTTGATTCTTAGCTGTTAGGAGACGACTTTTGTTTAATTTGCCCATAGACTATAGGAATATCAGAATATCACACCTTGAGGTTTGCACAAAATGGCTGGTGTTCGCTAGGCAGATCATGAAATGTTGGCGTTTCATGATCTGCCTAGGAATATCTCGATCAATTATTTTACGATGCGCCCGGTATGAACCTAGGAATATCTCGATCAATTATTTTACGATGCGCCCGGTATGAACCTAGGAATATCAGAACCTATAATTGGCTCTGTGATTCTATTGTAATTTCTGTAATAAGTTCCACGTTACGAGCATGTGTGTTGTAAAATTATTTCTGACTTGATGAATGACAGGTACGAGGGTACGAGGGTTAAAGGTTACAGTAATTATGTACCGGCAGTAAGCGACAATCAACAAATTTAATAATCCTTCGAAGGGTCCCATCTCCTTCCTCACTCATCTAAACCTACGTAAAACTTCTCGCCATTTTAAAGCGTAATGAGGAACATAAAAGGCAAATTCATGTAGATGCGAATATTTACGTTATTCTGTATGATGTTGTAAATTACCCTGGAGTGCCTTAAACAATAAACCAAATATCAAATATATGACGTTGTTGCTTTCATGTTCCTCGTTTGAAACACGGCCCTGCCGCTGCCGCTGTAGCATTTTAAAGGTCTTCGCACACTATATCAACTCCACGCCACTTCGGCAGCACCTCTACTCACACTCTTGATGAGTAGTCAACTAGTTGATCCACCCAATGGTCACTAGTGGGCAATGCGTTGTCAACGAGTGGACAACGCGGTGTCAACGAATTAGGCCGCCAAATGGTTACCCGTCACGCGTCAGTCGCAAACGCATAGTCGTTGCGGGGACGACGTGTGGTCAATGCGTGGCAAACGTGTCGGAGTTGACCTTTAGTGTACGACGCGTAGACCACACGTCGTACACTACTTTAATATATTTTTTGAAATTAAACCTAGAAATTCTGACATAGGGCTTAAATTTCAATATTTGGCATAGAATCGAGTCGCCGTTGAGTTGTTGTAATGTGCGAAGACCTTATATACGTTAGACCGCAGTAATTTAATCATTACTTTATTACCTATTCATTATTAGCCATTCCTCAGCCGCACACTCTTGCTAGGTGTTTCAAATTTCCCACGGGTACTAAGTATTTTTCTTGCTTAAAACACAGACAAAACACTTCTTACTCATCAAATATGTACTCAAACTTTTTTTTTTTTAATTAAATGTAGAAACCTAAGGGATTTTGTTCGTTATTATAGTGTTTTATAAGCAGTGATCGTACATTTTCCAGCATTTTTGGTGCAGCAGAGTGGTGTTAACGGAATTGGTGTAGATAATTAGTGGTCTCGGAGAAGACTCACGACAGACACGGGGACAACGCCGTCCTCGAAACGTCGGAGGTAAATCTTAAAACTTAAATACGCGATTAAGTCCCGTTGTGTAGTTTTGATAATGTTTAATAATCGTGAAAGTTTAAATCAGTGCTTGGCCACCTTATACTAAAGTTAATTCTATTTATAGGTGAATATAATTAATTTTTGGTTTGGGGTGGCCACTGACGAATTACCCTATTGCGATTGAACTTTTTGACCCGGCTCGGCTTACGTTTACGGAACTCTATATCGAATAGGGTAATTCGCCAGTAACTGGCCACGTTTAGTAACTGGCCACCCTAAACTAAAAATGAATTCTATTCACCTCTATACAGAATTCATTTTAGTAGGTATAAGGTTTCAATAACTGGCCACCTTATACTAAAATGAATTCTATTTATAGGTGAATAGAATTCATTTTTGGTTTGGCGTAGCCAGTTACTAATAGTGGCCTGTTACTGGCGAATTACCCTATGTACTTAGAGGTTAATACTAGTATCAAGTAAGTATTTTTTTTTAATAATGCTCAGAAACGTAGTATACCTAGACATGGCAAATATAAATATTAACGTCTTTGTAAGGCAGGATTGGACATTCTATAGAGTAAGAGTAAGTGTATGAAACAACTAATTCAGCTAGGCCTAGGGAATGCAATCTAGATTTCGCAATTTCGAGATCTCGCTAGATCTCGCACGTATTTTCGAAATTTAACCTAGTTGACAGGAAATCTCGATATATGCAATCTCGGTCGAGATCTCGATTAATATTTTCGAGATCTCGAACAAGACTGAAAGTGAAATATGTACTTTGTTTTAAGTAATATAGGACCTTAGATTCATGTTGTTCAGGCAGTGCTATTATGTGTCCGGCTTTAGCTCTATTATTGTTACGCAGTTTCTAAGTAAAGGTAAATAGTGGTTTAACATTGATAGCTGGCTTGTTAGTGCACGACACCTTGCACTTTGTGACTATGCGCTGAAACTTAGCACAGTTGATTCTTAGCTGTTAGGAGACGACTTTTGTTTAATTTGCCCATAGACTATAGGAATATCAGAATATCACACCTTGAGGTTTGCACAAAATGGCTGGTGTTCGCTAGGCAGATCATGAAATGTTGGCGTTTCATGATCTGCCTTGGAATATCACACCCTACTTATTTTATATGCCAAACGTCGCCAGGCAAATCATGAAACTTTAAGGTTTGAACGACACCCAGGCATATCACGATCTGCCTTATGAAAGAGGCGGCAGATCGATCAGACCAACGCATTCGTTGATATTTTATTTTATTTATTTATTTTATTTTAGTACATGGAAAACCAACAGCGCTATATATATCCAGAAATTACAATAGAATCACAGAGCCAATTATAGGTTCTGATATTCCTAGGTTCATACCGGGCGCATCGTAAAATAATTGATCGAGATATTCCTAGGCATATCATGAAACGCTGCCATTTCTTGGTCTGACTAATACGTTGCGACGTATTAGTCAGATCAAGAAATGGTTCCTTTTGAGTAGCATGCGTAGGTACTAAAATAACGTAGCGTCCAAAAAGGTACTATAGTCTGTTAAGCCATTACAATGGTTTTCATTTCCTAATATTTAGGATACCCTACTTTATTCGATATGTCTAAACGTTGAGGTTTGCACGATATGGCTGATAGTCGCTAGTAAGATCATAAAATGGCGGCGTTTCATGATACGTTTAGGCATATCTCGATATGCCCGATTTTACGATCTGACGCCGACATATATATGGAATTCTTTGATATTTTTGATTAAAATAGCACATTTTTAATTACTTTGTCAAATTTCGATCTCGTCGAGATTAATCTCGATCCCGAAAATCTGACTGTCGAGATCTCGAAACACCTAATCTCGATTCGGATTTTTCGTGCGAGATCTCGAATCGCCAATCTTGGTGCGAGATTGCATTCCCTAGCCATTCCCCAGCGTGACTGTACCTAAAAATTTTGTAAACGCATAATCATGCAATAAAATATTTTTAATTTTGATTTCTAATTTGAAATATTAGAATCAAAAAGTTCAAAATAGATTGTATATGTAATGTAACTACAAAAATGTGATCCCTCTCAACGCAAAACTCCTTGGGTCTTAGGAGGATTTTTCACACAAGACGGTTTATCGATAACTTCTTACATCACTAGATTATCGACATTAAATGTCGACTATTGCCCATCACTTTTCTGGCTGTGTACGTATTTAGAAACTTGACTCCGCCCCTAAAATTAGTGCGATAGGGACAACTGCAGCTGAGGCGAAAAATCCTGCGTAAAAATGTCAAAAATCGAGGTTTCGTACTCCACTGTTTCCTCCTCCAAAACTTAACCAATCGTAACCAAATTTGGTAATCTAAAAGATTATGAAATTATCTGTGTCGGACCGTTTTGATTTTTTGGCTAATTGATATCAGTTTTGAATACCACGCCTCTCATTGCGGCATAGTCAATTAGGCCATTTTGGCCATTTTTGAAGGGCTCTAGCGCATTAAAAAACAAAAATATCAAAAAAAGCAAAACGGCCCGACACAGATATTGACAATATTAATCTGTGTTGAAAAAATCATTGCTCTAGCTTCAAAAACCACGGAGGAAAACGTGGAGTACGTTTGTATGGAGGAATGACCACTCCTGTTTTAATTTATTTATTTATTCACGAATAAGCTTACAGTCTGATGAACCAAGGCGCTTATAAGTAATGTTTAATATTATACATGCTATGTTACACTTACACTATAAAATTACATGTCAACGGTACAAAAACAGAAACAAATTCAATTATCAATTAAGTATCAAAATAATATGTCAATAATATTAATTAATCAATTAAATTCAATAATTCATACATGCCTTTAATAACGTGGTAAGATGCATGATAAAAAATGTCAACGTCAGGTAACCGCAGAGACATATCATTTAATAGAGCGATAGCTCTTGCAGAGGGAGCGTTTGCCGCCCAGCGCGTGCGCCTCACCGGGCATGCGAACAGGCGCCGGCGCCGTCGCGAAACCACCGCCCCACCGTCCCCCGCCGCGGGGCAACGGCGAGGGGGCGGAACAGAAAGACCTATTCTTGACAGTGTAGATGGATTCCAGACTTGGTTGCACAGTAGCTTATAATAATGCACCATCAGTAACAACTTCCGCCGCAACTCTAATGTATCCATCCCGACCATACCACTGACAAACAATGATGGATACATATAAGGATAATATCCTAACTTTTTCCTATATAGAAATCGAGCAAATTTCCTCTGGATTCTTTCGATCATGAGGGTATATTTGCTTTCGTGCGGATCCCAGATACAAGCACCAAATTCAAGTTTACTGCGAACATAGGCGTTGTATAGCAACAGCAAAACACGAGTGTCACAAAACTGGCTCGATACCCTCATGATAAACCCCAGGACCTTATTCGCCTGCTTACATATCTTGGTAACGTGCGTCCTAAAGTCAAGTCTCGAGTCCAAGGTCAGTCCCAGGTCAGTTACCTCATCAACGCGATCCATGAATGCGTCTTTAATGTGGTATTGTTTGATGTGAGGTGACCGAATTCTAGAGAACGTAATAACTTTACATTTAGATGTGTTAAAATGCTGTTTATTGTCCTCACTCCACTCGGTTACCGCGTCTATGTCCCTCTGGAGGTCCTCCAGATCAGACTTGTCTCCTGCTCCCAGAAACAATTTCAAGTCATCAGCGAACAACAAACAGCCAGCAGTGTGTACCACGCTCGGCAAGTCATTTATCATTATCGTAAATAATGTTGGGCCGAGAGTGCTGCCCTGACTCACGCCGGACCGAGTGAAAAAAGGTCTAGAACTATATCCACCCCACTCAACGTACTGGTTTCTGTCACGAAGGTAATTAGATAGAAAGTTCAGTAGGTGCGGCGTAAAACCCAGGGCACTACATTTTTGAAGCAGGATGTCATTATCTACCAGGTCAAATGCCTTTTTGAAGTCAAAATAAGCCGCATCCACCTGCCGACCTGCATCTAGCTCGTCTCTGACGTGGTCTACAAAGTTTACATGGTTAGTGACAGTAGACCGAGCACGACGAAATCCGTGCTGACTGTCACTTAACCAACATTGTATCTGCTGGCTGATGCGACTTTCTATTATGGACTCAAATAACTTGGCGAAACCTGGCAGAACAGCTATAGGTCTGAAATTGGACACATCACGACCCGTGCCGCTCTTAGGAACAGGAGTCACCCTCGAGACTTTCCAACAGGCTGGATACTGCCCACTTTTCAGACTTAAGTTAAAAATGTGTAAAAGTGCAGTCTCAAGTACTGAAATACAGTCTTTTACAAGAAAAGATGGTATGTCATCAGGTCCAGCAGATGCTCGAGCTTTTAAATGTTTTGCTGCTTTACGAAGGTCTGCAGCATCTATATTTTCCACTGCCACGCGCGCATTACTAACTGGAAGGCCAGCACAACTTTGCGCCGCTAACTCAGCATTCAAGAGTGGGACCTCCCCGTGAAATACTGAGGCGAAGTACTCAGCAAAAGAGTCCGTCGCTTCTTGCCCCGTCACAGTCTTCCCTTTGTACACAAACTCGGTGTCACACCGTCTATCCTTCCTTTTACTGTCAACAAATTCCAAAATTTACTAGGATCGTCTGCAATGTCTCCCTCAATACTGCGTATATAATGTCGGAACGCACTATCAATCAGAGTCTTTACATGTGTCCTATAGTATCTAAACATTTCCAGATTAAAAAGCTCTCCTTTCTCTCTATACCTTTTTAGGTGGAAATGCTTAAACTTGATGTTTTTTATTATATCCGCAGTAAACCATGTAGGATAACAATATCGAGATTTTCACGTGCAGGTTTTTTGAGGGGAACATTACTGTCGATACATTTTTTCAATTTGGCGTAAAATAGTTCAGCGGCAGTGCCAGAACAGTTCTCAATGAGCACATCACTCCAATCAATATCTGATATAGCGTTATAAAGAACTCTAAGATCAGCCTTACGAAAGTTCCATTTAGGACCCGAAACAGGAGGACGAGACTGCAAAGCCGGGGAACGCATACCAACACGTTGAAACTTTACCAATACCTCAAGGGGCGGGTGGTACGCATCAGCCGGTACAAACGCATCGACTTCGCCGCAAACGCTCACTCTCTCAGTCTCTGGGGTAAAGCCGCTCAAAACCAGGTCCAACCACATTATTATGCTGATACAGCTGACAAAATTCCATAAAACATTTAAAATTATTCTGGACATTTACACTACACGAATTCAAATTAAAATCACCTAAAATAATTATTTCATGGTCAGGGAATTTACAAATTACATTTTCTAAACATGTCAGAACTTTCAAATATTGGTCGTCTCTATAACTAGGTGGGAGGTAAACAACGCAACATACAAATTTTACCGCTTTGCCCACGACTAAAGCAGAAACTAGTTCCATGTCATCACTTAAACCATCGATACTACTGTTGGCTCTTAAAATAAAACATGAACCCCATACAAACTTTCATCCCCTTTTTAACCCCCTTAGGGGTTGAATTTTCAAAATCGCTTCTTATCTCTTGTACACATTATAAATATAACCTGGTGTGCAAATTTCAACTTTCTAGCATTTGTAGTTTCGGCTGATAATAGTAATAGTTGAATATAAAATTGCAAACCGATTTTGATTTGTTCGTCAATATTTGATTTTTTTTCTATTAAAGTGTATATTAAATGTCTCCAAAATGAATTCCTTATGCCCGATTTATCTGAAAATGATACCAAACTCGAGGTGGTAGGTAAATAGAAGACGATATGCGGCGTGTAACTTTGGATGCCCCCCTGCCTACCCACCAGGGGCTGGCGGATGGCTACCGGGCTGGATTGACTTAGCTTTACGTATACTACATCTGTGCCAAGTGAATTCATCCATACCAAAATTTGGACGTCCCATACATTGGGTGACACTACTTACCTCACTACTAGAAAGGTGGTCAGATGAAATGATTAAAATAGCAGGACAACAATGGATGGAAACAGGCAAAATAAGAGATAAATGGAAGGAGTTGGAGGAGGCCTATACTCGAGAGAGGTCCTTAATATCTTAGACTTAATTTATATATCAAATTGACAATTAAAGGACCATGGGCACTTTAGTATGGAGTCTGGTCAATATCCTCATACTTATGAAACCTATGCCAAATGATATCTTCGATATAAATACAATGATAATAAAATGCATAACGTGTCGTTTTCTTTCTATTATAATAAAACATACTATGGTGAAACCGTTGCCGTACTGGGTTCTATTTATATAAAAAATACCATGTTGGCCCGCGACTTCGACTTGACTGCCATAGTATGAAATAAATGATAGCATTAAAGCTATCATTTGGCATATGTTTCATAAGTATTGAGGATATGGACCAACATTACTCATTGTCCTTTTATTAAGTTATTCAAATTATATTTCAATCAAATTAAATAATAAATTCAAATGTTTAGAATGTATTTATATGTAAATTATTTAAGAATTATAGCAAAATGTAAATAAATGCATGCATTCCTATCCAATAATTCTCTTTTTATATTGTAGCGATATTAAGGAATGAATGGCTTTTTTATTATTATTATTTATTTATGAATACTTCTTTCATTTCATTAATCTTGCTTATATACATTTTGGAATTCACGGGCCTATAAATTCCGGTCTTTTGATAGGCTTGCGTGGGGATATAGATCCAACACGTAGAGGCCCCTTGGAGAGCTTTAATGTCATGTAGAACGCCTGCTGGAACCCGTTCACAGGCGCAACAATAAACACCCATGAACCGGTCGCAGCAGGCATTGGGACTATTGTAGAAAAAGTGAATAAATAGTATACCGGTCTATGGATTGAAGTTTGGGTGGACAATGAGACAGACAGAGGGCTATTTTAGAGAAGTCCGGACACATATACATTTTATTATTATCTAGAATGATAAATTGTAAGTGACTCGTGAAGCATAAGAAATAGATAGGTAATTAAGTATAATCACTCCAGATGCGGCAACATTTACAAACGCCATAAATTAAGCAAGTGATACCTTCTCAACACGACACCCTCATTAGCAGCAGCCTCAGTTCTGGCTTTAATGAGACACTACCATTATCCATTATTCCAGTGATTTATCATATTTTCATCAAACAGATATTAAGAGCCCATCAACGTGTCGTGCACACTAGCGCCACTGCGAAATAATCGTGATTATTTAAATTTAACGAAAGATATTTAAAAAGGGGGGCCGCTATGTACTGTATTTTGTATTTAAGTCTTTTGAATACATCAGACTAGTTTTTATCTTGCTAGATTCGTCGATCTATGCTTCCAAAGTTAAAACGGCCGTTTTTGTTTTGAGTGCGTGCACGTTGATGGGCTCTTAATTTTGTATTGCAAGCAGACGTTTCTGGAAAATTCACTGTTAGGTGGGACTTGAACCCACGACCACTGGATCGCTAGCCCAGTGCTCTGGGCTTTGTCTAATTTGTTTCTAAGCTAAACATATCTTTAAGCAAATTCTCTTAATCTTAATAAGCCTTCGCCGCAACAATTCCCAATTTGTTCAAACAGGCAAGCCGCCCCTTAATTTATGAACCGCGAGCTTCAAGTCGGTTTCATTAACGACTCAACAATACCCATTGTTTTAAATCATCTCTGGAAGAAACTTATGAAAAGAGCGCAATATCGCTCGTTGGGATGAGACGCAGGGCATGTCTTATACCTCGCAGTGGCACTCATTACAAAACACGGGAGGTTTTGAAAGAAACAAGACCCAGATAAACGATTAATACTCACTTGTCTTGTTTTTCAAAGGCCTGCCTAAACAGAATCGTGTTCCGATCGCTCTAACTACTTATATTATGTTACATGTTAATTACATTTTGAAAGCACGAATTGAAGAATGAATAAGAAACGAGGGCATTTACAAATTGTGCTCACGCTTCTAAAGGAAACCAGTGAGTGTCTAGCCTCCAAACCCTTATTATTACATTGCAGGCTCGATCCGAACGTGATGTTTATGCCGGGGTGCGAGGCCGTAAGCCCTCTTCATTCAGAGTTGAAAAGGTCTTCAATTTCAATTTGTTACGCTGTCGGCGTGATAAGACGCACATCCCTAGTCTGTTTCCCGGCCAGTTCCGACGGTAAACCCCCGAATTAAGGTGAATTTTATTAAAAGTGTCTCAGGGTTCGATTGGCCGATTTAATCCCACTACGTCACATCGTTATATAATAAGTAGGACATTAAAAAATAGATAGAACCATATTCAAAAATGAATAGGTACCTATTAGTCATACGTATTATGAAAACAAAGCTGCACTTTAAGATGGAAGCAAGCCCCTTTGCATGGTGATAGTAGACACCAAAGTAAGCGATTTTTTCCGAAGCACCCAAAAATTCACCCCTTAGGAGCCGAGATTTAGCGAGGTCTGTTAGGAAAGAGAAACAAAATCCACAAGTTTCAGGGAACAACAAATATTGAAAAAAATTATATCATTTGAAAGAAAATCACTTTTTTAACGTAAAAAAAATAAATACAAAATCTTTTTAAACAATATTAGTGTGAAATTATTCAAAACCATTTTTTTCTCTTTTGCGCTTTATTCTTGCAAATAATGTCCTCGACTTTAAAGAATGTCTGAAAATAAGTATTTTTAGTTAAAGTCAAATATATTTCTTACTAAATGACGAAAACCGCATCAAAATCGGTTCGGCAGTTTTTTACAAGTTTCAGAAGTTGGCTTACTTTTATTTATATGGGATTTATCGTCTTATATAGTCCAAAAGGCGTGTAAGTCATAGTAAATTATACGTAAATTAGAAGGTACTTAATTTATCTACATTAGGGATATGTATATTATATATTTATATGTGGAAAACTGCCATAGTCACCATCTTACATAAAAAAGGAGATATATCGAAGCCGAGTAATTTTCGCCCCATAAGCCTCCTTTCCTATACGTACAAACTCTTTGCAAAAGTTTTATACAACCGCCTAACTTGTATCCTCGATGAATGCCAACCTCCCGAGCAGGCTGGTTTCCGGAGCGGATTTTCTACAATCGACCATATAGATGCGGTAAAGCAGTTAATGGAGAAAAGTCACGAGTACAACCGGGCCCTGTGCATGGCCTTCGTAGATTACGAAAAATCCTTCGACAGTGTCGAGCATTGGGCGGTGTTTGACTCTCAATCGCTACGCTCAATCGACAATCGCTACGTGGTTATGCTCCAGGAGCTGTATACATCGGCAACAATGCAAGTTTGGCTTTACAAACTCAGTAAACCAATATCTATCGAAAGGGGATATCATTTCACCCAAGTTTTTTACGGCAGTGCTAGACGATGTCATAAAAACGCTTGCATGGGACAGAACTGGTATCAATATACATGGTGTCTTCTTGTCGTACCTGCCGCCTTTCTTGTTTGCCGGGTCCCTGGAAGATCTTCAAGGCATGGTTGAAAGCCATAATTCTTTGAATAGATCTTAAGCTGAATACGTCCAAGGCTAAAGTTATGACGAACATCTCTAGTAAATCGATTCCAACCATTACGTGGGAACGAAAGACAGGAGGTGGTCGAGCAATACGTGTATCTTGGATATATTCTATCATTTGATAAAACACATCAGCAGAAGGAGATCTCCAGGAGAATCCAGCTGGGTTGGACGGCATTCAATAAACTAGCGGACATCCTCAAACCCGTTAACATTCCACAATGCCTGAAAACTCGCATCTTTAACCAATGTGTCCTACCTAGCATGACCTGCGGTGCCGAGACATGAACGCTCACTAAAGAGACTGTGTATAAAATCCGAGTGGCACAGAGAGCCATGGAGCGCGCCATGCTCGGCATCAAACTTCAAGACCGAGTGAGGAATGTCGAGATCCGACGCCGCACTAAGATGCAAGACGTCGGATGCGTCATGACCAAACTTAAATGGGCAGAGTGATGGCAGGTGAGCCAAAATGTTAACGGAATGGTGGCCGCTTTCAGACGAAAGAAGTGCCTGGCGTCCGTTGGCTCGTTGGGTGGACGACATTCCGAAGATTGCGGGTCACTTCTGGATGAGATTGGCTCACGACCGTGATAAGTGGCGTACTTGTTAGATAAATGAATAATTTAAAAAATATTAAATACAACTCAAAATATTTGATAGTCAATATTATTTCAAAGGCATAACTTGCCATTAAGTTATTTATTTACCTTGTTTCATAATTATGTAAAACTGCTAAATCAATAACTGGATACTATTTAAGTTTTTAGTAAGATAAATAAAATAATAAACAGATGTAATTGAAAATAAAACTGTTTTATTAAATTAAATAATCCAATTTATTCACCTTATCATCAACAACTAATAAATACAATCACTATTAATTTATAATTCAGTGAGAGATGATTTAATTAATTAATTAATCCATCTAATTAATCAAGTAAGTACATAATTATTACAATAAGTAATTACCAACATAGTATTTACTTAACTTTCAATATTCCTTTGGCGATAATTAACTCAGTGCTGCAGCGCAAAGCAGAATGCATAATGATGAATGATCAATAATGGATCGATCGGTCCCTTTTATACCCATTTCTACCTGGCAACTGTTGATCATGCCACTTGTCATTCGATAAGTGACGTCATGAAGTAGTTTCTCAATCGAATTATGCAGAATAAAACTTGGAACATCTTTTCAATAAAATCCGTCAAACATAATTATTAATCAGTAATATTAATACGAAATACAATCACGTGTATAATCACTTCAAAGTAGTTTACAAATCTTAATAGTAGGTTAACTTACTGTTTCTCTTGTCAACCGTGGTTTCGTATCGTACCCACATAAATAACAAATTCTGTAAAATTTACGTGATGTTGTGTTAAGTGTATAAATAGTGTAATATATTATCAACATTGGACGTCAAAGAGAAACAGGTCAGTTTCATACGTAATACAATTTGTACATAGAATAAAAATATTCTAACATACTCGAAGAGAGGCCTATGCTCACCAGTGGGCGATTAAAGGTTGATATGATGATATTAATATATTTACAAGAAAAAGATTATTCATCTTTAGCTTCATTCATACTGGCTAAACTGGTTAAAGTAGAGGATGAAATAAAAAAGAGAATAAAATGTAGATCTTTTTACAGATAAATATACTTTATATTGAAAATGTTATATTTTTATAAAATTATATAAGTTATTACTTATACGTACTTTAACGTACCTACTAACTTTACAACTTTGATTTGCCCAATATTCGTAGGGATTAAAGTACTAGCCCTACTTTTAAACACAATGCCTCATAATTTGTTTAATGAATTTGAAGATATATGTATAAATGTTTATATAATACATAGATAAAGGTGTGTTTTATATTAATAAGAAAAGCACAAAATAGTTAGAACTTAATACAGTACTTAAAAGTAGTCATTAATTATAAATCGTCATGTAAATAAAACTAGGCCAACTTCTGGAACATGAATCTTATAAACTACTTAACCGATTTTGATGCGGTTTTTTCTGATAAGAAATATGTTTGACTTTATTATTAATTACTTATTTGCAGACATTTTTCAACGTGGAAGACACTATTTGAAAAATAAAACGTCAAAGGTTTTTTTTTATAATTTTACACTAACACTATATTTCTTTAATATAACTTTGTGTATATATTTTTTACATCAAGCAAAGTTATTTTCTTTCGATTAACACCAAATTTATCTTAGTCGGATGATCCGTGAAACTTGTAGACTTTTATTCATGTTTTTAACAGACCTCGCTTTTTCTCGGCTCCTAAGGGACGAAATTACGGGTGCTTCGAGAAAAATCGTTTTATTTGGTCTCCACTATCATCGTGCAAAGTGGCTTGCTTCCATCTCAAAATGCAGCGTTTCGGCAAAAAAGCTCCATAATCAGTAAGACTATATGTTGAAAGTAGGTAGGTATAAAATATTTTAATTTTATTGACCAACATAATAAGTATGTATTACAAAATCTAAAGATTCTACTCCTCGTTTTGTAACGTTCCATCACAATAACTATACTTACTTACTTACTGCTGTGGCGCAACGGCCCGAAGTGGATCTTGGCCTCCGACACCAAAGACCGCCATGCTACTCTGTTCAAAGCCAAAGTGCCCAAAGTGGAGAGGTTCAAGTATGTTGGATGCATCGTCACGGATACCAACCAGAGAGAGGGCGAGATACAAATCCGGATCTAGAATGCTCCACGCTGTGCTGCTGCCCTGCACAAAGTGTTAGTGTCTGTAGCGATGCTACATAATTACCTATTGCAAAAACATAGAACATAACCTGTACAACATTAGTGTCGCATTTCCGACAAAATAACATACACCAGAATGTGACACTTATGTAAAACTGTAATGTACCTTCTTAGATGTAGGTCGATTAGCATATCCAGCTTCCTGGCTAGCTCGTTAGGAAGAATCAAGTCCGAACAACCACGCCACTTGGACGAAACTTGTCGTGCAGGTTGCGCGGAGATTACTGAACCGAACTGGGCGATGCGCACACCAAAATGATCCCCGCGGTTCACTGTAGCTGTTTACATTGATCACATCCCGATTTAATTGGTACTTTAGAATCATTTACGAAATTGGTTAAGAATCATAAACTGTAAATATGCGGGTAATTATCGTGTAACATTCTTGACGTAAGAAACGTCAAAAATAAAAACAGGCGTTTCGTTCCTGCATAGGCAGAGAAGATATTCCCAAATGAAACAATGTGGAAAGCAGAAACAAAAATGTAATTATTAATAATTAGTATTAAGCACTTAAAATACTACAAGTATTAATGAACGTTTATATTTTTCGAGAATCATTTGATTTGGAAAAGATTTGACGTTGGTTTGACGTTTAACGTGTTGATATGGATCGAAACGAAATTGAGCGGTAGTTGACGTTTGGGTTAGAGGACTAACACCAAACTAACACTTGGAGTTCGGATTGGGATGTACTAGCATCTAGATGGTCTCTAGTTAAAGATTGAGATAAATTGCCTCGTCTCCTTCCGCCGCCTGGCTCGGCCGGTGGGAGACCGAAATATAAAGTGCGTATATCGCCGCGCGTGAGTTGTGCGCGTAAAGTGCGTAATTTACTTAGTGCGTTCCATATCGTCGACGGACATAATCACGATTGGTGGTCGTGCCTCCTCGCGCGACGTTGCGCGCCTCCGACTCTGCTGAGCGTCGTGTTGACGCTGCCTCCATGCCGTAGGGCACGGCCCTGACTTGCAGGCCGTGTGTCGGACGGCTCTGCTGCCGTTCGACGACCCCAAGGTGTCACCACGCGGGTCCTTCCCGTGAAACTCCGAGCGCCGCGGGTTGTTCTCGCTCTAGCTTGCCGAAGCTGGGGCTCGATGAACGCCCGCCGCCGGCCAACAACGATCCGTCTGCTACGCTAAGTTCCAGGATATCTGCGGATGAAAGCTACACCCGGTACCCGTCAGTGCACTAGACTTTCATCTTAGGTTTTGGCCAAAACCCCGCGTTTCGCCCGTCTCGCGATCGTATATTAGGGATTACCATAGTGTCGGCCCACAGCCGCTGACGGCTTACACAAATAAATTGTATTATTGGCAGCGCCCGATCAAAGCGGAGCGCCACCCAAGTAACACACAAGCAGGATAATATAGTAAAATTATCATCTTATTCAAATTATGATTGCATAAATTTTGTGTATAAGCGGTGAAAATTACTAAATTCAGAATAAAGAAATATGTGGGCCTAGTGGGGCCTATATACCAATTAATGCTGAATAAAGTTTGCATAGTATCGGTTTAGCATATTAAAACTGAATATTACTTATTTCTTACACAGTTAGTCGGACATTATTCAGCTTAAAGCATTTGTGGTTACTAAGCGCTGAATAATAGCGGCATTAGCAGCAATTAGCTGTATATATTCTGTGTTGTGAGATATTAAGCAGACAATATTATAAAAAATGTGATAGTGGCTACTAAATGCTGAAAAGAAGCGTCGGTGGAGACTTTCAACTGTATAAAAGCGGTTGTAGTTTCTGTTTTAATGCTAGTTTTTGAATAAAGGTGGACGCTATTACTGGAAGCTGTAATGAAATCCAAATCTTATTTGTTATTCAGTAGCTGCATATATGGGTTAATTATGGCTTTTATAGACATAACGTCTGAATAATAAATACTAAAACAACACTTATACTTAAGTTATAGCGATTTTAGTACACATGTACTATCTTTTCTTGCTAAAAGCTGCAAAATGAACGCAATGACAAGCGCTATTCAAACTACTGCTTAGTATCAACAAGTGCACGGTGGAGAGGGTTCCGTAGCTTTATACACGGTCAACGGTGCTACTTGAGCCTGATTGCCTTGAGCTTGAGCTAGTTTTTATTTTATTTTGAACACATCTTGCGTATTTATTATTTAATCCAATCATTATTAAAAAAATCGAGGTTTAGTTTTCTTAACAATTCTTTTCGATTGGTTATTTTTTATTAATATTAAGAGGGCCTGATGGCCCTCTGTCGCTGCAGCATTTTCCATTCCAGCCTATTCTGGGCTTTCGTTTTTACTTCCTGATATGAGTGGCTACAGCACCATTCTTTTATCTGTGTCATGTATGATATTCTGGGTCTTCCTCTTCCTCTTTTTTCCTCAATTCTGCCCTCCAGTATGATTTTGTTTAACCCTTCGTGTCGGAGTATGTGACCTATACATTTGGCTCTACGTTTTTCAATGACGTGCATTATTTGTCTCTTCACTTTTGCCTTCTCTAGAACTTCAAGGTTGGTGCGCTTTTCTGTCCAGCTGATTTTGAGCATCCTTCGCCAACACCACATTTCGAATGCTTCTAGACGACGGCGGTCTTGTGTTGTGATGTTCCAACTTTCACATCCGTAGAGGGCGGTGCTCCAAATATAGGTTTTGATTAAGTTTTTCCTTATGTTTATGTGGATTTTGCTGTTGTAAATATGTCTATTTGAAGTAAAAGCTTTCTTTGCCATTGCTATCCTAGTTCTTATTTCTTTCTCGCTTCTGCCTCTTTCTTCGATGATGCTTCCCAGATAGGTAAATGTGTTTACTTGTTGTAGTCTTTCCGAGTTGAGAGCGATGTTTACTCTGGGAGAATTGGTTTTGCTTGTCACCAGAACCTTTGTTTTCTTAACGTTTATTTTAAGGTTATACTTTCGGAAAATTTCGTCCATTTTTTGTATATTTACTTGGAGCGTCTCTTCTGTGTCTGCCATGAGAGCAATGTCATCGGCAAATCTGATCCAGTGCATAGTTGTTCCATCGAAACTTATTCCTTTAGTGCACTCTTTGATTTCATGCATAGCTTCCTCTATATATAGGTTGAACAGCAATGGCGATAGACTGCATCCTTGTCTTACTCCCCTCTTTATATTTGCAGTTTTAGTTACATCATCTATTGTTACTTCTGTCAGTTGGTTCTTATACAGTTCTACAATTATTCTCCTGTCCTTCCAATCTATGTGTTTGCGTTTCAGGAGGTCAAAGAGTTGGTTCCATTCAACATTGTCGAAAGCCTTCTCTAAATCTACGAAGCTGATGTACAGTCACCAGCATAAATATATTACTATGGGTAGCCGTGCAAAAATATCTGATCCTCCATTTGAGGCATAAGTATATGACGACACTACCTCGGTAAAAATATGTGATGATTTGTGGCCGGCAAAAACATTGTTACTCTGTATCCGCATAAATATCTGATCGGGTCGCTTAAAAATATTTGATTACTCATAAAAATTAAAATTATGTGATTACTCTCACCTGGCATAAATATCTGATACACTATGAAAGCAATATCTACATCTGATGGCAGATGGACCGCCTATATATCTGACACGTTGGAAAAGCAAAAATATGTTATTGTTGTTATCAACCTGCAAAAATGAACCATACCCGTTTGATATAGAGCCGTAAATTGTATGAAGTTATTTGACAATCCACGAAAACAGTGCAGACTTGTCATTGCATATGTCTGTCTCACATTTTTTTATTTGCACAGTTAAATTGTGACTTATTTAAAAATCATGTATCAGAAGACTTGATAGGAGATGTGTAATAAACCCAAAGAGTATAGTAAGTATATAATAAGCTTCCTTCTTATATGGCATTAAAAAGAATAATAAATAAGTCAACTTGAATATGTCACATTACATAAAATCGACTTTATTATTATTTCGTAGGGATAGTTGCCTATTAATTTACTCCTTGGGGATAATCACAACAGTTAGGCACAGAAATAAATATCATGGCGACTTATCGAGTCGACGACCATTTGAAACATAGAATTGTTTCCATGCACGAGGAAAATAAACCCATTCATGAAATAATGGATGTGTTAGGAGTTTCTGTAAGTTATTTTATATTTAATTACTTAATTCCGACTTCATGAATAGTGTTATTACTTAATAATATATTCTTAATATTTGTTTTTTTTTAGAGAAATACCGTTAAGTTATGGATTACGCGATGGGAATCAGCAAGGCAATGTCGACCATCATAAAAGATAGGTCGTCCCCGTAAAACAACAGCCATTCAAGATCAAAATATTGTTCGCTTATATCAAGAAAATCCTATAACTTCAACGCTCGAAGTCGCAAATGACTATGGTATATCCCGCGATAGAGTTCGTCGAAGATTGAAAGCGGCTGGCTTAAGAAATCGAGTCCCTGCACGAAAACCCGTGCTGCAAAGAAGACATAAGGACCTCCGACTCGATTTTGCGAATCAATATTTAAACTTTGATTTTAGAAACGTCGCGTTTGTAGATGAAAAAGTGTTTCAGTCAAGCATGGATGGTCGAGTGCCATTGTGGAGATTGAATAATACCCGTTATGACGAATTAAACGTAATGGAAAATAGAAGATCGGGTCGTATTTCATGCGGAGTTTGGGGATGGATGTCGTCTGCAGGGCCGGGAGAACTGTGCCAAGTAACTGGTCGATTAAACAGCCGAGATTATACTGAAATCCTCAACGATGTGCTATTGCCCTCGTTGCATATTACTTATCCAAACGTCAATCCTGTATACGTGATCCAGGACAACTGTTCTTTTCACAACAGCCGTATTGTTCGCCATTGGATTAACGAACAAGAGAAAATTGCGTTGTTAGACTTCCCACCTAAAAGTCCAGATCTAAATGTCATTGAAAACTTGTGGGCCATAATGACACAGCACTGGGACCCACACAAGCCAGAACGAAGGCAACTTTAACTCGGCACTGTTTTGACATATGGGAATCTCTGCGGGGCTTGAATCATTGCTACACCATGGTTATGTCCATGCGAGACAGGCTGACTGATGTTATCAATGCCGAGGGTGGGCATACTAGATATTAGAGTTCATTTCACGTATTCTATTAAAGCAGAGGATAGGAGTTTAAGTTCAAGACAATTTATTTTAAGTTTTTTATTGGTAAGAAAGTGAAAATAAAATTGATAAATATCTGCCGTGTTTTATTGAATGCAGTTGTGCGGCAGCTGTCCTACGAGCGGCAATAAAGCGATTAACAAATGGTTATTTTCCCTAGCTCGAAACGTAGAGGGAAAATATTTAAAGTTGGCTTACATACCATATAGATCATGTCATTCAGTCAGAAGACGCGTTCCTTGGTTCATATTGTCACGGCATTAAAAGTTACATTTGACAAATTTGCGCGTCTGTGAATGACACGATCATAATCTTGTATGCAACAAAGCTTTTATTTCAATGCTACAAACCATTTTATTCCGTCAAATTGATGATAAAATAAAATGTGAGACAGACATATGCAATGACAAGTCTGCACTGTTTTCGTGAATTGTCAAATAACTTCATACAATTTACGGCTCTATATCAAACGGGTATGGTTCATTTTTGCAGGTTGATAACAACAATAACATATTTTTGCTTTTCCAACGTGTCAGATATATAGGCGGTCCATCTGCCATCAGATGTAGATATTGCTTTCATAGTGTATCAGATATTTATGCCAGGTGAATGTAATCACATAATTTTAATTTTTATGAGTAATCAAATATTTTTAAGCGACCCGATCAGATATTTATGCGGATACAGAGTAACAATGTTTTTGCCGACCACAAATCATCACATATTTTTACCGACGTAGTGTCGTCATATACTTATGCCCCAAATAGAGGATCAGATATTTTTGCACGGCTGCCCATAGTAATATATTTATGCTGGTGACTGTACGTGCTTTTGTTAAGGTCAAGGCGTCTTTCGATAATATTGCGTAAAGCCAGTATGGCTTCCCGAGTTCCTATGTTTTTCCTGAACCCAAACTGATCGTCGCTAAGGTTTTCTTCTACTTTAGGGTCTAAGTCTGTTCTGTATGATTTTTAGGAGAATTTTTGAAGTATGTGACAGCAGACTGATCGTTCGGTCGTTTCCACATTCCACTGCGTTACCTTTTTTAGGAATGGTAATTGTTTTGATCGTCGAGAATTCCTCTGGTACCTGCCCTGTGTCATAAATGGTTGATATTAGGTTGTAAAGGTAGTTTTTAGCTTCAGGGCCGCAACATTTTAATAGTTCTGCTGGCACATTGTCTTTTCCTGGTGCTTTCTTATCTGCTAATGCTTCCAGTGCACTGTCGAATTCTCTCCAGAGTATGTTCGGGCCTTTGGAGTCATCCGGGACTTTTTCTTCTTCCTCCAATATGTCTCCGTTAAGATTTGTTCCTTCGTATAGTTCCTCTATGTATTCAACCCACCTGCCGACTACATCTTCTTTATCGTATAGCAGTTTGCCTTCTTTGTTGCTTATGACCTTGCTCTTTGTTTTCTTCTTTCCTTGCAATGTTTTTACCAAATTGTAACGTCTTTCCAGAAAACCTCTCTGCATACAGAAATCTATTTTACTACACTGTGCGTCTAACCACTTTTCTTTCTGCTGGACACATAGGGTTTGGATTCTGTTTTTATACTTCCTATACAGATTTTGACCTTCCTCCGTTGGAGTGTCTCTATATTTATTTCGTAGTAGTATTAAATCCAGAATTTCCTGAGTGATCCAATTTTTCCTGGGTGCCCTTTTAGTCTTTCCAAGTACAGCGGATGAGGCCTTCTCTATAGTTTTGGTAATAGTTTTCCATTGACCTTCCAAGGTCCCTTCTGGTGTCGGCCATTCTTGTAATATCCGATCTGTTGTTTCTTTATATTCTTTTCTGTACTCTAGGTTTTTTAGCCTTTCTAAATTTATGTTGATTAGCTTTTTGGTCTTATTCTTGTGGTTTTTGGGCCATTCAATTTCGCATTTGGCTAATACTAGGTTGTGGTCGCTATCGATGTTTGGGCCTGGATACGCGTGGCTGGAGCGTATGTGTTTTTTGCTGTTTGTTCTAGCTATAATGTAGTCTATTTGAAATCTCGCTATGTCTCCGGGCATTTTCCACGTATATCTTCTCCGTTTTGGCATTTCGAACATGGTGTTGGTTATATACAGATCATATTGTTTACAGAAGTTAATAAGCCTCTCTCCTCTTTCGTTCCTATTTCCCAAGCCCCATTTTCCCGTAACGTCTCCATCTTTTATATCTCCCACTACTGCGTTAAAGTCGCCCAAAATATACAGGTTATGTTCGGATTTTACCGACCGTAGGAGTTCGTCTAGTTGTTCGTACATATCCTCGATTTCCTCCTCTTTGTGTGCTGAAGTAGGCATATATACTTGTATTAGTACAGTTGTTGGTTTTGTATCTAATACCACCATCAGTAACCTATCGCTAATTTGAAGTGTGTTTATTACTTTCCCTCCTATATCTTTGTTCAGTATTATAGCGACTCCGTTTTTCCTTTTTTGTCTCCGCTAAAAATGATTCTGTAGTCATCATACCAGTAGTCACCGTCACCTTCCCATCTGTGTTCGCAAATTCCTAGAATGTCTATCTGGTTATTATCTATTGTATGGAGGAGTTCTTCCAGACGTCCTGGTTTAAGAAGCGATCTAACGTTCCACGTCCCTATTTTGCAAGGGTTTCGTATGTTGATGGCAGAGGCAGCCTTGCGTCTGGCTCCGCTGGCTGGTTATTTTACGTAAACAATTACTAGCTTCCATCGTAAACACTTTTAACGGACCATTTGCCAACCTTACTGCAACGAGATAAGGTTTACCAATGGCCATTTAAGGTTGTTGCTAGTTGGCAAACAAGGTGTCAAATGCTAGTTATTGATATTGTTGCATTAAAAACTTGTAGACTGGACTGGGTATGTGAAAAATAAAATAATCCCCCCCTATTAAAATATAGCGAAATCGGTTCTCCTGTCGATATTGAACGGACTGTTTTTAGGTTTCAAGTGGGTCTACTCATACCCATCCCACACTATACTCGTACTCATACCTAAACAATACTGCCCATACCAAACTATACTTGTACTCATACCCGTGATACCCGCTACTAATATACCCGCACCTTCGCACCTATACCATATTCATATTCATACCATACTCGTAACCATACCATACTCATACTATATACATCTTCGTACTCACGTCGTACATCTTTTCGTGTACCTTTACCTACTACATATTTGTCGGAACTGATAACGGAAAAAATAACTGTGTAATCTGCCGTGCCCCCAGATTTATCATATAACTTAAATATTATATCGCGTTTATAATATTAGTAGGAAGTAGGATTGAATATTGCCCGTGTTACATACCTATAATGTTTCTCATCAAACTAGTGAGGATCTATGTGGTTTTTACCATTTGTGTATAGAACCCTAATAGGCTTTAAGATTGAGAAAACAATTACTATTATACTGATGTTATTCAAAACTTGTTGTTCTAAAACCATTATTATCTAACATGTAGCTTAGTAACGCGAATAATGTGAATGCCTATTCAGAAATTTAGCACATAATAGCTGTGGCAGCAGCTTATATTCAGCACAGTCGGACGCCATTACGGTTGCTCATATTCTAACCTCTACAATTAAATAGGAATTTAAAATGAACTGACAAACCCATTTATATTCATTTATAAAACTAGTTTTATCGTAGCATAACTTGTTAAAGTACATTTTCTATCACTAAAACATCTAAACACGGCAAAAAAATTACAAATTTAAAAGTGGAGTACTAAATTTTCTATATTTACTTTCTAAACAGTGCATTATTTACGCGGCGCTTTAAAATTTTAAATAAAATGTATATATATATATTTACAGTAAAGTCGCATGCGCAATGAAATTGATGTTATGTAAACATCAAATCAATATATGGGTAATGTCCTCCTTATTTTGTATTCACTTCAGAAACTACACTTCGACACGATTTCACAAATTAAAATGGAAGACAAATCATACACAAATAGATGAATATATTTTCTGTAACAATGCACTTTTGAACCAAACGCTTCATAACGTGTGACTAACTGAGTCATTCTATACAAAGCTGGATAACTTTGGTTTAAAAGCGGTATAGAAGCTTTTGACAGCCTCTATACAAGTGTTATTCAGCGATCCAATGTGTGGGCACACACTTATACAGCTATTACACTACTGTTATTCAGTTTTAAGCGGCGTGGGCATGCCCACTTTGCGCCCAAACCTTCTATATAACGTCTGTATTAGCGCTTATACAGAAGATATACAGCTACCTTATTCAGCATTCAGTACGGCATGCTCTATTAATCAAACAATATTCAGCTACTTTTGTGTTACTTGGGCATGTACTTATCTAGTGTGTATAATTAAATTTCATGCTGTATATCTGGCTTTATCTTTTCCAATATCCCCTACTAGGCTCCCATTAACCAGGATAAGGCAACAAGAGGACCTTTGTACTCCAATAGTCCAATGTTTTACTGCAAATCTTAGCCGAGGCACTTTTTCATTAATTATTTAAACCATTTAAAATTATCATTTCTTTTACACAACAATTCCATTTGCTCCACTTTATTTTAAATATTTTATTTTTTATACATTACATGTCCAAGCTAATGACCGGAATACGAAGCTTCGAATATTACAATATCTATGTAATTTTATATGTGTTTGTGGATAGGGGGCTATTCATAAATTACGTCATTTCAAATCAGGGGGGGGGGGGGGTCTGGACATCGGATGACGGTAGCATGAAGTAGGAGGAAATGGGGTCATTTGAAGCATGATTTTTGGATGATTATTAGGGGGGGGGGGGGTCAAAAATCGTCAAAAATCGATGACGTAATTTATGGACAGCCCCTAGACAATTCGTGTAAATTTAGAAATATTAACATAGGTACCTATTTAAAAAAAACCTCTTTTACATTCTCGAGCATATTCATGATGCTTTTATTCCAAGACGCTTATTTTAAAAGAAAGCATTTTTCAAGTGACAATGTTGTGCAATCAATGGCACAAGCTGGGAGACTCGACATTTTGTAATGTGTTTTTTATTCCATGTCGGTGATAAATGTTACCCGCAATTCTGGTGACATGACCCCGTAACGTGCAAGTGTGGTGCGGTTCTTAACAATAATATCAACCGCAATTATAAATAAATAAATATAATTGTACAATCTTACACACATCAACCTAGCCCCACACTAAGCTAAAAGGCTTGTATTGTAGGAATTATGATTTATTTGTTATCTATCTTAATCCTTCGTTTAATGAAAACAATACTGCGTCTACATAAGTAATTACTTTTAAGAGAAGACCTATTTCAATTACAAAGAATCTTATCCAAACCAGACTCAGGCACAATTCTCCTCTTAAACGGTTAAATATCCCCTGACGTATTTCATTAAACACGAGCTGCCTCAGCGAATACCGCCTCACTTCGTTTTCGCTTTTTCTTTTGAAAGTAATTTGGTTTTTGATTAGTATTTTCACGCAGAGACGCATTTTCATAATAAAAGCAGGTTATAAATAACAAGGTAAGTTCCATTATCCTGCTGGAAAGAGTAATTTGTTAAGTGTGCGAGCGTACGCCAGTTACGCCACTCGCACGTTCGTGGCTCCAGTCAGACGTGGTTGAAAATTAGAGTCATAAAAATACAATATTTTTAGGGTTCCGTACCCAAAGGGTAAAACGGGACCCTATTACTAAGACTCCGCTGTCCGTCCGTCCGTCCGTCCGTCTGTCACCAGGCTGTATCTCATGAACCGTGATAGTCAGATAGTTGAAATTTTCACAGATGATGTATTTCTGGAGCCGCTATAACAACAAATACTAAAAAGTACGGAACCCTTGGTGGGCGAGTCCGACTCGCATTTGCCCGGTTTTTTATGATTCCGTGGCGGAAATGGCAGAATACCTAGAACAATTACGTTAAAATTACCTTGTCACTCAACTGTAAGTTTGTATGACTTGCATGTTTAATTAATAACATTGTATATACTAAAATAGTTTTAAGTGCTAAATTATACTAAAACTTGCAAAAAAATCTTCGATTTAATTTCTTACATGAAAGAAACAGGCCTTATAGAAAGTAACAGTATGCTTATTGATTTGTTCATTGATAACATTTAATAACTATTTAAATGACATAGGAATAATAATATAAAAACCCTGGGGGGTATACCTACATATAGGGGTACATCTTATTCACTTTTATATCGACGCTGGAAAGGAGAAATTGGATAAGCGACATTTTCAGAGATATTGAGTTATATACATCGTTGGAATCGCCAGATTTTTCTGCATCGAATGGACTTGGTTTCGTACCCATCTGATGACTTTAGTGTCGCTTATCCAGTCGGTGATTTGGAGAATCACTGGTACATTTAAGTTACTAAACGACTTAGTTTTCAACAAATTTTCGAAAAGTGGAGATTAGATGAAAAGTTATTCGATGTAATGAACCTTAGAATTTTTTACTTATTTGCCAGTTCAGCTTAACCTTAACTTGGATAATTTTTCCTTATGACAACTAACCTTTCGCTGTCGGTTAACTAATTTTACCTTACCGAATAATATGTTTTAATGTCATATGGATAAATTTACTTAACTGTTAAATATGAACTATTGGCGTTTATCATCATTTACCTAATTTCAGATACAAAAATTCTGTCGTTTATTCCATTTTACCTGAAATTTGTTGGAAGTTACCTAGTTTTTTTTTTACTTAAGTACTTTCTTTTTGTTGTTATTTTTCATAATATCAGAAAATGCCAAGCAAGGGAAATAAATAGATAAAATAAAATAAAATAATGTTAATCTAAGGTATGAAAACACTAGATAATATTTTTTCCTATTTTGGTTTCAAATAATATAAATTTCCCATTCTCACTGGTACCTCGTAATTAAGTTGACCCTTTTTAAGCAATTTTGATCTCAAATAAAAATGGTACACTTGTTATCTTAAGACTCGTTACATAACTTCTTATTTGAAATAAAGCTATACAAATTCCTTAAAGGGTGTTTTTTTTATATGCGTAGGTATGACAATAATTTCCTTGTAGTTGATAACTATAAAACTCATAGAATGTAGATGTATCATAGGTTAAATGTGTCGCATAAGCAGCTTACTGAGTTTGAAATTGCTCCTTAAATAGTGATTAGATAATTTATCTTGATTTGTTTTTTGTCAAATTTTACGTATATACTTTTTTGCTTGACTATAAAATAAGCATACTTTGCAATAAGATAGTTTTTACTCGATCAATTCTGCCAACAAATTTACCTTGGAGTTTTTTACCTGACTAATTTCTTGTGCAACATGTCGGTAAGATAAATTTACCTAAATTTAGTTTTACGACCATTTTGCTTAAGCGACACTAAATTCTTAAATAGCTCATTTGAAGGTAAAATAATAATAGGATAATGTAGAATACATCACTATAACCATATAAAATTTCTCATTTAGGAAATTCGTCATCATTAGGAATTTTAATGATTTTTTTTTAGAAAGTATTGCAGTTTTTTGGCTCCCCCGTAAAGTTAGTTGCGTGTCGCTTATCCAATTTCTCCTTTCCAGCGTCGATATGTAGTTTCCCGCCGTTCAGTACAAGCACGCCGTTGCTCTATAAATTCTTCCGGATACAAGACTAACATCCGATTTCCCGGCTCGGCTGGTTTTAGGACGTACTTCAAATAATATATGGAGAGAATGCGCAATTAAATACGTTCCACCGTACACTTTATGGTACCGTGTGGCATGCGTGGCTTAACCAAGCTTTATTCAAGGTTTCATAAAATCTATGTACAACTAAAATACTTGAGAGAAGGATATTTTATAAGTGTCAACCGTGTACTTACCGTCAAATGTACCTACTTTGCTCCAAATTTTTCTCCAAAATTCTAAATTTACACTCATGTTTTATACTTACTTAGTTCAGTTTACACGTTTCTTGAATAAAGTATTAGGTAGGTATGTAATGTATGTATGTATGTTTAAATTATTTATTGTATAAAACACAAAAACACAAATATGCAGTAACAGGCACGGGATAGGCAGTACAAAGGCGAACTTATCTGATCTCTTCCATTTAACCTTTAACTAAATGAGATGAGATGCGTTGATGAAGAACGGTAGACAAATATAGCACTCAGTACAATAGACTAGAGGAAAGTCAATAAAATTTATTTTATTCTATTATTTTAATTTAATTTATAAATTATTCTTTATTCTTTATTCTTTATTCAAACACTATGTATAAGTTTACAGCTCAAGCCAAGGCACTTATACTGTTAATTAGGTACATATATGTTGTCAGTATCAGTCAGTATCATAAAATTAGTAGGTACACTTATTGTATTACACACTTATCTTTATAATTGAACATACATATTATGTATTACTAAGTTACATAGAGATAAAAAAAAGAATCTGATATTAAATAACATAGGTAGAGTTTAAAAAAATCCTGATACTACGTTGTAGGGACGGCCACTTGTCTGCGAATATGTCTGCGTTTTGGACTGTAGCTATGAAGTTATTTAGTAATTCTATTGCTCGATTAATTTCATTGTTTGATATCAATACACCTTATAAAACAAAGTCCCCCGCCGCATCTGTTTGTATGTATGTAAGTATGTTCGTAATATAAACTCAAACATTACGGAACGAATTTTCATGCGGTTTTCACCGCACTGCGGTTTTCGGTAGTGATACTTGAGGAAGGTTTAGGGGCCCGATTCGGATTTTGAAATAGACATCTATTAGATATCTTTTAGACATCACCAAGATACAATAACGATATGTTTAAGATCTAACCTGTCAAATTTGACATTTGCGCGATTCTGGAGATAGGTACTCTTGAACGATTTCCACAGGATATGACTTAGAGATCCAATTCACATCTAATATATATCTTACTCTATCTAGCGTATGGGGTGACATTGGTTGCCCGAATTGCGCTGCAAAAGAGAACTAGTTGATATCTAAACTATAGCGTATCTAGAATGGATCTAGTTGTGAATATCTTGAAGTTCGAATACGGCAGTAGGTCTATAATTTGTTAAGATTTTGTGTAACCCGGGCGTGCGAAGCCGGGCGGGTCTCTAGTTATAATAAAATTATAATATTAACTCAATAATTATATACCGATTTAAACTAAACCATCACTATTCACTACGAACATTATTGTACGTATTGTAACACTTAAATGAGGTTGTGACTTGATATAGTTTTCATATATAAAAACTGTTGGAGCACAATTAGATACCTAGTGGGGAGCAAAGTAGGCACATTTTACGGTACGCTAATTTCTTATTTTTAATTACGTGTTTCATAAAGTTATGCATAGTAGGTACTCGTATTTCCAGCGGCACATTGCGGGGCACGTGTTCCTCGAGTTGAATAGGCCGAGTTACAAATGCGGGATATCGAGGCTAGAATTAACGGGAAAAGCGTTTTATTAAATAACTATAAACGGGTCAAACACATTTTATTATGCAATTAAAGTGCACGCCTCGAAGATCTTGACGCTAAACGCCAGCTTCGAAAATCTCGGCTTAAGCCCTCCTACACACACACTTACGACTCAAATGGCGAGCTTTACTGCATGTCTTTCGGCCGGAAGTTTAAAACAAAACTCGGTTTCGCAAGTCACGTTCGAGCCCATGCACGTCAGAATTTACTGAATACCTGACACTGATTTGTCCGGGTGTCGCCGTCGACGGATACGTCTGGGAGGACATCATCATCATCATCATTATGCTATTATTTCTTTATTTCTTTATTTCTTTATTACATATAGTTTCGCACGATAAATCGAATATAAAATACTTACCCAAAACGCTTATCTCGCTTCAGAACCAGAACACTCATCCGCTTTCAAGCCAACGAGCCATAAAGGCACTTTGAAACTAAATGCCGCATCAATGAGAAAAATATACGCCGAATAGCTGTTCTCAATCGATATACGGTTTATATTGGTCCGGCGGAGAAGCCTCCTGTCGAGGACTATTTATAAAGTGTAAGAGTATTGTCAATTCGTGACCTGAATAGCAATGAAACTCAAATTAAATTTTATGCTAATGAAATGCTGGCCCTAAGTAGGTACTTCCGGGAGTAATACTCATTTAAATAAAACAATATAGGTAAACGGCTCACACTGAGTAATTATTACCTATATTATTAAAGCGTCACAGTGTTCTAAACAGTAGGCACATTATGGTTGCGTTTTTAGGGTTCCGTCGGTAACTAGGAACTTATAGTTTCGCTATCTCCTTGTGTCTGTCCGTGTTGGGTATACGTATCCCATTAAACGGAGCCCCACTATTTTTGTTACCTATACCTTGTATGTTAATAAAAAACTATTTATACATAAGGTCTGTATGTATAAGTATGCTAAGAAAAACTTTAGTTACCTACCACGCCTCTAACGAATGCGAAAAACAATGTTCCCTAGAATTGCAACGAGGCTGCCGCATTAATAACTTTTCGGAGTTTAACAGTGTTTCTTCTTATAGTTGCGTATCGGCTAGAGTACCTACGCAGCCTGTGACGTAGTTAACGAGTGCCTCGATATGTCAACATCACTGCTACGCTGCGCCGTTCCTGGGCGCATTGGACGTAGCCAATTAACAAATGCCGTCAATGTCGCCGACAATATTGCCTCGGGGTGGGCGTGTCCACTGTCCGCCAACTTTTTTGCAATAGCAACAGTTTGCAACGTCCCACCAATATCCAGTTTCAAGCGAATTTAAACATAAACTGTTTTTATTTATTTACCTGAACAGGGATAAAACGTGGACGGTTAATATCACGGACATCACGGTGCCTTTATTGTATAACCTCAGTTGTAATAGTATAGGTACCTAAAGGAGAACTCACCTATCATCTTCAGGGAGAGCAAGGTCCGGGACCGGGCCGACAGGCGTCGGCGGCACCTGAGAGGCGGCGGACGTCGACGCCAACGCCTTGTACCGCGACTGCTCGGCGGTAGGCAACACGATGTCCACCGAGCGCGAACGCAGCCCGTTCACCGGCACAGTCAGCGAGTTCCCCGCATTATTCAACTCCTCCGCTCTACCACCGCCAGAAACTTTAGAAAAACAGGAATCCACGGACGCGGCTCGGTCCCGCTTCAATTCCGGCACAGCCAAGTAGATATCGTGTACGGGGGAGTCTTTGGCGGCGCTTTCTTCTGAAGCGCGAACGTTTTCAAGCGAGCTACCGGTCGGTTCGACGAAGAAGGCTTCTTGTCTTGAAATGGAGCGGCGCCGTTGCAGAAGTATCGGCGGCTCATCGTTGGGAGGCTGGAGTTCGAACGACGGGGCGCCTGGCGCCGGCGGCGGTGACTGCGGCGGCGGCGGCAGGAGGGTGCGAGGAGGCGGCGGCGGGAGGAGGGTGCGGGGAGGCGGCGGCGGCGCCAGCAGCACGCGAGGTGAGTCCAGCTCGCTATCGTCGTCGTCGTCGTCGTCGTCGTCCTCCGCGGAGGAGGAGAGTGCCATGCGCTCGGGCGTGAGGCGCTCCTCGCTGCGGCGCGCCAGCCACGTCTCCATGTGCCGGCAATGCACGCAAAGTGGCGGGGTGCCCTTCCCGGAGCGTCGCCGGGACCATCGTCGCGGCACCTGCCGCACAAAAACAATGATACGAGTTATGAAAATTTCCTTGAACTTAGTAGTACGTCTAAAAATATCGATACGGACAAAGTGCCAAAAATGTTTGACATTAATAATTTTTATATTAAACCCATACCTACATGACGACTTCTTCAATTCGACATATTCAGAAAAAAAAAATGTAATAATGTGTATGTAATGTAAAAATTTACAGTCAGAAATTGATATGGAAATAATTGCTTCCAGTCTTCTCATGAACCATCACGCTCCGCGACTGTTGCGCCATTTGGGGTCCTAGCTAAATTGGTTGTTCATTACTTACGCTATAGAATTTGCAATTTAGCAAGAACCCTAAATGGCATATCAGTGGCGTGTGTTGACTGTACGTAAACTAACGCTAACGTATTCGTTACTTTGTATAAATATCTATCGTACCACTACACCGTAATTAATTACTTTAATAAGTTATATTCAAACAGAGCAAAATTTATTTGAAACCAAGCGAGCTCTTGTGGTAACCGTGGTTACAAACTGAATAAATATAGTTGAATACCGTAAAACGGGGTCACCAGAAATCGCGGGGTGAATAGAGAATTATTGTACTTTTTCTTTCAAGTTGTTATATTTAAAAATGTAAGTTATTAACTTTAATTATATAGTAGACTATTTATATAATATAGTATATAATATAGTAGACTATTTATTATCTACATTGATACCAAAAGAATTGTTATTAAAAAGATACCAAAAGAAGTTAATCAAACTGCCTAAAAGTTAGATTTTTTTACTTTAAAGTAAGGCCTTGCCGAGATAAGAAATAAAGCCTGTCTGAACTTTGTTCTAGCGAATCCAGCGGTAAATGTAGTGACATTAACAAAGTAAAAGTTAGCTAACCTGGTATATCTGTAGTACTTAAATAATAAATAATATCATCAGTTTCTCTATAATGAAGCATTGTTTTGCAAAAAACTATCAACACGCCATTTTACGTGATAAAGGGGTCAGTGGCCACGCATATGGGGTGAGTAGTTACGCCATAGGGGGTGATTAGGTACACCAAAGGGGTGAAATAACACGCTTTGGGGGTTACAAGACACGAAAAAATATATTTGGATTAAATAACTGTTTAACAGATATATATACTATTTGTTAATAGAGTATCAACATAATATTGACCAATTGTTTTTGTTAATCTGTATTTACTGGTGAGAACCTGTAGGTAATTGGCTTTTTGTATCACATTTATAAAACCTATTAACATGTTAACAGCTGTTGGATCTCCGAATAGTAATAAATAAATAAATTTGATTCCTTAGTTATTATAGTTATAGATATATTAAGTTTTAGTTTTCATCAACTAAAACTTAACATTTCTATTCACCCCTTTCTTGTGTCTATCGATCCCATTTTAAGAATATGGAAAAACTGGACTGAATTGGGTGGGTAAAAATTGGTTTCACAAATGCAAAATTGAAGAACAAACCAAGACTCAAAAACAGATTTCAAAATTTTTAATTTTATCATTTGGATTATTGGCGAAAATCGTCCTTGAAGTTGAAAATCGTGTCTTTTCACCCCGTTTTACGGTACTGTGAGTTGAAGCGTAGAAAGCAAATAGATAGATGTTCCAAACTTTAATTTAAAATATTCTCCAGCTGCCACTTCCTTAGGCTTGGGAAAACATTTCTCCTGTGACCTGTACCTAAGAAGGAAAGTTGAACGAACGACCACCGCAATACTAAATGGGGACATAGGTTTAAGTTACGCATTGGATCTTTGCGCGTTATCTCGGACATTGAAAAGTCATCAACAAGTTGACCATTGAAACCTATTGAAACCCGTATAAAATCACAGTTAGAAGTTATTCGACACACTCGTTTGTTATTTAACCGTGACCAGTTCAAGTCCGTACAGATGTGCAAGTAAGTTGTAAAAGTTCTCGGTAATCTCACAGGCAGGAAACAGCGGAAAATTTCATTTTGGATATTACAAGGTACCCTTTGTGATTGGTTTCTTTTCAGACTATTTATTATTATTATCCTTTTCAATTACTTATTTTTTTATTATTTTGATTATTAATTCTGCCATAGTATCACTAATTAATAAAATAACAAATCTAGATTCAATTCGTATTATTCGTAACCTATTATTACAATCTGAATAAGCCAGCATAATGCTGACGGCGCGATTCGGGAAATGAATTAGAGATTCACTAGATATGAAATAGTAAAGAAATGTAACATTCCACGGAAAAAGGTACCATTGCCCCGGCTGAATATTGGAGCGGCGTTAATAATAGCGTAAGCGCCAGCGCCAGCCGCAATAAGGTACCGTTTGCCGTGGAACGTCACATATATTATCTTTACTATTTCATATCTAGTGAATCTCTAATTCATTTCCCGAATCGCGCAGTGAGTGCGCGGCGACGCATTTTGTAAATATCAATTCAGAATTTCTTCGTCTTATATTATAGCGTAAGGTTGGCAGACATCATTATTACATACCTACTAAGATTAAAACTTTGTACAATAGGTAGTGTACTGCACACTTATAATTTAATATACTTATACATAATTGTTGTCGATATAAGTAATTTATTATACGCGTTTTTGTATGTAGTAGACAGGTGTACAACTGTACATCAAAAGAGGCTTTACTTAGGGTTTTTTCTATAGGTACACTCAGCATCAATAGTAGCAGTAGCGGATTAAACCACGCACCAAAAGTATTCTGCCACCTTCTAACACTTTACCAAAAAAAGATAAATTTCTGCATTTCTCGTTCAAACTTATTTTCCATACCTAATTTCACCACGGCTACAATAGGCCTGTTGCAAGTAACAAAGAATCATGGAAATAATGGTTTCAAAGAAACATATATGTTAATATGATTCAAAAAAATGGCCCAATCTCAGTATAAACTGAAGGATTATTAAGATATTCAATAAAATAAAAGTGCAAAATTCTCCAATCGGCCATTATTACTGAAACGCCAATCAGAAGCGTTCTAAACAGTGACGTCATCAATCCATAACATATTTCTTAGAGCAACATAGACAACCTCATTGACCGAAATCCATACGTCCTCACCAAAGAGTTCGAAAGGTGCAAAACAAATATTATTTCGCCACTAAACATTTATTACGTCCAATAAATATTATTACACTATATAAAATAGATATCTATGTGTTATTATTTAAATAAAATGCTAAATAATACGATATTTCAACAACAAACTTTTTTAATTAGTTGGCTGAATGGAACTATCATTGCCATGTTGGCTGTCGTAACTAGAAAAAATGAAAAATTAAAAAGTAAAACCGGCGCTCGGTGAATTTCACTCAAAATTTACTTGTATCTAAGTAATTCATCTTAAACTGCAACCGTGTGAGAGTTTTTGTGTAAAATGAGTTATTGTGATAAATTTTTGTAATGTATTTATCATCCCTAATCGTAATATACGGTGCTGAATTAACAATATCATTCGGATTCAAAGGAAATTCGTAACTGTAAGTATGTAAACAATGTCTACCACCCTACCCACCAACTAAATGATGACGTCACAAATGGCATGCGAGGCGTTTTCGCGCGAAGTTTAAACTAGCTATAATAAAATGCAATTATCTATGTTAAATCTTATGAGTATAGCTGAAATATTGTGTTTTTCGGAACCAATACAAGTGTACCGACAATAATAAAAGGGATTTCAAAATTTGTCATCAGGCCTATTGTCAGTGACATATGCCGAGCGACAACTGTCAAGCGACAGGTGACATATTACAATTTTATAAAATATTTTCTATAGAAATACTTACAAACATGACAGGCGTTTTGCTACAATTGTATGTATTACAATTATGTTGTGAAACAAGAATTATTTTTTCTTGTCGACATATTTGTAGAATTGTCGGTGAATCTTGACAGGAAATGAGTTATATGTCGGAATTTCGTGACAATTGTCGTGTTTCTTGTGACAATTGTCATAAACTTAGCAAGAGAAATATCTGTTTTTTTCCGCTATAATAAAGTTTTTTTTAATAATACAATGATGGTGGCAAACAGGAATACGGCCCGCCCGATGGTAAGCGGTAACCGTAGCCCATGGATGCCTGTGACGTCAGCAACAGTGACGTTTTACAATTGTCGCACCTGTCACCGTGGTGAAATTGGGGCGGTCTAATTATTCTACATACAGAGGCATGTATCTTTTTGTTAAGCTATTAAAGAATGGTACATGTAGGGGAGCCGGGGGCTTAATGTAACAGGGGTAAGTAGTAACGCTCAATTTTGACGGGGAATTAAAGACATTTTATTTTTATTTTTGCTGAATGACTTTCTTATAACTCGAGGAATAACGTAAACACCGCCATTGCCCCGCCAGACATCGAAGCGAGTGGATGTGCATACGAGCTCTGTTTCGACCAGGTATTGAAAAAAAATTACGGGGTAAGTTGTAACAACTCCCAGTTTTTCAATAAGTGTTTGGTGTAAAAGATGCGTAAACATTTAAAATTATTCTGTAATCGGAATTAGTGCTTAGATACTTTACAAACCTTGAAAACCTTCATACTCAGAATCATAAAATTATACATAAATATTTTAGACAATACAGGCCTTTTTCCTAAAACTATTACAACAAGCCCCCCGCTCCCCTACATACTTTTGACGCGTATATACTTTGTTCCGCTACTTTTGATGTTGACTGTAAGTACACAAATAAAATAAGAGATTATTTATACAGAAGGCCAGCACTTCCAAACTTCGCCAAGATATGGATAGTATATACTTTTCTCAAAAATGCCTGGAAATACAACCAAACTAACAATAATATAACCTTAAAGTTGAGTTGTGTAACACACACCCACACATCAAACTCATCATTGAGTTTTGTGGGGACGTTCCGCTGGCCTAGACCGGCTATCTTAATTATTTGGCTTCGGTCCCAAAGTCTGCAAGTGGCTTACTTTATGCCGATGACCTGAAAGTTTTCCATGGTGTGCAAGAGATACACGATTGTGTTGCTCTCCAGGACGACGTGGAACGAGTACGCCAATGGAGTGTCGAGAATAAGCTGTGTTTCAATACCGCTAAGTGCGCTGTCATGACCTTCAGCAGGGCCCGCAATCCATTGTGCCATAAATATCTCCTAGGCCTGGAAGAAATAAACCATGTCACCACTATTAGGGACCTCGGTGTTGTATTTGATCCCCACCTTAACTTCCATGAGCACTTAAATTCGCTAACACGTGATGACTGCTATAAGAGGTTGGGGTTTGTTATAAGAAATTCTAGAGCCTTTTATGACTCAGGAACTATGAAGCTCTTATACACCTCTCTAGCTAGTGAGAACCAAGCTTGAGTCGGCTTCCATAGTCTGGAACCCTTACGAGTTATCCTACATTCTTCTGGTAGAGAAAGTGCAAAAGGTATTTTTGCGCTTTTGATACAAGAAATCGTTCGGGTGCTACCCATTTTTATACCTCACAAAATTTTTGCTAGGCGTCTTGGGCTTTAACTCCCTAGAAGTCAGGCGAAATTTTGCGCACCTATCTGCTACTTGCAGTATTTTGCGAGGTGAGTCTGATTGTGCCGAATTGGGCACGCAAGTGGTGCGACTGTATGTTCCTCCACTAACCAGGATCAATTTCAGACCTCGTGACCGGGGTCTACTGGCGGTGCAGATGTCACGAACTGTTTCTCGCAGGAAATCGCCGCTAGTTCGCGCCCTCGACCTCCTGAATGCGCTATTAGCATCAGCTCCCGAGTGTGATCTGTTTGCTGGCAGGTGGAATATAGTGCTTAATGAATGCTTGAGGTTTTGCGAGATGATTGATAACCGGCCTTCGACAGTTTGAAAAGTAGGTACTATAATTGTAAAACATACAGTTATGTTTGTATCGCAATGTTTTTGTTATATTGTTTATACATATTTAAATTTACTTGTAGTTCCGCAGTGACTTGGTGTATATTGTCATGCTGTGTAACTTATTTGAATAATAAAACAAATAAATAAAAATATAATCTTATATGAAAATCTGTCGCCGGTACGCCTCGCGCGCGCAACACGTTGTTTCGCAGTTTATCAATACGAACGTAATAACAATATTTCCTCGGATATTTAAGTGTTATTGGTAACCCGTTATATTTACCTCTAGGTGGGTCCCGGAGTCCTCGGAGCCGGCGGAGTCGAAGGAGCGGCTGCGCGCGCTGGTGCTCGGCACGGCAAGCAGCGCGCCCGCGCTGGCGGCGCCGGCGCCGCGCGCCGCTTCCAACTGGATCTCATCGAAAGACGCCGACCGAACCTGCGTACACGCACGTACACCGATTAAAACAATACAGTATAATATAAATGCTAACTATAATAAAAAAAACTATAAAATTAATAAGTTTCAATCCATTTGTACAATCTTTCGCTAGAACCACAGATGCGTCACAAACGCTCAGCTGTGGAGGATCAAGTAGCCAACTATGCGTTAAGTAACTGTAATGCATATTCGACAGTAGCAGAAGATGGAGCATTTAATTATTTTATATACCTAACACTCAAGGAGGAGAACAGCCTTCTAGTCACAGAACGTAAGATAACTAATACCTAAGGAAGATTCTGGAACCCGTCAAAAGAGACGATAGGAATACGAAAGAATGCCGAAATAGAGCCGCCTATAACAAGTGAAACCAAAGAACATCGTCGAAAGGAAGATCGGGCAGTCAAAAAGCCTACTCGGGTCGACCAACTGGACCTTGTATAGTGATGAATTAATCAAATTAAACACAAGTATATTTATATATCTACTAACAAATTTTTTGATGCCAAGGTGCAATACCTAAATATAGCACTTTATAACTAGCAAAAGGCAGAGCTTTGTAAGGGCTCGCGGAGTTTTTCTACCTACACGTACCGGACCGCGATTGTGATCCAATCCGAGGCTTGTTTCATGGCTCCTCTACACGATGGGCCAGCGCTGGCCACTCCAAGGGACGCAGCCATGCGGTAGAATGAGAAAGCAATATCACTTGCTCCCTCTAACGCATAAATGCGTCCCTTGGAGTGGCCGGCGCTGGCCCATCGTGTAGAGGAGCCATCATGTTTGATCGAGTGGGTACGTAATAACGCAGCTATGTGAGAGCAAGAAAGAAATATACTAACCGGACCCCGGGTGCTGTCCGGTACGCCTGTCTGTTACAGCTTTTACTTTGTCCATTAAAACGTGTCCAGACGACAAAATCAAATTGCCAATATCATCCACACGTAATAATCGTAATATACAATTTCATAAGTGCTCCTATGTACACGGTACCGCCCAGTACGTTTTGTAAGGAACCCAACTGGCTTTCCTACAAAATGTTGGGTCAGCGATCTAATGTCCTTGAATTTATTTTTGCGTTCACTCCAAACAATTGAGCGAAAAACTATCCCGTCTACTACCACCTACTGGCGGTAGTCACGCTGCTCCGCACATAAACAAACACACACAGTTCCACTAGGTACAGCCAGGGTTCAGCATCAGCTCTATCTTGGGTACTGCTCTTCCAAGTGCTCATTAAGACGTATCAGATGACCAAAACAGCGTGTGCCTATGTTGCACCAAACCTGAGTTCCACTAGGTACAGCCAGGGTTTAGCAACAGCTCTATCTTGGGTACTAATCTCCTAAGTGCTCATCAAGACGAGTCGGATGACCAAAAGAGCGTGTGCCTATGTTGCACCAAACCTGAGTTCCACTAGGTACAGCCAGGGTTCAACATCAGCTTTATCTTGGGTAGTACTCTCCTAAGTGCTCATCAAGACGAGTCGGATGACCAAAACAGCGTGTGCCTATGTTGCAACAAACCTGAGTTCCACTAGGTACTGCCAGGGTTCAGCATCAGCTCTATCTTGGGTACTGCTCTCCCAAGTGCTCATCATGACGAGTCGGATGTCCAAAACAGAGTGTGTCTATGTTGCATCAAACCTGATCGAATTCCACTAGGTACAGCCAAGGTTCAGCATCAGCTCTATCTTGGGTACTGCTCTTCCAACTGCTCATCAAGACGTGTCGAGTGACGAAAACAGCGTGTGCCTGTGTTGCACCAAACCTGAGTTCCACTAGGTACAGCCAGGGTTCAGCATCAGCTCTATCTTGGGTACTTACTACTTTCCTAAGTACTCATCAAGTCGAGTTGCATGACCAAAACAGCGTGTGCCTGTGTTGTATAAACCCGAGCTCCATTAGGCACTGCCAAAGTTCAGCTTCAGCTATCTTGGATACTGGTCTACCCAGTGATCATCATGACGAGTCGGATATCCAAAACAGCGTGTTATGTATGTTGCACCCAATCCGAGCTCCACTAGGTACTGCCAGGGTTTGGCATCAGCTCTATCTTCGGGACTACTGTCCTAAGTGCCCATCAAGATGATTCGGATGACCAAACCATAATGTGCCTTTCTTACACCAAACCTGAGTTCCACTAGGTTTGGTGTAATAAAGATCGCTTTAAATATTGATCCTAGAGAAAAGTGTTCCAGATGTTTTTTGGAGAAAATTTTATGTAGATAATTTATTCCTAACAACCTATTTTGCTATGGGACACCGTTTACGAGTTATTTACAAAAAACTAAAAAGGGACTTTAAAATTGATAATAATTAACTTACCCGCTGTTTTGTCTTTTTAAATATTGATCCTAGCGAAAAGTGTTATATATGTTTCTTGTAGGAAATTTTATGTTTATTATTTATGTATAAGATTATTTTGCTATGAGTCATACTTTTCAAATTATTAACGAATAAATAAAAACAAGGAAACTTAGAATTTATTATAATTAACTTTCCCTCTTTATTATCTTTTTAAATATTGATCCCTGCGAAAAGTGTGCTGAATCTTATTTGTTCAAGATTTTGTGTAGATTATTATCGTTTAACAACATTGTTTGATATTGGCCACCGTTTATGATTTATTTACGAAAAACTAAAAAAAGGGACCTTAGAAGTGATTATAATTAAATTCCCCGCTTTAGTATCTTTTTGAATATTGATCCTAGCGAAAAATTGTACTGAATCTTTCTTGTAGGCAATGTAATGCAGATTACTTATGTAATAGAGCATTTTTTGCTATGCGCCACCGTTTAAGAGTTATTTACGATAAACTAAAAAAAGGGACTTTTAATGTCAAATATCTCACTTCCGGTCAAGATTTCGATCAAGCAACCGGTAAATTCGGATTCAGCGGGGTCTAATTAGGTTAAAAAACCCGGTTACCAAAAAGTAATATGATTTGCACGTCGAAATAGATTTGATGAAAAATAAAACCAGTCTACCATACAAGTTGCAGTCGGATTGTAGTCCGTCTGATCGGCCCTAAGTCACTGAAGTTTGTATTAATATGCTTATCTTTATTTATAATCTTAGCAGTTCCAAGCAATAGTAACACTAAAGGCGCCATTCATTAATTACGTAAGACATGTGTAAGATAATTTTTGCCAGTTTTTGAATCCCTCCCTCCTCTTTGTAAGAAATAATAAGAATAGGCTGTCCCCCTCCCAAAAATATAATTTATTTTCAAAAAAATGTTTTATAAATGTTTATTTGTACCTGTTGTACAAAGGTACTTGAGCTCGTTTTAGCTAACTCTGCACCGTGTTTGATAGCAAGTGTGGAAGTATTATTTTAAACGTTATAATTTCATAGAAATTAAAAAAAATATCGCATCTTTGTGATCTTACCTTACGTAAGAACTATGAAAACCCCCTCCCTCCCCCTTGTAAGAAAAAATAAGATATGTCGACCCCCCTCCACACCAAAACGTAATAAACGAATAGCGCCAAAACTGTTTCTCTAACTGCAAATACCTGATTTAAGTTTGTTAACATAACATGACTGATCAATTCATCAGCGTCACAAAACATACGAGTAAATTGACCTCCGCAGTGAATATACAGCAAGATTGATTGTTCTAAATAGTAGGTATTCACAGAAACTTAATTGCTAAATAGGCAATCAAACCAAACGAAGCGAGGTGGGTTGAATCCAAAATTTTAACACACTTTTGTATTCATCCTTGTTAATGGCGTAAGCGCCATCGACATTATTGAAATTGAAAACACCACATACATAGGTATCGTATTGTCTGAGTACCCACAACACAAGCCTTCTTGAGCTTACTGTGGGGCTTAGTCAATTTGTATAAGAATGTCCAATATTTATTTATTTATTTATTTATTTACTACTAACGCCATCTGGTACAGAAATAAATAATTCACATTAGCACGAATGTTAATTCATTATTTTGCCAACAGATGGCGCTAGTAGTAATACAAAGTGTTATTACTTTATTAAATTTTTTTAGGTTTATAAAATGATATTTTTATGTTTGATAACAGATCTAGACATGAATTTAAATTACTATGTTAAATCTCAAACCTAACAGTGTGATAGTTTTTCCATAAAGTGTACCACAAGAATGCATAGTTTGTCGAATAGTGATAGGGCTCGCTTCGCTCGCCCTAATAAATAGTACCAAAACTAGTTCGATTTTATATAATACTAGTCCTAGATGCTGTAGTGTGCACCATATATGACACGCACACTCTCTCACACGTACCCTATATATACCCTAGCATAAGTATATATATCAGAATAAACCTATACTCCTGAGATAGTGTTTGTCTTTACGTCCCACCTCACATGGCGATCCTGCCAGTGCGGCCTTGTGCTGCACTGGCGGCGCGCCGCGCCAGCCTATGACCAGTTATGATGAACTTTTAGTGATTTAGCGGAACTCTATAAGTGGTAGAAATAATGTGATAAGTTCGACTTTACATTCGACTAAGTAAATAAAACAATTATCAATACAACATAGTGCGTAATACTGCGTAATAATATTCCTCGGACAGTGAAATAAAGAAAAAAAAATACTAAAAATAAAACAAGTGACCGTAAACGTGACATAAATAAAAATGGACGCAATAAAAATAAACATAAACAGGGACATCAAATTTTTGTCACGATATGGTTGCTGCTGGGCGTTGTTCGTGTCGGTGGATCGGGGCGTGGTCTGCAGCTACGGGTGCCCTTAGCCAAGGCACGAGGTCCAGTGGTAGTAAAAAAAAATTGTGAAAAAAGTGAAAAACAGACATTCTTAATAATAATTGAAGTGACTTCTATTTTTAAAGGTTTCAAGCGTACATTTTTAAGGCATTCATTTTCTAATTAAGTGTATGAATTATTGATAACATTAAATTTATGATAATGCCGCTAGATGACGAAACACAATATGGATAAAAGGGCAGTCATATCACTATATAACGAGAATAATAATTAATTTTCAGTCTTAAGTGTAAAATGGTGTTAATTTTTTTTTTCCTATAATTATTATTTTTCCTTGCCTCAATTTGCTTTTCAAATTTTCTTAAGTGTTATCACTACATGAATGACACAATTACTTCATCCTTCTCGAATACCTATAGCCCACATGACGGCGGCGCGTGTACTCCATATCTGGAATGGCACGCGAAGTCTGTCATTTCATCTCAAATTTCATAGTCTTCCTGCAGTGTTTTAGATCTTTTGAATTCAATGTAAATGTATTAAAACAAATCATACTTGATAAAACTTAACATAATTTTGGAATAACAAATGCAAAATATACCGCGATACCGCCTTTTAACCATATAATTATATTATTATTATACTAGATTAGTGATGTTTTTAATTAAGGATTATTTTGATTTTAAGACAATATTTTTATGTAATTTAATGTGTATTGGAGTTGACATATAATATGGACTTGACGGATTTAGAATCAAAGTGGAATTAAATGATGACAGTATTGATAAATGAGGATAAAAGGATGGTAAAAAAAATATGTATATAAAAAACATAGGATTGTGATCGTTTATGAAAATTTTTATTAGTTGGTAGAGGTATGCTCAGGATTGTTTTAAAGTTGGATTTTATGGCTTGTGGTTTTAAAAAAGTGTTAGGGATTGTAAATTTATGTAAAGAATTTATAATGGAATAGTTTGATATGTGTAGGTACCTACTTTGTAATTTCGTTTCGTCATCAAAGCGTGCTACAATTGTGTTTATTAACTTTGATTATTAATTTGTCAATTATTTTATACTTAATTATGTTATTATTCTGCTTTCTTGTTTTTGTTTTTTTTTTCTTTGTACAACCAATCTAAAAATTGAAATGAAAACTGGTTAGTAGGTACCTACAATAAATATTGATTGTTCTTAGATTTTATATCTTATTTTTACGTATTTTTTGTCATAAATTGTAAAACAGTGTAACTATTCACTCTTTTCATATTATTACTACATATATGAAAAAAGACTATTTTGTAAACTTATAACCTTTTTTTTTCTTTTGGATGGGAGGTGTAGTGTTCACCATATATGACACGCACACTCTCTCACACGTACCCTATATATACCCTAGCATAAGTATCATATATCAGAATAAACCTATACTCCTGAGATAGTGTTTGTCTTTACGTCCCACCTCACAACGCAACGATTCCCTATCGAACGAGCGAGCGAAGCGAACGAAGTTCTTACATTCGACTTGGGAGACGCGGCTGGCTAGGGGCACGTCCCGGCATTTCGATGTTTTTAAGCTGAACTATCAGAGGATAGTTTGATACTCAAGAACTTAAGTAAATTTGTTCTAATTTAAATGAAATTGGGTAAACGTGCAGTTGAGGGCATTATATTTTAGTCATTAAATTATGAGCAGGCTTGATCAAGGGGTTATTGAGCGAGAAGAGCTTAGAAGGCTAAAAAGCTAAAAAGCTATTTGTGAGGGGTCTTACTATTCTGGTCATCTTTTTGCAAGAAATTATGGTGAAGTTTGGTATCAAATGAAAGTGCTCGGCTTGCACTTTTATAATATCGTTTTTAAATTTACCATTTTGAAATAATTAGCAAGATAAAAATAAACATAATATAGGTATACGGCATTTGACAGGAAATATTTCGGTTTACCACAGTTACAGTATCAGTTAAGGGCTCCACAGACCTTGTAATAAATCCACGCGATTTTTGATCCATTGCCGCATATAGTGGGACATAAAATAGTAGAAATTAAATAAAATTGAACTCTAAAATTTCCATACTATAGTCGGTCAAACAAGTTTGTCAGTAGAAACGGGCGCGATATTCAAATTTTCTATGGGACGATGAGGGGACGATAGCCCTTCGCGCCTACATTTTTTAGCCGCTTTTTTCTACTGACGGAAATGGCTTGACCGACTATAAATTGTTGCCATGTGTAAGCATTTTACGTCAAAAATGTGACAGCTACGTAGAAAGTAGCGCCCTTATTTATTAACCGACTTCAAAATCTCAAAAGGAGGAGATTCGATTGTGATTTTTTTGACTGTATGTATATGCATACAGATTGGTCCCGTTTTTGTCAAAACCCAGTTCTGATGATGGGATCCATGAGGAATCGAGGGAACTCCTCAAACCTTAAAGGCATACATATAGTGACTTATGTGTTTTATCAACAAATCAAGCATATACATTCAAAAAAGTGACATTTGATGAAGTGGAACTGCTGATGATGATCAGAACGGAACTCGTCAACGACGCATAGTTCACGTTTGGCTATTTGTCCTCTTCGTTATGTTTGTTAAGCAAATTAAGTTTTTAAGCCACATTTTTGTCATGCTCGAGGTCTTATGATGGTATCCATGAGGAATCGAGGGAACTCCTCAAATCTTAAAGGCATGCGTATAGAGATTTGTGTATTTTCATCAGAAAATCAAGAATTTACATTAAAAACTGTCGCATTTGATGAAGTGGAACTCCTGATGATGATCAGAACAGAACTCTTCAATGACTACACGTTTGGCGATTTCGAATTTGGATTTTGACGGAGTTGGCCCTGGAGCCAGACCTGACCCGGAACCGGCCTCTTATCTAGACCCGGTCCTGGACCCGGACTTGGACCTGGACTTGGACCTGGACCAAGACCTAGACCTAGACCTAGACCTGGATCTGGTCCTGGATCCGGAACTGGACCCGGACCCGGACTTGGACCCGGACTCGGACCTTGACCTAGAAAACTACTGATACCTAAGCTAAATAAACCACTATGATTACTTACCATAAAATGTAGGTCTTAAGTATAATGATGCCAAACTTACTAGCCCCTCCCGCTCAAACCCCCGTACACCGCACCGCACGCGCCGTTTAGTGGGTTAGGTTAGGTTTGAACTGCGGTCCTCACAGAACCGAAAAAAGTGGGTTAGGTTAGGTTAGAACTGCGAGCCTTACAGAAACGAAATGCTACTAGAAAAGTGGTTTTGGTTAGGTTCGAACTGCAATCCTCACAGAACCGAACTGCTATCAGAGAAGTGGGTTCGTGAGGCTAAAACTACGACCCTTACAGAAACGAAATGCTACCTACTAGAATAGTGGGTGGTTTTACCTCCTTTTCTACATAGTGCACCATATATGTACAATAATCTTTCACCGGCCCCCATAGAAGCCGGTTTTTTTTTCTTGAATATTATTTTCTACTATTTTATGTTGAACTATACGAGTAGGTAAGTAGGTGCACCAAAGTCAATCGCTCTAACTATATAATTTTTGGCAAACCGCGAGTTCTCAGTTCGGGGCGAACTACTAGTTTCTTAATATAAATAAAATCAAAAATAGTTGAAAAAGTTAAAGTACGTAGTAAAATTTTGGGCGTTTTGATTGACTCTAATCTAAATTGGAAGCCGCAATTGCAGGAGTTGAATAATTCAATTGGTTCAGGTTGTTTTGCTTTGAGAAGCTTACGGAAAAACAAAGATTGAGCAGCTTAAGGCGGTCTACAACGCCTTCTTAGAATCTAAATTACGATAAAGCATGGGTAACAGTTATCAATAAGTAAAATACGAAAGTCATTTCTTGGGTGTACCCTTAGTTTATCGCCAAATCTTTTGCAGAATTTTGTTATACAGAAAATTATTCATAGAATAATGGAATCGCACATTTTTGTTACAATTAATTCTGTTTCTTCGATTATTCATTTCAAAGAAACATATTTTGTAACTTGATTAAAATTTAGAATATTTATTCAAAGATTTTTAAATAAAATAAAAGCCTGACTGTAGAATTATAATCCATTGAATATTATTTGTCCGACACTACAGTTCACAGAATTATTCTACAAAATTACCTTTCACATACTCGTAGTATTCATTGAAATTGCTAAAAAAGGAGTTTAGGTTACTTTAGAGCTGCAACTTCTAAGAAAACGAACCCTTGCTGGAAAAGTGGGTTACGTTAGGTTAGAACTGCGACCCCCAAGAAAACGAACGGTTGCCAGAAAAGTGGGTTAGGTTAGGTTAGAACTGCGACCCCCAAGAAAACGAACTGTTGCCAGAAAAGTGGGTTAGGTTAGGTTAGAACTGCGACCCCCATAAAAACGAACTTTATCCATAAAAGTGGGTTAGGTTAGGTTAGAACTGCGACCCCTAAGAAAACGAAATGTTGCCAGAAAAGTGGGTTAGGTTAGGTTAGAACTGCGACCCCCAAGAAAATGAACTGTTGCCAGAAAAGTGGGTTAGGTCAGAACGGCAACCCCTAAAACCGAATTCCTTCCAGAGAAGCAGATTGCGTTAAATTAACGACTATAAATAAATAAAATTCGACTAAATAACTATTCTGTATATAAAATTTTGGTGAACCGTATTTATAAGAAGTGACTTTTCTACAGATCGATGATTCTGTGAAATGAAATTACATGAACAAATTGTTCTTGAAACAAAACTAATGTTTTAAATTTTTGGTGAAACATTAGTTAAATCCGAACTAAAATTATTTGAAGTAAATATTCTATGTAAAGATTATTTTGCGATTTGAAATTACTTGAAAAACTTTCTGTGAAACGAAAATCTGCAGAAAAATTTACGGCAAAATAAAGGTAAACCCATTTCTTGATGCAGAAAAAAGCTATCCAAATTATAGTCAGAATACCACAGGGAGCATTTTAGAAAACTTAAAATCTGTGCCTTGCGTTTATATTTTAGTTCTGCTATAAGAACTAGTCAAAAATTGGACTTAACTCAATGGTAAGTACAACAATAGACACCCATGAACCAGTCTCAGCAGGCATTGGGGCTTTTAAGAATTTTAAGAATAAGAACTTTTACTCAGAACGTATACTAGCACAGATTTCAATTGTTATCATCTCAAAAAACATTTCACTTCATCACAGGCCTTTACCAATTTGCCAATTTTAAAAGGATTATCACAAGCCTCGCAATCCCGTGGCATGGTGATATAACGTTATAGGTCTAACGGTGAATGACCCTTAATCCAATTATTCCACTTGTCGTATTTGCGTAAATACGAACGGAATATAGAAACATAGCTTTTTCTTTAAACTCACTGTATCGCTTTTGTTTTGTTTTGATGGACAAATGTAAACAATAAAAGTATGTAAATGAGCACCGTATTGAAATAAGAATGCAAAAATAATCGCCACAAAATTCACAAATAGAAATAAGCTCCGCTTTTAAAATTGATCACGATCTCGAAAACTCCTTTTATTTAAACTGAACACAATTATTTATGGTAATAGTCGCCATTAAGCTTTAAGCCAGGATAAAGGCCGATAAAAGGACTTTTTTCCTGACGTCGGAAAATTGTAATTTGGCTTCAAACTAGTTAAACAATTTTCTGTGCCGATACACAGCGCTGGCTTTAGTTCTTTCCTGCTTACCGCGCGACGTCATAATTTATACATGAACTTTTAAATTCTACATTGACATTCTCAATTTTAACATCTTCTTATTTATCCTACTCTTTTACTTCATACCCTATATAAGTATAAATGTATGTAGAGGTAGAAAAGTAAAGCTACGATTTTATGTGTCCCTATTTCTACGGTTTACAAAAACGCAAAAGGTACATTTTCTTTATATTTAATCTTATCATGACTTGATAAGATTAAACTTAAACACTAAGATTTTTTGCGCGTTTTGGGGATTTGCCCCATAGTAAAAGTTGTTCAGTATGACCTACATATTCACCCTTCAAAGTATGTTCAGACATAACAATCCACTCTGTAAAACCCCTGGATCACGGCGGGACGGGTCGAAATTTAATATTTTAATAAGATAATTAGAATTTTTACCTTGTTAGTTTTATAAATGTTTGCACAGAATTTATTTTCTTTACCCGTAAATTTTCATTATAACCATGCTTGTCTCAGGAATCTCGCTATCCGGTTTGCCCTAAGTACCTACTCTACTGCGAAACGCAGAAGAGATCACTGAAGCGTGGGCTTTGTACTTTAACAGGATGTATGTTGGTCGGTATGTCGGTACGGATTCAACTAGGGGCGAGCTGCTAACCGTCTAGCGAGCAAATGCGATGAGTAGGAGACCAGTTCTGTTTTCAATTTGATCAAGTTTTAATCTTATTACGACCTTGAGTCATGTCATCTGGGGTCCCAGCCAAGATCGTTGATGGAAAACGCCAATCGAAATTAATGACTGTATGGAAAAATTTCACGTGACTTTTCGTAGCATCTGTCATCCCGATATATTTTTTTCTATTCGTTTGGCGTTTGTCGATGTATGATTGTTATCTTTGCTAGACCCCCAGGCATCTCACGCGCACCAATAAGTGCGAGCGTGCGACTCCTAATTGCATTTTGTACGGACCACTTAGCGGTTCAGCTTCGCATGCTGACTCTAGTTCGTATCAAGATAATTATAGTGTCCGACCGAAGTTTTGGTTTCGGCAGGTTTCGGCATAAATATCATGTTTCGGCCGAAGGTTCAGTTTCGGCCTAAAAACTGCCGAACATTTCGGCCGCGTTAATTTTTTGAATAGCGTTCGGCTAGTTTTCTATAATAATAAAAGTGAATTCTAATTAAAAATAAAAAAGTACATATTTCTTAATCAGAATATGCGTGGTCCGACACGCACTTGGTGCGGTGCCTGGCTGGCTTGATGACTAAAAAGAAAGGTCGCATGTTTTTTTCCATCGATATTAACACTTCTTCTACTTCTTCTTTTTTACTTCACTTCTTGAATATGTCAAAGACCAAGGTCATGACAAACAGCACAAAACGTAGGATTGAGATAAACGGAGCACACATCGCATATGTCCAAGAATACCTTTATCTTGGCCAAATAGTCTCTTTCCAGGCGCGACAGGAGAAAGAAGTCCAAAGACGCACCGAAAACGCCTGGAAGAGCTATTGGTCAATGAAACACCTGATGAAGGGAGACCTACCTCTATCACTCAAGCGTAGGCTCATGGACATGTGCGTACTTCCAGTTCTCATCTACGGTGCTCAGACCTGGTCATTGACGGAAGCTCAGAACTCCAAACTCGGGGTTTGCCGGAGAGCTATGGAGCGTAGCATATTAGGTGTAAAATTAAGGGATCGAGTCCGAAACACCACGCTGCGCTCTAAGACTCGAATAATGGACGTAGCTCGGAAAGCGGCCAAGTTAAAATGGGACTGGGCTGGTCATGTCTGCCGAATGCCGGACAACTTGTGGGCCAAGTTAACCACAGAGTGGGAGCCCCACGAGTCTAACCGGGGAGCCGGCAGACCTCGTCGGCGATGGCGGGATAACTTGGACTCCTTCTTGATAGGCTGGCCAGATATTGCACTAAATAGAAACGAGTGGATGAAGAGGGGGGAGGCCTTTGCCCAGCAGTGGGACACAGTGGGCTCTGAATAATAATAATAATAATTAACACTTCTATAAAAGTTTCGGTTTAGGTTTTGGCAGAAAAAGTTTCGGTCGGACGCTAAAAATTATATGAAAAATAATACCATATCAATTTTATAAAACAGCATCGGCCTCTATAGAGGGATTGCAGGCTGTTTCAATGGCAACATCATAGAAGGACCTATAGATTACCGGAATTGCAGAATCCGTTTAGAAGCTTTGGAAACTTCTGACAGGCAAGGCCATGAAATTGTATGTGATAGGTGACGAAGGTTAGTGTGGGGTCCTGTTTTGGAATGAGTAAGTAGATAAAGAGCCGTTGAGCAAGGTTGGCATGAGATGTTTTGATGTGCAGTGAGGCCAATTACTTGATTAATTCCGAACGTATACTTTGACATCAAAATTATGTCTAGTTATCAATGCAATTGATTAATTTTTAGTTTGAAACACTGAAAGAATAAGGTTAATGAATGAAGAGCAATCATTTGTATTGTGCGCGTGTGTGAAAATGTAGGGAAGTATGTAAATAACAATACTGACAACTCTCAAAGGCTCTTCACATGTAGTCATCGTCACAAAGTTGCTTGGCTTGAGCCATGTTTGTATTTGTTTCTCGAAAGGACTATTATTCTTGTAAAATAAATTTATGTATATTTGGTTATCTATAAAAGGGTGAAAGGCACTGAATGTTAGGACAAAAGCAGACTTGGTAAGAGGGACGGTAAAATATGGTTTTCTTCCTTATACCTTCTAGCTTCTGAACTCAACTTCGTCTGCGTGGGATGATGATGATTGATAAAAACTATCATATCTCCGTAGGTACCAGCCTAAATCGGTTCAGCGGTTTAAGCGTGAAGAGGTAACAAACAGACAGACAGAGTTATTATTACATTTATAATAAATATTAATAGTGATATGTGAATCCTTTGTTCTTATAATTATAACCGAGTCCTTGTGTTGTTGTGAAAGATCGACTTCGCACTTGTGACACCGCTGGAGTACCTAACAAGCGTCCATAGACTGCGGTGACCGCTTACCATCTGGCCGGACCTGAGCATGTTTGCCATCATCGTAGTTTAAAAAAAGTTACTTAGATAAAGTGGGTCCCTATCCCTGAGATGGTTAAGAAAATAAGCGGCGCTTTAGAAAATTCGCTCCGGAACCGATGAGCATAAAAGATTCATGTGATCAGTATCCAGTAAGCAACACAGGTGTGCCAGAGCTGACGTTGCGACGCCGACAGCCAGTCAATATTGCGAAACTGGGTCATATTGAGGTACTACACTGCATCTTCATGCCTGATTGACTAGATTAATTTGGGCGCATATATTCAATGTAGTCGGTACTTTTGTATGAATTACATTTAATAAATTAACTTAATTTACATTTCTTTTTAATATTTGTATAATTAAGCACGACTTTTCTCATAAAATAATACTTTATTAAGATAGTTATCTATTGATGATTCCAACGGGCCCAAACTCTATTAGGTTGTAACCACAACCGGCCAGCCAAGTGTATCTAAGTAATCGAACCCGATAACTTAGATACACCTGGCTTGATGGTCCCTTAACGTTTCATTTTCCTTATCAGCGATGCTTCATCGGAACTTCCACATAAGCAGCACGTGTGCACATACATAATTACCTAAGTATATACTTTTCCGCTTTTGTAAATCGGCCTGCATATAATAGACTTACTATATCTGAGTTATTTATCTATCCGAGTAGCTCGATCTACTACATAAATTGTCTTGTTCTGCGTAGAAAAATACCCAATTGCATTTTTTTTTTTTTTCATTTTAAGTTTTATTACACGTGTTAGTCCTAATCGCTTTTTTTTTTCAAAGAGTAATATTTTCACGATAGTCACACTAAGTCAAAATGTAGGTAGGTTAGGTTCGTTAGATAGCTCCAGATGCCCAAAAAGCTAACCGCCCAGAAATAGGAGCCCCGCGTATTAGGAGGCCAATTTTAGGTAGGTATAATAATTGTATGTCGGCTTATTAAGAGAGAGGCTACTTACATAATTTGCTCAAAGAAGACAATAACGGATACTGATCAAGACTAGTACCTAAACAACGAGTGATGAATACAGAATATTACTAAACAAGAAATAAACGAAAAACTAATGAGACGAGCAATGATGATACCAACAAGATCAAAAACCTTAATAACCAGAATCGACGTCTTTTACGGTTCTTGAAAGTTCAATCAACTTTTTAAAAGGAATTAGGGGGTAAGTTTAGTAGCGTTAGCACCCACCTGCTTAGGCACCTCGAGACTGCTCTGCGTCTTCATGTCGGCCGGCGTGGGCGTCTTGGAGCGTTTGAAGGTGGAGCGCAGACGTTGCATGCTGGCGCGCCGGACGGGGTGCGCGCGCGGGGCTCATGTCTCGGGACCGCTGCGTCGCGCCCGCCCGCCGCACCCCTGCCGTGCGCGCTCACCACTACAACAACTCACATTATTTAGTAAACTATACTTAGCACAAAAAAATCGACGGTTTTGGTTTATTTATTTATCTTATAGCATATATAATTTACACGCTTAGCGAATTGACGTTGAATAAATATACCTTATAGCCCTAAATATGACATCTTAATTAAACTTGTGACTGCTTTTCCCAAGTAAAAGTCAGTCCATTTTCTAAACTATGCGTATAATGTTTTAATACCAACACTCGCACATCATACTCGTACATTACTTATGCTACAAAAATCACATATGTACTCGGATTAGGTAAATACATTAGCTTCGTACTTGTTTAAGCTTAAAAGCATAGCAGTTTTCTCTTTTGCAATATAACCTGCAAATATTAGGAATACCTACTCGTATTGCAACACAGAGCGAACGTGCAAAAATATACAAAACGCTTTTATGGCTTTAAAAATACATACGAGATGTGTCAGGTATATCCTTGTGCTAAATATAGTGACTAGGTAGGTACCATCGCCCACACTGTTAACTGTACAACTGTACATCGGTGGACCTTATTCCTTTTTTAATAAGGTCCACCGATGTACTTACAGCTAAGTTAAGAGTGTTGCTGTTTGTACATCAGCTCATCGACCGCAGCTATTTTATTTTATTTATTTTAAGAATATCATACCATGGTACCTACCGTAAAAAGGGAAAACGCATTTTCACTATAAACGCGTTTTAAGGTAATTAATTAAGTCCATCTTTCCTCGCAACTATGAATTAGGTACTATTTCCAACTTGTTTCTACATAAAAATGACGTCAATCCTGCCTGCGGGTTTCCGCCACTGACAGAAAAAGTACCTAATCCATGGCTCACCAAAAGTTTTTGTGAAATGTTTAACTTTATCCGCGTTTGTAAGGGTCTCCCTTAATCAAATTCGACAGAATACCCTAATTTGATTAAATGCCCTTATACCTTGCTACGTCTGGCAATCCTTATTCTTTCTTTTAAATTAAACTTACTACAAATTTTTGTTAATTGCGAATTTAAGTACATTTACAATTACAGGTTATTTTGTTAGGTAGTTACTTATCTACATTACTAAATTTACTTTAGCTAGGTACATAATATTAGAATGATATATCTCGTTAAAACACTGCTACCTTGATCATCTTAAATTAGCTTTCAGACAAAAATATCTGTAAGTATTTTAAATGTCATCGCTGCCTATCACAAAATAAGCTTGTCACTTCTCTGCCCCGACGAGTAAAACGAAATACCAAGAGCATAATAGATTCGTCGCCGAATAGAACCAAAGCCCAAAACTATTCAACTTGAAACGAAAAGTTTATAGTTTTAGTTTACGTCAGCTGCGGAAACTTATATTGTAAATGATCAAACATTATAATAAAAGAGAAAATCACAAGGGAAAGGCTAATTTTAAACGGGGAATTAAACTTTGTTAATTAATTAATTTATCTTATTAAATAATTCTCTATTTAGTACAGTGCCTACATTTAGAGTCTCTAGATTAGATTAGATTAGATTAGATTAGATTCATTTATTTCTTGTTGTAAATATACATTAAATTTCACACGTCAAAATAGAATGCATTTCACAAAAAGATCGTCACAACAAAAAATATCAATAATAATAATCTAAAAACAATAAAATAACAGTAATACAATATAAAACGACTTTCTATAAAATAGAAAAGAGTAGGTAAAATGTAAAAATCAGTCAAATTATAAAGAATATAAAAAATAAAAATGTCCAAAAATAATAATAAAAATATTTAAAATATACGACTAGCCTAGGTAATGTCTAAAGGTCAAAATTAATATATTACAATAATAGGAAATGTATGTCAATTGTTACTAATTTATAAAAATTTAAAATATACTTATTAAAAAATTAAATAGTCAAGATTTTATTCTTTATATTCTTTGACAGAATAGAGGGTTTTATTTAATAAAAGTTCCTTCAATCGGCGCCCAAATACATCATCCGATGATTCATTTTTGAGAGTGGCGGGTAGGGTAGTCTAATGAGTGTAACAGATACACTTGAATGCGAACTGTACTGTTTTGTCTTGCTACAATTAGGCAATTGAACATTAAAATGATTGCCTGAAAAACGAAAAACTAACTTTCAGCTATTTATAAAGACACCTTGGCACAGTAGAATTTTAAACATGTCATTGTTTTATTTTGCGTGACTGAAACTTTAAAGTTTAGTCCCATTGCGCAATAGAAAAGTCGAGTCATTTTATGAAAAGCTTTTTAAATTGAAAAAGCCACTCAGTGTCCATTATTTAAAATCAGTCTGCCTCGAGCAGAACGGTAAATCGAAAAATTCGAAATTGCTCGTTAGTTTAGTTGCCCGAGGGTAGCTGGCGCACTGACCATGCTGAGCATGTTATTCCTAGGCAGTATTGCACGCCGGACGCTGTTTATATGTATAGCAGGTACAGATGATATTTGCATTCAATGGACTTTGTTCTAATGGAGCATTTATTCAATAGTCGATCTTGACAATAATAATATATTATGGAATTTTTGTTATAAGGTTAAATTAAGCACAGATAAACAGTTGAAATGCATTGGGTAGATAATTTATAACTTCGATTTTTCCTGGAAAATAAGACAGTGTAATTGGAAAAGTTGGAATTTCTATGAATGTGCAATACCAATCTGTATGTTAGTATACGAAATCACAGAATAAATTTAGTGACTAATGAATTTTGGCATGAGTCGTGTTTGTTCTATGTATACAGAGGGTTCGGAATTTCTATTTTCTATCTTTTAAAAAAAAAGCCATACCTACTCAAAGGGTCTGAAATAAAACACTTACATGTATGTATTATATAAATACCTAAATAAACTATCATAAAAGTAATTCTGTTAGAAATAGAATTCTGTTACTCGTATTACCTACATATTCATTTGGTATTATGTCTAAGTCCCTATTAGGTACAATTTATTTACAAGATAAATATTTGCTCTTTTATTATTTTACCAACATAAACAATAACTTCATAGCCGGTAGCAGCGACAAGCGCGATCCAAATAGACAGAAACATTTTAGCGGTACATATTTTCAGGGGCTTCTTCTAGAAATGTATTAGTTAGGTATTTGTTTTACAAGGGGGCAAAGTTGTTGTTTAACCGCTCATGCTAATATTGATACCCGAGCAAGCGAAAGATTCCAAAATTGAGCCACGAGCGTAGCGAGTGGTTCGAAAAATGGAATCTTGAGCGTTGCGAGGGTTTCAAAGCACGAGGGTTAAACAAAATTTGCCCCCGAATGAAACACAAAATTTTTCACCACACCAACCCGAAGCAAATATTAAATGTAAAATATCAAACAAAATCAAACCAAATCAAATTAAAATGAATGTTATTAAATACTTATCATCCAAAATCATCATTTAAAAGTCAATTCTACCAGCAAACATAAAAAATCAACTCACAATTTGCATTTGCTTACTTTGCCTCACATGTGAATTACTGATAGCAAAGTGCCGGCGGCACCCTAGGTTAGGTTTTTTATAATGTGTTTATATATTTTTGTTATGTTTTGTAAGTGTTTTTATATTTTACTTTTATACTCACATTGTAAAACCCTAACCTAAGACCCTAATTGAATAAAGAGAATAATAATAATAACAGGCCTTTATCATCTGTGTCAGATGTTTTAAGCAGCATCCTGGTTACGACACTTGCGTTCGTGGCTGTAAAGCCCTATACGAGAGAGGATCCCTCGGCCACACACGCGGCAGGTGTATGCTCCCCCAGGTGGGCGGGGGTTGGAGGCCTGCTCGTGGCGCCTCATGCGTTTTTCTTTTAATGAGGAAAACCAGGCATCGTCGTGCTTGGATTGACCATCGTGAATAGCACGACGCCACACGGGTCGGTCTTCGGGCAGTTTCTGCCATTGGTTGCATGAGATGTTAAAGGCAACCATGTCACGTTTCGCGCAATCTTTAAAGCGCAGCATTGGCCGCCCGACCGGTCTTTTTGCGTCTGCAACCTCTCCTAGCAGGATTTGACGTGGCAAACGAGTCCGTTCCATTCGATACACATGCCCAAGCCACCTCAGTCGTCTCTTCTTCAGTGTGGCTGTGATACTATGGAGCTGTGCCTCGGTTAGAACAGACTCATTTGTCACGCGATCCCTCCATGTGATGCCAAGTATGCTCCGCAGACAGCGCATATGAAAGGTGTTCAGCCGGCGTTCTTGTTTTGCGTAAGTTGTCCAGGATTCCGCTCCGTACAGAAGTGTGCTTAGGACACATGCTTGGTAAATAAGCATTTTCGTTTTTACCGTGAGATGTTTGTTGTCCCAAGCCCTTGCACGGAGCCTCCCGAACGTAGTGGCTGCTCTGCCGATGCGGGAATCGATCTCTGCGTCAAGCGAGAGATTGCTCGACACAAGCGAACCAAGGTAGCAAAACTTGCTGACCACCTCGAGAGGTGCGCCATTTAGCATGATCGTTGGCTGTTCTGAACATCCTTGCGCTAGTACGATGGTTTTCTTGGCGTTAATAGACATGGAAAAGAGGTCACAAGCTCTTGAAAATTTGTCCATGATGGTCTGCAGCTGAGACTGACTGTGAGCGACGAAAGCAGCATCGTCAGCAAAGAGAAGGCTGTCTACAAATAAGTCCTCCCTATGACGCTTGGACTTAAGCCTCGTTAGGTTGTACATCTGACCATCGGATCTTGTGTACAGATGTATGCCCTGTAGATCGTCTCCAAAAGCGACCTTCAAGAGTACAGAAAAGAATATTCCGAAGAGAGTAGGTGCCAATACACAACCTTGTCGAACGCCTCGGCGTACGTCGAAGGGAGCAGATGTTTCGCCGTTGTGAAGAATGGTGGCTTCCATACCCTCGTGGAATGATTGTACTATGTTCAGGAGCTTTGGAGGGCAACCAATACTGACGAGAACCGAGTATAGCCCCTCTCTGCTCACAGTGTCAAAAGCCTTGTTGAGGTCGACAAAAGCTACGACAAGAGGACTGCTTTGCTCCCTACACTTTTCCTGCAACTGTCTTAGTGAAAATATCATATTGACAGTTGACCGTTGGGCCCGAAAGCCGCATTGTGCCTCTGGATATACGCGGTCAGCTAGCTTTTGTAGTTTAGCCAAGGTAGCCCTAGCAAAAGATTTACCGACGATGCTAAGGAGGGATATTCCACGGTAATTGTTACATTCACCGCGGTCGCCTTTGCCTTTGTAAAGAGTGACGGTATTAGCATCGCGCATATCTTGAGGCACGCAACCCTGTTCCCAACATTTGGTCAGGTTGTTGTGAAGGACGGGAAGGATGCACTTAAGCTTGACGATTTCGGTGTACACTTCGTCTTTGCCCGGACTTTTACCGTTCTTAAGCTGCTTGACGGCCAGGTAAAGTTCCTCTACGGTAGGTGCGGAGTCTAGTTCGTGCCAAGTATCCAGGACCGGGAGTAGTCCCATAGTTTCTGGTTGAATGTCAACTGGACACGAGTAAAGCCCGGTATAATGTTCCACCCATCTTGCCATCTGGCGACTGTTGTTTGTAATGACAGAGCCGTCAGCTTCCTTTAGAGGGGCCGTCTTTTTTTGAATAGGTCCAAGAGCTCGCTTAATGCCTTCGTAAACACCACCTATGTTTCCTGCGTCTGCGCTTGCTTGGATCCCTTGACAGAGTTCTGTCCAGTATGCATTTGCATAAAAGCGAGAGCTGCGCTGGAGTGAGGCTTTCACCTTTTTGAGCTCCTCCCGTGCAGCATCGCAAGGGTTTAGGCGGAAGTTTAGGAAAGCCTGTCGTTTCAAGTCAAGAAGGGGCAGTAAGTGCTCCTCGTTTTCAAGTATCCAGTCGCGAGACTTTACCTTCTGGTACCCGAAAACTTTTCCTGCGGTGTCTGTGAGAAGGGACTTTACTTTTTCCCATTCCACTTGCGCCGATATGGAACTGTCCCATGCCGAAATTTCGTCGCGGACTGTAGCTCCAAATAACTCCAATGCCTCCAAGTCCCTGGTCTTAAAAAGATTGATCTTTTTCCGACCAAGAGGCTTAGAAGAGTGAATCTTTTTTGGAACTAATCGAACTTTAGTGGAGACAAGACTATGGTCAGTGTCGCAATCGGCACTGTGGAATGTCCGTGTATGGAGCGTTTCTCGCAGGTCCCTCCTTCTGGTAAGGGCAAGGTCTAACTGATGCCAGTGTTTTGAGCGGGGGTGCATCCAAGAGACTTTTCGCATCAATTTTCCTTTGAAAAATGTATTAGTGACGCACAGTTGATATTTAGAGCAGAACTCCAACAATCGTTGTCCGTTGTCGTTGAGCTTACCGACACCATGCGCACCTAGGCAATCGGGCCAGTCAGTATTATCCTGGCCGACCCTAGCGTTAAAGTCGCCCATAATATGAAGCCTATCGGATGGACGCACCCCGCGAACTACTTCATCGAGCTGGTCATAAAATTGGTCCTTGGCCTCGGGTTTGGAGTTTAGCGTCGGTGCATAAGCGGAGATCAGAGTCACGTAGCCGCTTTTCGTATTAAGACGCAAGACCATGATGCGCTCGGATACACCTACTGGTGTCTCTATTGCATCAAGAAGATGATTACGGACCGCAAATCCTACCCCATGCTCCCGAGTTTCCGAAGAACTCTTGCCTTTCCAGTAAAAAGTGTAGTTAGCCTCGCGCAAAGAGCCTTCATCCTCAATCCTGGTTTCCTGTAGAGCTGCAATATCGACGTTGAACCTGTTCAGTTCCGCGTCAATGTTGTATGTTTTGCGCAGATTTTGCGCGCAATCAAGATTTTCGCAGGTGTTTGGAAAACCTGTCCTCATTGTTCGGACATTCCATGTCGCGTAGCGCATGTAGGGAGAATTATTGTAGCTTTTAAAAGTTTTGTTTCCGTTCTGAGCAGGTGGTTGGTGTTACAGCGTCAACGTCCAGCTGTAAAGCTTGTGTCCCGTTCACCCAGACAGGACAAATTAACGCTGAGGCGGATCAGTACCTTATTGGTCGAGGATCGCTCAACTTAAAGCAGGCGGTAACTGATCAGTGGATCTTCGATGGATCCTCCTACTGTCGGAAGTGGCCCCTGGCGCCCGCACATGCGACGCCTATTCGTGCGGACTTATAACCGGTAACTGCCACTACCCGTGTTGTTTCCCCCCTGCACGGCAGGTGGGCGAAGTGCCCTCTCCGCGGATGCTGCTGCGCCTGGGACAGACGACTTTATGGCAACACGGGCTTGCCCAGAACCCGTACCACCCTCTCTCTCCTCCCCGACATGGTCCACAGGAATGACAAGTCAGTACGTGTGGTGCCGGTTTGGCCGCAGGTGCCTGGCTTGCGCCTAAACGGTGGCTCCAGATCCGGGTTTATTGTTAGTTTTCCTTCTTTTTGAAGACTGGATGTCAGCGTCTCAGGGCTTAGTGTTTCGTAAGACACACTTCAGCCGTAATCCCTTAGTCGCCTCTTACGACACCCACGGGAAGAAAAGGGGTCGTGCTATTCTCGCCCGGCACCACACGGCACGAGTACCTATACACAAAAAAACCTACTAATTTAGTGTATACCTAAATGGACATAATATACATCATTTTCACATTGTATAGTAATTATAATTTAATTACATAAATTAATCTAAGTATTATATTGGCATATTTTATTTTATACACAATAAGTCTGGCAATTTTAAATCTTGTGACATATTTTGTATTGGGCTATGGCCTGTCCCGTATTAATACAATTACACAAATGTTATATTTACATATATTTGAATTATTATATACATGTTTAATAAATGGATGAGGTTATAATGATACCGTTGTAGTTATTACATCTGTTTAGAATGATACCGTTGTAGTTATTACATCTGTTTAGAATGATACCGTTGTAGTTATTAGATCTGTTTAGAATGATACCGTTGTAGTTATTAGATCTGTTTAGAATGATACCGTTGTAGTTATTAGATCTGTTTAGAATGATACCGTTGTAGTTATTACATCTGTTTAGAATGATACCGTTGTAGTTATTACATCTGTTTAGAATGATACCGTTGTAGTTATTACATCTGTTTAGAATGATACCGTTGTAGTTATCAGATCTGTTTAGAATGATACCGTTGTAGTTATTACATCTGTTTAGAATGATACCGTTGTAGTTATTACATCTGTTTAGAAAGATACCGTTGTAGTTATTACATCTGTTTAGAATGATACCGTTGTAGTTATTACATCTGTTTAGAATGATACCGTTGTAGTTATTAGATCTGTTTAGAATGATACCGTTGTAGTTATTACATCTGTTTAGAATGATACCGTTGTAGTTATTACATCTGTTTAGAATGATACCGTTGTAGTTATCACATCTGTTTAGAATGATACCGTTGTAGTTATTACATCTGTTTAGAATGATACCGTTGTAGTTATTACATCTGTTTAGAATGATACCGTTGTAGTTATTACATCTGTTTAGAATGATACCGTTGTAGTTATTAGATCTGTTTAGAATGATACCGTTGTAGTTATTAGATCTGTTTAGAATGATACCGTTGTAGTTATTAGATCTGTTTAGAATGATACCGTTGTAGTTATTAGATCTGTTTAGAATGATACCGTTGTAGTTATTAGATCTGTTTAGAATGATACCGTTGTAGTTATTACATCTGTTTAGAATGATACAGTTGTAGTTATTACATCTGTTTAGAATGATACCGTTATAGTTATTACATCTGTTTAGAATGATACCCTTGTAGTTATTACATCTGTTTAGAATGATACAGTTGTAGTTATTACATCTGTTTAGAATGATACCGTTGTAGTTATTACATCTGTTTAGAATGATACCGTTGTAGTTATCAAATCTGTTTAGAATGATACCGTTGTAGTTATTACATCTGTTTAGAATGATACCGTTGTAGTTATTACATCTGTTTAGAATGATACCGTTGTAGTTATTACATCTGTTTAGAATGATACCGTTGTAGTTATTAGATCTGTTTAGAATGATACCGTTGTAGTTATTAGATCTGTTTAGAATGATACCGTTGTAGTTATCAGATCTGTTTAGAATGATACCGTTGTAGTTATTAGATCTGTTTAGAATGATACCGTTGTAGTTATTAGATCTGTTTAGAATGATACCGTTGTAGTTATTAGATCTGTTTAGAATGATACCGTTGTAGTTATTAGATCTGTTTAGAATGATACCGTTGTAGTTATTACATCTGTTTAGAATGATACCGTTATAGTTATTACATCTGTTTAGAATGATACCGTTGTAGTTATTACATCTGTTTAGAATGATACAGTTGTAGTTATTACATCTGTTTAGAATGATACCGTTGTAGTTATTACATCTGTTTAGAATGATACCGTTGTAGTTATCAGATCTGTTTAGAATGATACCGTTGTAGTTATTACATCTGTTTAGAATGATACCGTTGTAGTTATTACATCTGTTTAGAATGATACCGTTGTAGTTATTAGATCTGTTTAGAATGATACCGTTGTAGTTATTAGATCTGTTTAGAATGATACCGTTGTAGTTATTAGATCTGTTTAGAATGATACCGTTGTAGTTATTACATCTGTTTAGAATGATACCGTTGTAGTTATTACATCTGTTTAGAATGATACCGTTGTAGTTATTACATCTGTTTAGAATGATACCGTTGTAGTTATCAGATCTGTTTAGAATGATACCGTTGTAGTTATTAGATCTGTTTAGAATGATACCGTTGTAGTTATTAGATCTGTTTAGAATGATACCGTTGTAGTTATTACATCTGTTTAGAATGATACCGTTGTAGTTATTACATCTGTTTAGAATGATACCGTCGTAGTTATTAGATCTGTTTAGAATGAGACCGTTGTAGTTATTAGATCTGTTTAGAATGATACCGTTGTAGTTATTAGATCTGTTTAGAATGATACCGTTGTAGTTATTACATCTGTTTAGAATGATACCGTTATAGTTATTAGATCTGTTTAGAATGATACCGTTGTAGTTATTAGATCTGTTTAGAATGATACCGTTGTAGTTATTAGATCTGTTTAGAATGATATCGTTGTAGTTATTACATCTGTTTAGAATGATACCGTTATAGTTATTACCTCTGTTTAGAATGATACCGTTGTAGTTATTAGATCTGTTTAGAATGATACTGATCACTTAAAAGTGACGTTATTGATTGAAATTTAAATCTAGTCGTATTTTTAATTGGGTTGAATTTCATTTGTTCTTTGTTAATCTGTAATCTGCAGATAAAGAACATCTGCAGATAAAGAACAATTTTTTAACTTTTTATCTCTTAAATTAAATAAAAACCTTATAGCCCACAAATCAACTTGCGAATACAAAAAGGAGTTTTATTTTGTTAAAATAAGGATTTAAATTATAATACAATGAAATGAAAAGCCTCTTTATAGATCCGGGCGGATAGAGGATAAAGAGGATAAAATATTTTTCTCTTCTATAATATTACGTATAATAAATCTTACACAGGTGTGCAAAAAGTTATAGCTTGTTATATTCTTTATCTGGTTATATAGGTTATATATATATCCAGGCTTCTGAAAACGGGTTATATAAAAAGTCGTAGAGCTTTTTTGGATCACAATACGGCTGCCAGAAATTTAATTAGCAATCTTGAAGTCATTCTCGAGGAACTATATCGATTCGAATCCTGAGTTTTTGACTTTCGCTCGATAGAAAAATATCACGCACATAGGTCTAAAATACACTATTTATTTACCTATTATGCACAAAAGCTAAAAATATGAAAATTACTTCTAAAAATCGGCAAAATCATGTTTGAGGGACCTTACCGATGACTTTTAACTTTATTTAAACGTACTAAAAATTAAAATTGTAAAACATGATACCTACCGCGCTCCCGGGCACGCACTTCCATCTCGCTCACGCTTTCGCTCAGTGACAGTGAGCGAAGAACACGAACTTACTAGGCCTTAACTTTGTAAAGATGCAAATTGTGCCCAATAAATATATTTAATTTTTCATGAATACAAAAAAATTAACACCGTAAAATTTAGAGAGAGAAACACACATTGCAGCTAGAAAGCATTACAAAAATATATATAAC